>NW_023458556.1:3190302-3201394 GCF_013731165.1 Rhagoletis pomonella
CTAAAGCCAGCCTTTCGACATAAGCTATACTATTCCATACGAACACACAGACTCATATGTAGGTATAAAACGTAAATAGCTGGCATCGAAGCATCAGTGATGCGGCAGTTGAGCGCGTTCGAAAACAATGTCAAGTTACAATTATCAAAGTAACACATCGGCAAGCTAGAGATAAAAACATTTCCACGTACATATGTATGTATATATGTGTGTCTTTAAACGCTAGAAGTAAATTTGTAAGTTTGTAAACGAGAATAAATACATATAACTAGTACCTTTATCATTTTCGAAAGAATGCATTTCAAATATCTCTAGCCTCCTGTGTCAAAATATGATTTTTCAATAAAAAGTGGACTTAGCAACTTTTCCCTATAAGCTAGCGATTTATATATTTATGTACTTATTTACATACATACAATGCTCGCATATCAATATCTTGCTAGAAAAAGATAGACGATGAGATAATACATACATGTAACCGAAATGACAGTTTTCATTTTCCAAATTCAGGAGTATAGCACATTCTTGCAGCAAAAAATCAATCAAAACTTTAAAGAGAAAAACTTTTTAAATATACATGGAAAACATGGAGATGCGCTGCTGGATACTGAAAACACCTAACAAAATTACTACAACGGCTTCTTGCGTGAATAAATTTTATCTTGATTAGGAAAAACAAAAGCATTTTCCATTTTTCAGGCTTGTTTTTAAGTTTTACTAATAAGTTCAATACATATTTATTTCTCTGCAGAGCAAAAGAAATTCTATTGTATTCCATATCGATAAATACCACATTGACGATGGCTGTGGGTGGAAGTACTAATGGGAATCACGTCATACACAAATGTGCTTACTTATGTACGTATTAACATACATAGTATCTAAATATGTATGTATATACACCCATATTTTTGTATTTATATACAGTACGCCCTCAGTACAGCACTCGATGAACGCAACACCCAAATGTTTATCATTAGTGGCTCCGTAATTTCAAACTTCTCCAAAAATAACATCGTTAAACACAATTTTTTTTCAACACTCTTTTAAAGTCACTATATCTAGCATGTAATTTAACTTGTCTATTTAAGAAACTAAGGTACCTAGATACTTAAAAATTTAATACTTAAAATGGATTAATAGATTGAATTTAAATTTTACATTACTTATCTGTTTGTATGTATATAAACAACCACGTCTGATTTGCAAGTGCTTGCACAAAGTTATTTCGCATATCGCATCAGTTTTTCAAAAATGAATTTAACTAAAAAGTTATCATTTTTGATATACATAGATACATAACATTTTTCTTGAGGACTGCAGACAGCCCCTATCACAACTGTGTTAATCAAAGTTTCAAACCAAAGTAAGAAAAAGATTTTAAAATTGTTAGAAATATTTTTATAAATATTTTGGGTATCCAGTTTACACCTATAAAGTTTTAGGGCAGTTTTCACGATATCTGGTTAAGACTAATCACGGGTCAAACATCGTTATCGGTGTTACCGACTCCGAGCATATAACATCGAGTCTGTAATGTCGATATTGATGTTTAACCGGAGAATAAGTGTTAACCAGATATGGCAAAAAAGTGAAAGTTTGAAGCGGCTAAAAATCCGCATTAATTTGTACTACTTTTTTTGCAAGGAGTCTTTTACACTTTCTCAGAGTAAAAAGCTTGAAATTATTATTTTCTTAACGGACTTAAAAAAAATGAGGATGCTATGAAATCATCGCAATGTTAACCGATTTCTATAATTCTACTCATTTGGTTCAGATCCGTTCATTGCATAATAAAGAAATTAACGGTACTCTTAAATTTGTATATGAGAATTGAAGTCGGTTTTGTTTTTTGTTTAAAAATTTCCTGTATAATATTTATACTAAGTTTAAAACATGGAGCTTTTATGGTTTTCGTTTAAGAATAAACCATATTTTTATAAAAAATAAATAGTCAAAATTTGTTAATATGTGGATGTCGTATAGTTATGATAAGCACTATGGCGAATTTTTAGTAAATTACAATCAATGACTAATTTTACCATGAAAAATATTTTGTTTAGTTATGTATTTACATACATGATGGGAAAAACGGTATGCATCCATACATACACACATGCATATGCATTTGTTAGTGCATACACATGCACATTGTACATAGTATTTACATACGTATGTACATATGTATGGGCAAATCCTAGCGTTGCGGACGTTACGTTCGGACGCTTCTTTTGACTTTTTCGCCGAAAAAAATTATATATTAAAATATTTTGTAGTATACGGGAAGGTATACAGCAGTACTTATGAGAACAAAATAATGGAAATTTTGATATGAATTAATGTTTGTGTATTTTCCTTCGAAGTTTGTGTTCGGACGTTACTGAAAAAGGAAGCGATATTGATATGAACATAAAAGTCAACCGCTTTGCGCCAATTGTAATATATGGAGAACAAAATCTAAAATAATACTTTGAAGAAAAAATAATGAAGTTAACAATATGTATGTATTATAAAACAAAACTAAAAGTTGGATTAACTTTAAAACAATTGTATATGTGCGATCGGGACGTTACGTTACGGACGTTACTCTTTTTGCCGCTGAAAACATTGATTTTTTTAAAGCGATGTTGTTGTATTTTATTAAAAAATATACTGCTTAAAACCAAGGCTATTTGAGGCAAATAAGTGTGAAAAGAAATAAGAAACAACAATGTGTTGTAGTACGATATTTTCGACACAAAAACGCGATCATTTGAATTGCATGTGTTTTTTTTTCAGATTTTGGTTGACTATTTCTCGGATTCGCCCATATTTACTATTTATGTACATTTGTATGCACATACTTAAGTGCTGGAAGATGTTGCATAACTGCATGGTAGCCACAGCCACAGCCACAAATAGTACATAAATACTGCAGTTATGGGTTTTTTAGCCGTCCAGCCGTTAGCGCTTGGCGCCGTCATTGTGCTAAATTTCTGTGCAGAAATTGATTTTCTGGCAGCAGCGGCGAAGCACATGGCGACTCACATGGCGCACAAATGGGCAACATGCCCGCTTCCAACTGTTGACATATGGACACACATGCAACATACATACATACATTCATACATATGTACATAGGTACATCCATATTTACATACATATCTACATGCATTGAGAGGGGCCGGGCCAGCTGTGATTGCTACTAGTAGCGACTGCATTTGGTTGTGTTGGGGTCAGCGGCTTTTTGGCTGCGCTGACAGCGCTTCTCCGCCTGAAAACGACTCCGAGAGTATTCGAGCGCAGTGACACAAATCTACGACGATTCATTACGTCCGTAAGCATAATTTCTGCACATTAGACAAATAAAGCGAGGCGCCGCTTTGGTTTTAGCCGCTCAATCAAATGCTGAGTATGTACAAACAGATTTCTACATATGTATGTATGTATGTAGATGCAGTACATATTTATGTACATAAATAGTAATGTACTTTACATACATTTGTATATACATATATACATATGTATCTGCATGCTTGTTTGTGTTTAAAATTTGTTAAGGCACACCATAAATGCGCTAACATGTTTGCGCCATTATTGGACATTTCCACTTATCAGCTAAACTTCTTTAATCCGAGTGCCAGCAACCCTGCACCCGTACTGCCTTCTACCCTACGGAAGCTCGCTCGCATGCATGCATACATACGTACTAGGGATGTAAATTTTTCGGCTTTTTCCGATACCGAGATTTCCGGGATGGCGTTATCACAATCCCGGGATGCCGGGATTAGTCCCGGGATTTAGATATTCATTTCTTTTCAACAACTTTAATCGAAAAAATTCCTTCTACACTGTTTGAGACCCTCTCCTACCATGAAATAAATAATAATAAATGGGCTTAAAACCTACTTTTTTATTTGAAGTGGCGTTTTTATTTTTTCTCTCTGACCGCAGGGTTTATTTTGAAGGACTTTGTAATTTCAAAGATATGATTAATTCCAAAAATTAAAAAATAAAATTCAATGCAATGTAGAATAAAAATATGGGTAACAAATGCAATAGGAAATTGCTTTAGAATTTAAAAAATTTAAATTTTTTGGATTCACCAGCACGAATTGGTAATTTTTAAGCTGACAAAGTTAGAAGAACGAAACTCGAGGATGTTATCGAGTTTATATAAGTCCTTAACATATAATTTTTTCAAAAACAAATATTGCGTAATTTCAAGGATAAAATTTAAAAAGGATATTTTCAATATTTATCAGCCCACCTGCACCAGAAACTTGAATCTGTTTAAATTCTACAGGATTTCCTCACTAATTTTATATCCATACTTCTTCTCTAGGCACATTTCTCTGAACTTTTTAAATCATTTTTAAAGTACTGACGTCAGAGTGAAAAATTAAAAACGCAATTTTACTATATTTGGCCGCCATACTTGCCAAGAGTCCCGGGATTATCGAAACCTTAAAAAGTCCGGGATCCCGGTATCCCGAGATTAACATTCTTAATACATACATATGTATGTAGATTAATGAGGAAAATAATAGGAACGCGACATTTTGACTAGTTTTGGCTATTTTTCTTTTGTTTGTTTATTTTTTTATTATTTTTTTTATAAAAATACGGCTTGTTATCCAACAACAACCACATATGTAAGTCCAAATTTCAAACTTTGTAGCAAAATAGGAAAAGTTCAACATAATTTTACAACAATTTTTTTTTCTAAAACAAATTTTCGAACATACTTTGTATGGAAGAAAATGCGTGACAACGTCAGCAAATAAAAACCACCAAAAATCAACATGAATTCTTAGCCATTTTAAACTTATACTTTATTGAGCTAGCATTTAATGGGCTATAAAATTGCATACTTAGATTTTTTCTAAAAATTCTTAATATAAAGTTTGTTGTTGTTGTAAAATACAAATTGTTAAATTTTTCTAATTGTTCTACAAGGTTTTGAATTAGAAGGTTTTTGTTAGAAAATGTTATAGCTAAAACTGGTAAAAATGTCGTGTGCCTACTATTTTTCTCATGACTGTATGTATATCTATGCAACCATATTTATATATGTATGTATATAAATATGTATGCTTATGCACTATTGACTCGCTTTTTAGCGAAAACAATGAGGTCATAATCGGCGTAAATTTAATTTGTGTGCCCCTGCAATGAATGTCGTCGAGGTGGACGCGATGAGGGCGAGCGCAATATGTCTAAAGGCTAAACAATTCGAGCATTCAAGTAAATGGGTTGATTGACAATTACTTCATTTTCTGCCAAGTATGCAAATTAAACAAACAAAAGAGACTTGCGAAAAAGAGTGAAAAGCTGCTGAAGTATTGACAAAAGATTCTAATTCATGTTGCTCGACGTTCTCGGATCAGTTCTGTTGCACTCCAATATACATATGTACATGTATGTGAATACATACCCAGTTGGAAAAAGCCTGGCATTATAAGCGATTTGTATTAACTATGTATAAGTATGTTTACGTATGTATGTATAAATATACTCGCTATTCAACCCGCTTACACAGTCAAATCATTGATTATAATCATAATAGCTATCAGATTTGTAGCGTTTGTTTTTCACCACAAGTCTGGAAGTTCTGATAAAAACAGGTAATTTATGTATTTAATCATTTTATGCAAAAATAATCGATAAAACTGTGTTGGACACCGCTAAGCTAACGATTTAATCTAGACTATTTTATGATTAATAATTAAAGGGGATATATTTTGTAAATATGTTCCACCCCGAGTCGGAGTTTTCAAAAATTATTTAAGCTGGAAGTTAAAAATTGCATTATTTTGTATGTAGCTTTTGTAAATTCTTCTAAATGTGAAAGCGAATTTTTACGTTGCAACTGTAAACTTGTTGCTAACTGATTAAGCTAAGTAACATTTTTGACCAGTATGGCTATTTTTCTTTTGTTTTTATTTAATCAGTCTCATTGCGTAAGTCGTAAATTAGGCTAAATCATACATCTCCACACAACATTGGCATTGTCTACTATCGTGCTGAAATAAGTAAACGATGAAAATCAACGAAAACTATGCAGTGCTGCCAAGTTTTCCCGTTTTAATACACTAGTCGAGTCGAAATTTTAGGCATTGACATGAAATTTTCGATACGATTCGACTCTCGAAAAACGACTTGCATTCGACACGACTCTCGCAATGACTTTTTTTTATTAAAGTCAAGCACATTACATAACGCACACCATACAAATCCACATTTCAAACTTCATACAAAAATTATAAAAATGTAAAAAAAAAAATTAACAATTACATACACCTAAAAATTTTAAACTTTGTAAGCCTATTAGATTTTAGTAGGTTAAAGTGCAAATTTCAAGACGCTAGAAAATCGCGTTAATTTTTAATTATTTTTTTTGTTTTTGCTGGCGGTGTTGTGGTTTTTCTTCCATGTAAAAAAAAATTTCAAGCATAGTTTACATTGAAGAAAATGCACAACACCGTCAGCCAAAGAAATTATTAAAAATCAACCCGATTTTCTAGCGTCTAGAAATTTGAATTTTATCCTAGTAAAATTTAATGGGCTATATGATGCTGGTTAAGTAATCTGCTAGACTTCTATAAAAAAATATGAACTTTAAATAAACAAAATAAAAATAGCCAAAACTGGTCAAAATGTCACTTAACTTAATCAGCTGGCCACAAGAGTATGTAGTAATGTAATTTCCTTGATTGGCAAAACCTGGCAAAGTCGTAATATATATGTAGATATGTGCACAAAACAACCGCCACTCTGACCTGGCTTATGAAACACATAAAAAGGTTTCCCCAACCATATGAAGTCACCACGCGGGTACTTATCATACTCCACATTCTACCAGAATAAAGGTAAAAATTAGAATTTTTTTGTGTTAGGGTGACCGCACATATTTATGTAGTACCGGGCCCGGGTTCTCACTTGGCGGCCCTGTGCACAAACATCTACGCCATTCGGTATATCACCGCCGATAAGACATGCGAGCAGTGACAAATACAGACTTATGCATATATGACATTGTATAGCCATGTACTGATTATGTACATATTTATGTGGACAGACAGCCAGATGGTATACTGGTTAGATTTGCCACCCCGTTTTCATTGATATCTTTTGCTTGCGCTTTACTCATATTACAATAATTTGCATTACGCTCATAATTTTCGCAATAAGAATGGCAAGAAAATTAACAAACATCTTAAGTAAGAACCAAATATACGGTGTACATATGAATATACATTAGGGCGGTCCAAAATATTTTTTTGTCAGCCACCTCAGAATTAGAGAATATCGAGAATAAAGAGACCCTTTTTTTAACCGACTTCCAAAAAAGGAAGGGGGTTATCAGTTCGTCGAATATTTTTTTTTTTTGCTTATGTATGTTACCGCATAACTTTGGACCGCGTCAACCGATTTCGATAATTCTTTTTAATTAATTTTTGCAGCGGAAAGGTAGTGTCTCAGAGGTGGTCCCATACTAATTTGGTTTAGATCCGATCATTGAATCATGAAATATATAGATATATATATTTTTTTTTAAGTCGGTTTTTTTTTTGCTAAAAATTACTTGTTCATTTTTAAACCGGTTACTATTATATATACGTATGTATTTCACATGGAAAATAAATTTTTTCGTAGAATTGCTAAAGAATCGTGAAAAATTATTACTTTTTTATCGTATACAAATTTTTCCTTTCAGAAATCTTCAATGAAAAATTATGATGCATATTTCATTTTGAAATTTTGCTCACTAGTTTTTCAAAACCGATAATCGCATCTCTTATTTACAAAAATGTGTTATTTCATGCGTTCGTAAGCACATCACGCATATTATGAAAAAAGTGTACATAAAATGTATAATTCCGGTACGGTTAAAAATTAACCGATTTTTAAATAAAACAAGGTCACTTTATTTTCGATATTCTTCAATTCTGGGGAATGGCAGCAGGAAGCTTCCAAAAAGTGTTTTTTTTTTGGACCACCCTAATATGCATGCATACATACGAGTGCCTGCAAGATTTGCTTTGCAGCTCACCTTAAAACTTCATATGTACATATTAGGCATGTCTGTATGTAAACATACTTATATACATACATACATACATACATATGTATCGATGGAACAAATCTACCGTGATTGTTGTTTGTATTGAGCTAAAAAATCACTGTGCATAAAAGTTTCAAATTAACATCAGCAAAAAATTGCATGCGCCACACTACGTATTGTATTATTTGCAAACACATGCACGCATACATATACATATGTATATGTACATACATAAATCACATGCAATGCAAAAGCATGTGGCAAAAAAAAAAGAATGAATTTACAAACCAGTTCAAATTATATCTGATCGAAAGGGCCATAACCCTTCAGTGAATTGAACTCATTTCGAGCTACTGCAATTTAATTCCTTTCAAGTTTTTAACTGCTTCGCTTTCTCACCGTGTTTTGTTTTATATTTATTACTGAATCCTTCGCGTAGAGGAATATTCCTCTCTGCGCGGAAAACGATTTTCATCGAAAGAGGAGGCTTTTGGTGCGTTCAAAAACCGTGCTTTTGAGGTACCGACTTTACTACGGGTATAATGATTCACCAATTGCTTCTGGAGAATTGTTTTAAAAACAATCAAGATATTTTTATACACAAACTTCGTTTTTTTCTCTGCTCTCCTAAAAACTTATTTAGTGCACCTATTATAAAATATTTTAATTATAACAATTTTAGATTGAATTTCGAGTGCACCAATAAATTTCTCAATCATAGTCATCTTTTACCCAATGTATTTTTTTTTTCTTTAGGAGAGGCATTAGTCTTTTTATACTAGATTCGTTCTTTTTGGCAAGAAGAATATTTTCATCGTTTAATTTTAAGATTTTTGAGTAACTTAAATTACTAAAATTAAAAAATCGTAAAATTTCAAAAATTAAAAAATAGCTGCACAAATATTCTGCATGCTGCCATTTTTTTTAATTTCGGGTAAACCCTTGAAACTTCGCAGGTATGTTGTATTTGACGCCAACTTCCATTGCCTCTAATACGAAAATTTTATTTGAAAACTTCCCAAAGCCATTAAAAAAAACATTTATGATTTTTTCGAGTGACAATGAAAAAATTTGTAATTTCGGTACTTTTTCGACTAAATAAATGTTTTAGGGCTAAAATTGTCCAAGTTCTTGATTTATTTTTTATTGTACTTGTTTCTGGAACTGATTGTTATAATAAGTGGTATCCAACTAGGATATTAGTGTAAGGTTGCCACTTATTTTCCATTCTACAAAATTTAACTGAAACATCGCAATATGGATACCAAATGATAGGTACTATCCGGTACCGGATCCGATAATTAGAGAATAAGCGAAAAGTTTGCTCTCAGAAATGGAACATAAACCAGAAGTACAGGAACGCAAAAACCACATTTCGTGCCCAGAATTTGAGAAACAGCTTATTCGCGTTGTTTTTGTTTTTGCCACTTAAACGCAAACTCTTGGAAATTTGAATTTTTGTTCCACAATTTTGATTTTAAGAATATAAAGATAGAAAATACATTCACTATTCCTTAAAAGCACCAAGTAAATGCCGGCAACATGTAAACACAAAACAGCTGATATGCACTTTGACGCTTTATCCATTTTTACCCGGAGGAAAAGTCCGGGCTGTTTCGGGCAGGAAGAAGAAGAAGACACTTACGATCCAATACGTTCCAATTTTCGCTCTCTAGTACCCATTTTGTTGAGTACGGGAATGATTTCTGGGCTATTTTGGGCACCCGCGGGATCCCGCGTTGCGTACGGGAAAGAACCTATTTTTGAAAACTGAAAAGCTCAGTTAGTCTAGACTTAACTTAATTTAACTTACCGTAAGAAATCATCAATGATTACTCAACACGTCAACTTAAGCCAAGAGCGCAAATATTTTGTTTTTGTATTTTCTTTTTCAGCTGTTTAACAGTTCGCCGCCTTAAATGCCACATCAAAAAAATTCATGCAAACAACAATGTTTGCTTTCATTTATTTTTAAGAAATACAAAAAACGAGAGTCTGGCAAGCCTGATTCTCTCACCGCTCTCAATTTCCGTAAGACCGTAACTTAAGAACCTAAAATCTACAGGTTCTTAAGTTTCTTACGCTAAGTTAAGTTTTAACTAACCGCCAACACAGTTTCTCATATAACAGGTTGGCCGAAATATTTAGTTAAGTTACGTTACGGAAATTAAGTCTAGACTAACTGAGCTTTAACTAAGAAAATATTTTCGATGAGGGTTGCCACATTTTTTTGTATTTCGTTAATTTCAATAGGATTTTTTTTATGTATAAACACTACATATACACTACACTACTATTCATCATAGCGTATTCCTATATACTTTGTGAGATAACAAAAGCTTAATTTTTGTAAATTTATTCCAAAATATTCAGCCTTATCATGAGTTTCATTTCGTCCGAACCGGTTTACTTTTCACTTTTGGTTTCCATGGTTTTACTATAGGCGGATGACAAATTTTCGGACCAATTTTTTTTTCGTCCGAAACTCAGGATAAGGCAGATTATTTTTAAAGCTATCCAAATGTCCAGTATTTGATACCCAAACCTTGACAACTTTAAATAGTGTATATACTCCGAGCAAAGCTCGGTTAACCTGGTACTTTTTCTAAAGCCACTAGAATTCAAATCAGAACTGCCCATTCATAGTTAAAATAAAGTCGACTCTAAAGTTAGTTCCATTGAAAATGATGTCCAAAAGCAGCAACTCACCGATTTTTTTTAGGCCCCAATGTTTTGTACCGCATCGTTCTTGTTAACCTGATCGCAGCTGTATGTAAGTGTATGTACATATGTATGTAAATATGTATGTATTGCTGAACATTCGCTTCAAAGTTAAACACCTTTTCTGCACGGCTACGACAAACCTTAACAGTTCTGCTTAAAACCGCATACAATGTGAATTTTCAGTGGACCCAAACATTATTTATGGGTCAAAGAAGACTTCCAGGCAGCTGGCCACCACCAAGTATTCGCACTCAAAGGTTCATTCACATTTTACGGGCGGGTTTTTCTGCGGAATAATGTCGTCGAAATGTGCGGCAAAAA
>NW_023458556.1:3201404-3221832 GCF_013731165.1 Rhagoletis pomonella
AAAGTTAGAAGGACTATATTCGAGGACGTTGTCGAGTTTATATCAGTCCTTAACATATAATTTTTTCAAAATAAATATTGCAAAATTTCAAGGATATTCAAGGATACAATTTTTAAGGACATTTTCAATACCTTATGCACCAAAAAATGTAATCTGTTCTTTATCTACAGAATTTTCAAGATTTTTTAAGTCCATTGCACCAAATTTTTTAAGCCATTTTCTGAATTACTCATATTATTCGATTATCGAAGTCCTTTTAAAAAATCCTGACCTCAGAGAGAAAAGGTAAAAACGCAATTTTACTGCATATATTTGGCCCATGGCTTCGCGAATATACTGCTTTTTTAACCGACTTCCAAAAAAGGGGAAGGTTATCAGCTCATCGGAATATATTTTTTTTTTTATGTATGTTACCGCATAACTTTGGACCACCGATTTCGATAATTCTTTTTGCATCGGAAAGTAGTGTCTCAGAGGTGGTCCCATACTAATCTGGTTTAGATTCGATCATTGGATCATGAATAATATATATATATATATATATATATATAAATCCTGAAAATTCCGGTATGCTTGGCAAATAATCCCGGGAGTTTCGGGGCTTAAAAAAGTCCGCGATCCCGGGATCCCAGGATTAACATCCCTAGTTTAGACCATTCTTCAAAATGTGAAGTATGTACATACGTACCATACATACATATGTACATACATACAACGTTAAGACTACCATCCTAAATTGATTGAATGGTTTAAGCAACCCACGCGTAAAAAAGCCACTCGAGAAGCGCGTGCCAATTGAGATATCCGAAATTAAATTGTTTATGAGCAATTTTAAATTGCGCTTTTGATTTGAAAATCCTCCAGAATATGTGCACGCATATGTATGTATGTATGTATATATGTATGTATATATGTATGTGCGTATGTTATTCGGTTATAAGATAGCCAAGAATACAATTTTGATTATTTTAAGGTTTTGTGTACAGTGAACTAATAGGTATTATTCAATAATTGAATAACAATAATGCAGATGGAGGATCAATGTTTTCCGAATTGAATACTTTCAGAGCTGGAGTGTCGGAGTCCATCTGCTGCACCATGTCTATGTCGTTGTAAAGCTCATACAGCTCATCATTCCATCGTCCGCAAAATCATTCTCTCGAATACTCCAAGAGCCGCCTCATCGGATGTTTTCATTTTCCATGCTTCTACGCCATATACCAACATGACATTATTATCGGTGTTAATGCTAGTTCCCAAGTAAATGAAATTCCCCAATTTCTCGAAATTATAACTGCCAACAGTGACGTGGGTAAAAAATTGTTCCCGAGTGGTTCAGTCTGCAGCTCTTACTATATTCTCCAACATGAATTAAAGAAAGGGAGTCTGAAACCCCATTTGGTAGCAAACGGCTCAGAGAGGTCTTTCACAATGCTGACGGAGCGGGTGGTATTGCTCATCTTCATTTTACACAGACGTATCAGTTTCGCGGGGTACCAAATTCAGACATGGCGGCGAATAGGCAACTCCTTTTAGTGCTGTCGAAAGCGGCTTTGAAGCCGACAGATAGATGGTGAGTGTCGTTCCAAGATTTGCCGTATTGTGAATACCTGATCTATTGTGGAATTGCCGGGTTTAAAGCCACACTGATAAGGCGCAATCAGTTCGTTGACGGTGTTCTTCAGTCTTTCACACAATACGCTCGACAAGGCCTTGTAACCTATACTCAGAGGGCTGATCCCGCGGTAGTGGGATTACTCACGTATTTTTTGCGGTTAGGGCTCGATAAATATATTATCGCCATTTTCGAATACTTATGTATGTATGTAATATGTATGTACTACAGACAAGTACCTAAAATTTTTGTGGACCACGGACGGTTTTGGCTGTTTTTCTGAAGTTTGTCTGATTGTATTTATCGTTCAATACACTTTCCTTCTGCACTTCACAGATACTTTTCCATGGTAAAAAATAATTAAGGAAGCGCCTAATGGAATTCGAACCCGGCATCTTCTGGAAGCTAACAAATAGTGGCACGCTCCTATGAACCACTGCCGACTACGTATACAGACATACATGGTTAAAAATGTTCAGTTTACACACAAATAAAATACAATTATTGCTTTCAAATAACATCATCTTTTTCGAATGTTTCAAAAGTTTTCCGGATACGAAAATGAATGATAACCCTTCTCTGCTTGCTGGGTAAATGTTTATTGCTTACAAAATTTTCAGTCACAGAGTGGTGTGGTTTAGAAATTTTTAACGATGAATTCAGCCCAATAACAAATTTTCCAAACATCACTCTGTAACGGTGAAATGGACAAATTTGTGCAAATGTACAGTGTGATCCCTGCTTTACGCAGAATATTTGATTTAATCCAAATCTCACTTTTCTTGCGTAAACCTCGTTATGGTGCATATATATATGAAATAAATAAATATTTTAAAAAACATTGTCTCTTCGCCAAATAGTGCCTTTATTGGAAGAACATTTTTACATTAAAGGCATAAAAGCAGCTGGAAAAATCCACCCCGTAAAATGGAAATTGTACAAATGCAGCAGTATTAGAGTTAATGAGGAAAGTCTCCCTCCAAAAATGTGCCCATGCATTTGATTCATAACTCGCGGGTACTTGGTTGTTCAGTAGCGGAGTATGTACATTAGGGTGGTCAAAAAAAAAGTAAAGTCGGAATTTTAATGCTCTCACCCCCTGGGATTATTCTACATATGTATATCGAAAAAACAGATCCTTATTTTTATTTATAAATCAAAAGATATTTAGAGGTCGCTCATAGTGTTCCATGTATTTTATATGGGAAAAAATAACTTTTCGTAGAAGTGGTATAGAATTCTTGAAAATCAATATTTTTCGATCGGAAAACTCTATTTATTTTCCTTACTTTGAGTGACCTCTAAATATTTTAAGATTTTGTTAGGTATAGAAAAATCCTAGGGGCTGAGAGCATATAAATTCCGACTTAACCTTTTCACATTCATTTTTGGACCAGCCTAGTGCATCCACTTGCGTATGTACATATGTATGCATACGCCTGAGGATGAGTAGGCGGAGGTAAGCTTCAGCCCTATGGTAAATTAGACTGTCTCAAAGGTATAACGGTGGGCTCTGCTTTCAACTCATTATTTATCGAACAATATATCAACTGTTGTGGGGTTAAGCACTATTTACCACCGCTGTTGACTTAGACATATCTACATACATGTATGTACATGCGTATTTTATTCTAACTGGCCCTAAATTACCTGGTGCAAAACTAATCCCTGTATGTGACTAACAAATTTTTTCCTGTTTGGTGGCATGCCAATTTATTTCCTCTAGCGCCCACATTAAGTGATAGTGGACGATTTCGATGCAAGGTTAGAGTTAATGCTTCTTTCTTCTTAAAATCGACACCATGGGCGACTGTCACCCTTGTGGCTGGCAAAACAACTCGCAATCAACACATTCCCGTTTAGTTCCACTCGATGCAAGGAGCTCCATGTACATACATACATATATATATATATGTATATTTGTATGCAAGTATGATTCTATGAGCACGTGTGCAGCGCAATTTATTAGACAAGCTGCTGTCGCTATTTCGAAAAGCAATAAAGTAAATTCAGTCAAAATCAAGCCACGTTGCAGATTTTTTGTCCTTTGCCAAATGCTTTCAGCACGGTATGTATCCCTTTAATCCGGTGAGAAATATGTATGTCAACACCCACGCAACACAATCACCAGAAGGTACATATATGCACTTCGAAAGTAGTCACTGTTAGTTCTTTGATAAAAGTGAGCCCGTCAATCCCCCACTCCACTACAACTGCAGCAGCTTTTTTTTTAGCAAAGCGGAAAAAATATTTCAGGCATTGACATGCATGTTTATGTACATATAAAATATTTCCTTGCGCCTTTCGCTTTATAAGCCTCATATTTTCTTTTTACAATCTCTGGAAAAACTATCGGGTAAACACTCTTAAGTTAAGATGCCTTAGATAATGCCAGAACCTGTTCAGAGGAAATCAGATTCAATGTCAATCCAAAATCTGACCTAGTTCCCTTAACTAATAAAAAGAAACCGCCCCAATTCCAACTCCCTTCACCGAATGAGGTCACATTGAGTCTAGCTGGCGACGCTTGATACTTGATAACCAACTTGGAAAGGGATCCTACCTGTAAACTGAGTAGTCCTGAGAAAACTAGTGTATCGTTGATTTATACGTGTAACTGTATCGCTACCCTCTCCGCTAACCAAAGCATTGGAAACTTTTAAGGGTTAATCTTCTTCCTGTCCACCTTTATGGTAAATTACAAGCTAGTAATATTTCAGTAAGACTAAACGCTCTAAATAAAAAGAAAAACATAAGACTTGGTCATTCCGAAATTCCAGTCACCTGTCCGGTTAATCTCAATCCCACGAACCACTGGATACCGACTTTGTCATATGAAAACGGTTTCGGTCTACCACCGCAGATGTTTACCAAGAGGTCAAAATTAAAGCTTCCACTCTTTGCTTTATACTGTGTATACTCACAAGGGTTGACTCTGAAATTGGGCTTTTGAGTACTAAACGAATGCGGACGCCCAATGACTCATGAGTTCAGATCTGGTTTTGAAGAGCCACCACAAAGTCTTTAGGAAGACCGGCAGCGTCATCAAATATGAAACAGAGTGCGGTAATACCCCAAACGAACTGGCATCTAAATACCAAACTTGCGAGACGAGTAGCGTGATTATCGGCTGTAAACTCATCTTACGAAGTATGTAGGTACACATATGTACATACATACATGTGTACATACTGCAAGCTTTGTCTTAAGACAAATTTGCTCAAGCTGACAAATAAAATATGGGCTGCGGAACCAACCCACATACCAAATATTTATGGCTAAATTTGTAGAAAAATTATAAAAATGCATCAAAATTTTACAACGGCAAACTTTTTGTTACGAATTTTTAGAAACTTATAGTTTAATAAAGTGCAAGTTTCAGCGGCTAAGAAATCGCGTTGATTTTTGAGATTTTTTTTGCTGACGGTATTCTCTTTTGCAGGGATCTTCCCTCTTACTCTTACTCTTATAGAGTATTACCCTCCGCAAAAAATTACCAAAAACCAACGCGAATTCTTAGCCATTTCTTAAGCCAGAATTCAATGGGCCATAAAACTGCATTATTAGGATTTTTCTAAAATTTTCTAAAAAGAAGTTTGTTGTTGTTGTCAAATTCTGTAGAATTTTTCTAATTTTTCTACGAAGTTTGAAATTTGGACTTATGTATAACGTTTTTAACAGATAGAGAGAAAAATATAATAAACATTATATAAATAAAATAAAAAATATTGCACACATTCTTCAAATGAATATGTACATATGTACATAAGCGCATACAGACACACACAACAGTAGTTCAGGTTGCGTCACACGCTTCCGCCGCCCAGTCGAACTGAGGCCGCGAGTCACCCTCAATTAGACACTTACCCTTAAAAGAAACTGTACATGGGGAGCTCAGACCCCACAACCAATTTATTGTTATTGTCATCGAATTCGTTTCGTTCGCAATAAACATACATTAGACCGCACCACCTTACAAGCAAACAAAAGAAAAGATCGCCGTACACCCTAAGTTTAAAGTATTTTTGCAAGACGATTTCGAAAAAAAAAAAATAATTGCTAATCAATTTTTTTTAAGAGTTCTAGTGGAACAATCAAAATAAAAACCTCCTGTGCACAAATTTAGGAATTTCGGAGAGCTGTCATTTACTGGCATTAAGGTGATAAGAACTTAAATCTGGTGGGTAAGTACCAGAATTAGGTACTTGAGGTGTATGGAGTTTGGAAAAAACTAATTTCTCCTTGCGAAAAAAGCATCGATATATCATACTTGTAAGCTCCGACTGTAAATGCAGAAATTATGTCGAAAAATTACAAAAAGCGACCCCTACGTTCGGTAATTTTTCGAAATTGCCTTGCGAAAATATTTTAGAATACTTGTAATTTATTTGTATTTTTTTTATGGGGTATGGCGAACCTTTTTTTGCGCTCGGTCTAATGTACATTCTATTTTTTTTACTTATGTACATATTTGTAAACACATATGTCAGGTCACAATGACAATGGAAACATATGTACATTTACTTTACATTCTCTCGTGTACGTACATATATGTACATATGTATATGTGTGCAAATACAAAATGTTAAAAATGCGATACATACATAGTATACAATTAAATGGAAACTTATAAAAGATATACTAAACAAGTAATTTTTAAGCAAAAAACACAACCGACTTTAATCCACATATAAAAGTTTTGGTGTGCCGTTAATTTCCTCATTATCTCATTATCGGATCTTAACAAAATTAGTACGGGAACTTTCCGATTAAAAAAGGATTATCTAAATCGGTTAACGTGGTCCAAAGTAATGCGGTAATATACAAAAAAATAAAAATATTCCCACGAATTGATAACCTTCTCCGAAGTTGCGTACGTAACGTATACGCCCCGTAGCGCCATACGCAGGCATCTGACACGTTTACTCGCACGCCTCAACTTAAAAGCCACATTATGTATTTAAAAGTAATTAAATATTGGCATTGAAGTATTTTTCGATGCACATAAATATACATATATTATTTTCTTCATATCGATGGTCTTGCACAGGATCAGTCACAAATCAAATAATAAAAACCGTTACTACTGTTAAGTGGCTAAAATGGAATTTTAGTTCCTCAAATCATAGTAATCTTTTACTCAATGTGATATTTTTCATTTGGTGAGACACTCGTTTTATTGCACTAGATTCGTTCGATTTGGCAAAACGAACATTTTCATCGTTTAATTTTCAAATTTTTAAGTAACTTAAATTATTAAAATTAAAAAATCGTACAATTTCAAAAATTGCAAAATAGTTACGCAGATTTTCTGCATGCTGTCATTTTTTTTTTTGAAATTTCTCGGTAAACCCTTGAAACTTCACAGGTATATTTTATATGCCTCTAATATGAAAAATTTTATTTGAAAACTTCCCAAAACTATTAAAAACAAAAACAATTAGGGTTTTTTTCGAGTGTCAATGAAAAAATGAGAAATCTCGGTACTTTTCCGCTTAAAGAATGCTTTAGCTTTTTTCCGCAGAAAAGAGTGAACCCAAAAAGAAAACTCGTGAGATTTGTACCTACATAAAGCAGAGGTGTGGCAAGATTTATACTTTATATTGAAAACGTTTTACTTAAAACTTTATTAAGGTCATTATCTTCAAATTGGTGGCGATCTAAAAACAAAAAGAAAATCAGTTGATTACGAACATTCCTATGGGCATGCATACATATGTATGTACTAAGTACATATGTACATACATATGTATGTATGTCAATGCAACTTAAGTGTTTGTTATTAAATTATTCACACATATTGGCATACAATTGTACTTTTGTATGTTTGAATATACTGTTAATATACGTAGAGACATAAATACATATGTACATACTTACGTACATAATTGTGATACCTAATTTCATCCATATGCTACATTTTTGTTACATTTTAAATGAATTACTTGCACAACAGGGTAGGTACCCCGCAGTAACAAAAAAAAAATTATCAAGTGATTTAAATGACCAACTTACTTGCGGGATTTCGATATGTAACTAACTTCTAATTTGCTATGACAAAACTAACTTTAGATTAGTTGTAAAGTCGCGCAGGAGTCATGCAGACGTTATCGGGAGTTTGTTTTCTCTACAAGCTTCCATTTAAATATCCGCCTACTAAAAATACTTTCAATACACTTTTTTCTGCACTTCGCAGATTCTTTTTCGAGTTCAGAACATATAAAGTAAAGATCGAAATTTTACATTATTATTTTGCTGTTATATCTGATGGAATTCAAATGTTGGACCACCTACACAAGAAAATTAAAAATAGAAAAAATCTTTTTTATTGATAGTTTATGTCCAGAAGTAGTTAGATACAAGTTAGTTGACATCCAATGCAGAGGAAACCAGTTCTCACTATTTTACGGCCATCGTCCTTCAAAAGTAGTTAGTTACGGCCAAAGGATATAGTTAATAAATAGTTACCACTAGTCGACTGCAAGTTAGTTAATAGTTAGCTGCAAACTAGTCCCATTTCCTGCAGGGTACATATGTACATATGTTTGCATGCATACTAGGGTAGCCAGCGTTGAAAAACACCTTCTGAATTACCTTAACGCACCCTTCAGTTGTAAATATGACCTGACAGAGGGGCTAAAACTCCAAATTTTTTATATGGCATGACTTATGGTTTTAAAATTATGGCTAGCTAAAATCCATAAAATAAAGCTATGTTTCCACGAGCCTGAAATTGCGGAATTTTGACACTCAATTACAATTTGAATTTGTTTTGTTTCTATTTGCTTGTTTTTGGCGTTTGTTTTTCTTCTTTTAGGTCATTAATAATTCACATAATGCAATTTTCAGAGTCGTATTAGCGAAGCTGGGGCAATTTCGAGATTGATACGCAATTTCAGGTGACAGTTTTATCTATGGCCAAATTGAGAACCGTGCGCAATTTGGGCGTCTAGGAAACGCGCTTTAAGATAGTTATGAAAATTTGGGAAAACGGGCGTGGCACCGCCCACTTATGATCAAATGCTGTATCTCTGTGGCCCCTTTACCAATCCCCACAAACTGGGTGCGAACTTTGCTTACAGTCCCACTAAGAAAATGTTTGAAATCAGGAAAAAGCCACACCTACCTCCAATGTAACGGTATTTTATAGAAATGCGAAAACTGCGATAAATTAGTAACTACTGAAATTAATTCACTGAAAATCGATATATGCAATGACCTCTTAGCAGAAAGTAACACCAAGAGAAAATTTTTGGAAAATGGGCGTGGCACCGCCCACTTATGTATGTTCTCAAATATGTATCTCGGTAACAAGTTCATCAATTTCTACCAAACTAGGAACAGACCTTGGTGAAAAAAAGGAATATGTTGAAAACTTTTGAAATTGGACTTCCACTTACCATATAACGGTATATATCAGAAATACGAAAACTCCGATATTTCAATAACTTAAAAGCCAATTTATAGCAAATTACAACAATCTTTTAACAAGAAACAAAATTATAAATTTTTTGGAGAGTGGGCCTGGTAAAACTGCCGCATTCGGGGATCGCACGTGATCGTCGAGAAATTCTGCTGGAAAAGCTATGTCGGTACACGGAACTGCGATTAAACTTTTTTTGGGGTGCCGTAAAGAACCGAGGGTATGTGAGATAGATGCAGAAAGCATCACCAAGATATTGGAAAACTGGGTTAACAGAATGTTATTTTTAATATTTTTAATATTTTTTTTTTTTTTTAAATAAACCACTTTATGCACTTAACTGTACATATACACGCTGTATGTATATAGCCACAAACAAGATCAGGCATCGCTAAACATCGCAGCGAATAAACAAACCGCGAAAACTGCACGACCTTTCACCAGCTCTTCTTTTACCTTCTAATCGATTCCAATCTTCTGTGGCTTTGCGCATAATCGTACATACATACTATGTATTTACATATGGATACAGTGACTTAAACAGAAGACCTTTTTTTATATTTATAATGTTGAGTTGAATTTTTTTGTTTTTTTTGTTGTTTTTCTATAAAAATACATGTTGTCCAAGCTTTAATCAAAACCATATAAAGCACAGTTTTGAACTTTCAACTTTTTAATCTTAATAAAAACTTTTTGTAAATTGCACTTGTTTTATAAAAAAAAAAAACGCAAAAGCGGTCTCCGAAAAAAATTAAAAAAAAAACCAACGCGATTTTTTACCAGGTTGAAATTAGCACTTCATAGATTTAAATTGTATGCACTATGAAAGTGCATACCCAAAAATGTTCTAAAGATTCAATTTGATGAAAATCCGTTGAATTTTTCTAAATATTTTATGAAGTTTGAAACTGTGATTTATATGTTTTTGGTTAAAGCTTGGACGTTTTTCTATAGAAAAAAAAATGTGCTCGAAAAACATTACGTATTTATATTAAAAAAAAATAAAAATCCACACGTGGTCCTTTGTTTGAGTCACTGTATATGTACATATATTTACATTCTGCTACGTTGAGTGCATTAAGTGCGTTTTGGCTTAACGGAGCTTTTTGTGGTTAAGATTGGTTGAACTGAAGCAGACCACCACCATTGCCACCCGCCGACCGAGTTTCGTCTCTGCAACCGCATAAACAAGCGGCACTGGTAATCAGGCATGGCTTTTAATTTTGTTTCTTTGTGCCATCATAGTTTATAAACCAAAGCACAGGCGTACATATACATACATAGACATATGTACATACATATGTGCGTACGTTTTTCGAAACCACAAGCTCGGTTCAAATGAATTTTATTTAGTACAATTTTCTTCGATAAGAGTCACTAAACTTAACTTCACTTCTGACAAAAAAATAAATTATAATAATAATACTAGTACACATATGTATATAATAAATGCACATAATGCACGTTTGCTGGAAGAACATTTTAATCCGAAATTTTGGTTTTTAAGTTAAGGATATGCACAAACGGCCCTCAGCCCTGCTTTATTGTTGTGAAAAAGCGTCATAATGACATTTGTCAATTGTGTCTCGTAAGAACGTAAGGAACCAAAAAAAAAAACAAAGTTCCATGACAGCTTTTAAGACTACACTATACATATGCACTTGTAGATATTATTTACTTATTATTTTATATTTGCAATACATAAGACCTAACTAAAAACTTCAAATCCGTTAAAATTTTGACTTATCGCGTTCTTCTAGCAAACGAGAAAGGTGTACCTACATACATATGTATGTATGTATGTGCATATGTACAAACATGCTGTATTAATGCGTTGTTGGCAAGATCGGCCGTCTGCTCTGCACATGGCTTGATCGAGTGAAGCACATACATACTCCGAAGAAAAAAATTATCAATTGCCAAATAATAATCCACTTGTAGTCAAGTTTTTTTGCGCAATTTCGTTAAAATATATAACTTTTAGTTACATAAATACGAAAAGCAAACTTAAAACTAGTCTAAAAGTAATGCAGGAATCATGTAGACGTAATCGCGGGTTTTGTTTTCTTTAACAAGTTTCTTTTTAAATATCCTCATACAAATATTTTATTGAAATTCAGGACAAATAAAATGAAAATCGAAATTGTATATTGTCATTTGTAAATTATGTCTGTCGGGATTCGAATATGAGACTACCTAGAGAAGAATATGTAAAAAAATACATATGTCATGTTAAATTAAGTAACATGCCTGCTTCACGGCCGTCGCCACACTAATATACATACATAGTTGTCTGTCCTCAAAGAGAATACACACAATTTAGTGGCCTCTAATTCCTTCCTATTTAGACTACTTCAATTTAACTTATAGTTAGATACATTTCCAGCAGGGTAGATATATACACATACATACATATGTACATATGTGTGTACATTTTACCCAGCAGCGAAAACGCCACCAAATCCAGAGTCAACTCCAAAGTAACGCAATAGCATTACAATATGCATGAACTGCTTCTTAAATGTAATCAATTCCCATTTTTTATATGCATTACATTTTGTTAAAAATATTTTGCTAGACATTTCTATATATTATCATCACATAAGCGGCATTACCTTGTGCCAAAACGTAATCTAGTGCTTATACATATTACAAGTAATTTTTAGCAAAACAAAAACGGACTTCAACTCTCATATAAAAAAATATATATATATATATCTCATGATCCACTAATCGGATCTTAACCAGATTAGTATGGGACCACCTCTGAGACACTACCTTTCCGATGCAAAAAGACGTGGTCCAAAGTTATGCGGTAACATACATAAAAAAAAAATGAATTCCGACGAACTGATAACCTCCTTATTTTTTGGAAGTCGGTTAATAAAGCATACTCATAAGCTGGTAACAAAGTAATGCTCCGTGAAATATGCAATACCAGAAACGTGAAAGCTGCTTATGCAAAATTTGCTTTATTCAATTTTTAAACAGGACATAATACAACAAAGGATGGAAATAAGAAATTTTTTTTCCCCCTAATTCCTATTGCTTATTTATACTGTTTGCGACAAGACAGTTTACTGTTACAACATGTGAGGAGGGAGAATATTTACAACAATAGAACAAATTCCAATAAAAAAATTAAATTGGGTACAACAACACGTCAAAATTACTAAAGGTAAAATGACTATTAAGATTAATTTAAAAGTGAGTAATAAAAAATCGCCAGCTTCTGGAATTTAGGTACCCATTTACGAAAGATAAAAACCAAATTTGTAAAGTAAGGGTTCGACTGAAAAAATACGAAATAATAGTAAATCTTACGTAGCTACACGAAAATAACTCCACTCGTGCTACTGAACAACGTCACAATACGAAAAATTTCGTTATTTCACATAAAAGCATCACTGGCCGATGGACAGTGTTTGACGTATGCCAATATTCACGATAAATGTGAGACATGTGCCACTGTTCAGTAGTAAGGGTTGCCTACTTCGGTTTTGTGACAAATGGCAAAACTGCGCCCTTGCCAGATTGGTAACAACTAAGCCTATGTCGATTTGCCACAGAAAAATATAGTTATTTATAAACCTAATCCGCTAAATAATTCGAAAACATGCAATCTTGATTTGAGCCGTTATTTTACATTACCAACGATAACTAACTAAACTTTTGTTGAAACTCTGAATTTGGTAGCTCCATCTTTTCCACAGTGATCTGGGGGCATTTTATTATATTTTTTAACCGGCTTCAAACAAAGGAGAAGGTTATCAATTCGTCGGAATGTTTTTTTTTTTTATGTATAACTTTGGACCACCTCAACCGATTTCAATAACTCATTTTCTATCGGAAAGGTAGTGTCACACAGGTGGTCCCATACTAATTTGGTTTAGATCCGATCATTGGGCCATAAAAAAATAACGGTGTTCCTTAATTTTTATATGAAAATTGAAGTCGGTTGTGTTTTTTTGCTTAAGAATTACTTGTTGATAAACAAAACCGACTTCAAATTTCTTATAAAAATTTAAGATTATCGTTAATTTTTTCATGACCCAATGTTCGGATTTAAACCAAATTAGTATGGAACGACCAGTGAGGTAACGCCTAAAACTAGGAAAATTCGTATTACATACTACTCCAATCTAACAAAAGTGACTGGTTACTGATTTTATATTTTATGGTCATTACAATTTCTTTCCAGCTAAAATTCATAAATAGGCGAATTTTGTAATGGCTTTATGAACACCCGCAAAGTGAAGTAAAGATTTTGGTGCTTGGAAAAGGAGCAAAATAAGAAGGTAAATAAATACATACATATGTATGTCATATAAACCACATCACCAAATGATATAATTTTCTTAAAAAACGCATCATAAGTACATATCGATGGCTGAGTGGAAGATCGACCTATCTCGGCAGCCAGTTCGAAAACGCTCTATCTCAAAAAACTTTTCCAGAACGCCCTATTTCAGATAGGTCGATCTTCCACTCAGCCATCGATATAGTGTATATATAATACACACATACATATATTCAGTTATACTCATTTGTACTTATATACATACATATGTATGTAGGTAGGTTGTTGCGTATTTACAAAGAACTAACTACTAATTCATTTCTAATTTTATTTAGATTCATCAATACAAAATCTACTGAAATTTGGATCAGAGCAAACGGAATTCAATGCCAATGCAAGTCAACATTTCGAATATTCCAAACCGCTTTCCGCAACCCTATCCATTCTCCCTAATCTTTGAGAAACGGTTTTTGCTTGGAGTTTCCCTACGAAAAAATGTCAGAAATAGTTAGAAATGACGTCAGCACTGAATCACTCTGCACCGTAATAGAAAACTTTAGCGGAAATAATAGCACCAATAGTAAGCACAACACAAGTAGAACCCTCCATAAAAACTCCGATGATCAAACCAACGTATCAGAAAACCCAAATGTTCCTTCCAAAGAAATTATTATTAACTTAGCCACCAGCAGCGACGTGTCGGACAAATCACTGTATGATACCTGTGATACATCTCAAGAAGAATCGAATACGTCAAGATCGGAAGCGATTAGGCCAAGCACAAAGCTCAAGAAATCGGTTTCTTTTGATCCGCAAGATGAAAAAGTGCGTAAATTCATTGCCGGCGAACCGATTGTAGATCAGAAGAATCCATTTAAACAAAATTATTCCACTTGGGCAAACTCTGCTAAGAAGAAGAAAATTCCGCCTCCGGTACCAACCAAACGATCGACGTTGAGTGTACGAAAAACTGTAACCCAACAGCTGCGGGAAAGAGAACGTGAGAAAGAGAAAGAAAAAGAACGACTAAAAAACGAAACCAATAATCGAAAGTCGAGCGTTGGCGTCAAACCATCCTTGCCATCTCCCGACGACTTTGTCACCACTGAAGAAGTCCTCAATCAATCCAAATATGTCAAGACGTACATAAAAAATCCGGATCCTTACTTTGTTTATGATCCGACGATACTTGCTCGCCTTAAGTGTGAAGAATTGCGTGATCTTGCTGAGAAGAAGCCACAAAAAAAGCTACGTTTATCAAACCAAACCAGAGATCGAATAAAAGACTTAAAAAGTAAGCCGTCAGCAGAGACATCACTTTCATATTCGAAACTCCCATTTAAGAAATGTTCAAAGCCGAATTATCCCGATCTCTCTGATATTAAGATAAAAGTGGGAACCGACCTGGACGGAAATTTCTTTAACCCAGCCGAAGTCTCTAAGAACGCGAAAAAATTCGATGATCGAGTGAAAAAGCTCCATATAAGCTCTGATGATGATCTAGATGAATTAGATTGTCCCCTAACCAAAAGCGAGTCGAGTGACGAAGTGACACCAAATTTGGTAAATAAAGAAATAGACAGCGAACACGAAAATAAAGAGGCCAACAACGCTGAAATGATGAACGCAGAAAGTAAATTTAAAACGCCAGTTGAAGGCACATTTACCGACACGATAAAATCGAAAGAATTTCAAGAATACCTTGAGAAAAAAGGTCTTACTTTGATACCCAAAAAAATTCCAAATGGCGCACGTCCTGTGTACACAAATGGCATAGATGTGGCGAAATCAAATCCGCGCATATCTTTTAAAAGTCCCGAAAGCGTACAGATCTCAGTTGATACTACAGATGCTGCTAGAAATTTTAAAAAGCCCTCAGTATTCCAACGTCTGCTATCTAATAGCATTTTTGCTACAAGGCGTAAAACAACTCCCAAAGATATCGTTCCTACACCCAGGTCATTATGCAATTACAATACGCATGTCAAGGAAAGCAATGATAATTTGCACCCGTCGATGAAACGAGTCATCCTGGAGAGACAAAGTTTTCATGGCCGGCCGCGTGCGACCAACATTTTAAGTTCCGCCGAAACCGATTATCTAAAACACCAAGATGAACGTTCGCGAAAGAGTTATGCAAGTGGCGATAATATTTCCCTTTCACTATCTAGTGTCTTAACCAATGCCGAACTTACACATTCTGCGGAACGAAACGTTCACACTCCCATTATGAAACCCCCGAGGCGCACACATTCCCGGGAACGGCTAGGCAATGCTCAACAAGCGAAACCATCGCAGCAAAGTACAACAATTTTGAAACCAAGAGCCCAGCGATTCCCAGCGGCACCTATAAGTGAACCAGAAGGAACTCTTAAACGAACTGCTGAACGTCAGAGTCTCATACCGAAACGAACCACGCAAACACTGGACCGCAGACAGATGTTTGGTCGTTCCTCTTCGATGGACCGCAACGAAATACTAAAAAAGAGACTGGTGCGAGAGCTTCAAAATCGCTCAAAAAGTGACAACGAGGCTTCAAAGGTTTCAACTCCCTTAGCATCCAAGGAAAACATACGCGAACAATTTTCGACACTGAACGGACCCAAACTTACTTCAACGCCTATTCGAAATGTGAATAGCGATAACGACAGGAAAGACTTTGTGCAAGGTGCAAAAACTACCAATAAGATATACGTCGACCAACAGGAATGGGAGCGATTGAAGGCAATGAAAGACCGCATGGATAAAGAACTTTACTTCCGAATGTTACAAGAACAAAAACTACAACAGGATGCAGAAAACATATACGAACGCCTTCAACCAACCCAACAAATACTTATTGCCCAACCTTCTAACGTATCGACTCAACCGAGATCGCTGGAAACCAATTTCATTCGAGGTTCACCCCAAAGGAACACCTTTTCAGGTTTGACCAAGAATCGCCAAGCCAAAATTATTGACGGAAGAGCACTGATTCCCGCCGCCGCCGTATATCCTCTAACTACAATGCAGTCCATTCCTAGTATAAACCACTCATTTTTTGAAGCAACTCCTCGTAGTCAAAGTGTCTTAGATAATATGACTTTAACGTCGAGGCATAGTAACGGTAACAGAAAGGGCTACGAAAGTGATGTGGGCACACCTGTTGTTCTACGACGAAAAGATAATAATCCAACGGAACACTTTGAGCAACCTGAACAGCGCCGCATCGGAGGCATACTGACGCGCGATGAGATTTTGCAAAAAGTGAAGGAATTTTGCAGAAAATCATTAAATAAAACGCCCACTCTTCAGCAACCACAAGTGGTGGCAATTAACAAGAAGCAACCGGGACCCTCCGACCTATCACCGGTATCGTATGCTTCTGTTGAAACGAATCTGCGGCCACCTTCGCGGATGTATGCTGCTCCACAAGTTCCACAACGCATGCAGAGCCTGCCTCAACAGTTCATTCCAATAAACCCGAACACATCATCGCCAATATATGCACATGTTGTGAAAAGAAGCAGTTTACTATCGAATCATTCTGGAATTTACGACAGCCCGCTAAGAACAAGCCAGGAGGGGCGAGATGTGGAAGCTCCAGCAATGTACATTAGCCGCGGAAGCTTGGCAGCTCCACAATTTGTGCTTGTTGAGGGCGATAAATGGGTTCCTGCAACGCAAGTGATTGGCTATTATCCCAGCCAGAGTGATATCTACGCACAGCCACACTACGTAAGGCCATATAAGTTGCAACCGGTTCCGGGTGCTTATGGTTACATAAGCGTTCGTGAACCCCAACCAAGGCAGCAGTTGCGGCCCAGGTTGCATGATGGACGAAGTACTCCGTTGATACTTGATAATTCAAGTCAACAGACGAGTCAAATATATTGGGCGCCACATAACCAGCGTTTGCCGCAACACAATGGCCTTCTGCCGGTGGATATCAGCAGCCCCCGCTACATATTCAAGCAACTACACCCTCAGTCTACAACTGGAATGGAAATAGGTAATAACAAACCGATTCCTAATGCGGCTGGTGCTCAACAACAACCGCCTCCAAAAATTGAACGTGGATGCCCGCCAACTAATCGCCAGCAACAAATGAAAATTTCTACGGATGAGTTGAGGGATTTGAACATTCAACACCCGTACGAGTGGGAGAGTGGCTCTGAAGCTGGTGAGGTCCAACGCATACTGGAAAACCCAAGAAATAGTGGTGAGTTCAGAGAAATTAACTTCTTAAGGAATCTCAAAAAGAAATTTTCTCGCTTCCTTTTTTAAACATCTAAGGTTTATGTATTTGTAAGTGCATGTACAAGTCCGTATGTTTAAAAATTGCTCGAAGATTTAGAGTAAGTTTCAAGCATTCCATTTCAATGTCTATGGATATTTACATAGTACATAGATACATACATATGTATGTATATGTGTGAAGTGCACTTGTAAGCAGACCTATGTATGGGGTGCTTTATTGGCTACAGGCAAGAACCAAAAATACAAGATCACGCACTCTTACCCGTCACGCCCGTTATAATCGCATTAAGGAAAAAAGTTGGCGATTTTGACATTAGCGGCTTGTTGACATTTGTTCGTTTTTTACAATTTGGTGGTGGCTTTTTACTGCAATTTTCTTCATTTCGCTTATGCCAACGTGTGTACACATAATGTAAAGATTAATTTATGTAATACAACGACATGATTTATAGAAGAATTTTCGTAATAAAAATGATTATTCATGCGTTCAACACTTACGCGGTTTTATGCGTTCTCTTCGTTGTATTCCGTCGTACAACAAAGATGGCGTCGAGATTTCGACAGCTAGAAAATAACTTTTTTCTTTCTTTCGTTCGCGCGTGATCTTGTGTCTTTCGTTCATAAGCTACAGGTGTCGTTTTTTGTTTACGATTTAAGTCTACTACGTTCTGTATGTATGTATGCATGCTTGCGTTCGAAGCACCGTGCCAATTTTTCTGCACCAGAATCAGTGTTGCCAGAGAGAAATGTCGTTTGGAGCTAAACGGTGGAAAAAGAGCTAAGTACAAGTAATAGTAGTGAAGAGCTAGATTCTTTTTAAGTTGAGCATTTATTGACGTAAGGTGGTTTTAACATTTTCCACAATTTTAATAAAAAACAACGAAGTTTATAAGTTTAAATGCTGAAAAAAAACTTTCAAAATATGAAGTGGGCGTGGTTATCGTCCGATTTTAAAAATGTTCGGCCATTTGGTATGCTGCGCCAAGGCCAACTACTGTTCCAAGTCTGGAAGAAATTAGTGCAGCGGCTACCAAGATATACATATGTAATCATAAGTGGGCGTGACTACGCCCATTTTCCAAAAATTTATAATATTCTTATTTTTCGACTAAAAACCATTGTAAATATCAATTCTTAGTGAATAATCTTCAGTAGTTACTAAAATATCGCAGTTTTCGTATTTCTGAAAATTACCGTTATATGGGAGGTAGGCGTGGTTATTGTCCGTTTTTACCCATTTTCAATGTCATCCGTCCTACGCCTGAAAGAAGTGTACATACCAAGTACCAATTTTCGTGAAGATATCTCAATTTTTACTCGAGTTATCGTGTGCACCGACGGACGGACGGACAGTCACCGCTTAATCGATTTCTCTTTTCATTCTGATCATTTTTGTATACATATATCTATATCTATCTCGGTTCGTTTAGCCTGTTACAAACAACCGTTATGTGTGTGTGTTGTGCACAAGTGCGCTCGGGTATAATAAAGATCTAGCTCCAAAAGCACCAAAATGGCAACACTGACCAGCATCCATACAAACATTGATTTATGTTTATGATTATATGTATGTGATTATACAAGTACTACATAAGACCAGTATGTAATATATTTTATGTAACTTCATATGTAAATAAAGTCGAATTTATTTATTTATAATTTTATATTCGATGAGTTGTCTCTTTGGAATTATTCAAAAACATTTCAAAATGTTTACCCCGACAAATTTTTGTTAGGTTAGAATCTAACCGTTAGATAGGTTTCATCCACTGTTCCACAACTGTAGAGGGAGCATGGGGGGAAAATGAGAGAGAAAGGGGGACCATTACTATGTCATATATATGGCCGAACGAAGAATAGTCGGTTATTTTATACCCAAAATAATTGCAGTTTACCAAGTTATCTCCTGGTGTCCTCCTATAGAAAAATCGTTTTTGTAATGGTTTTGCGTGTATATCTCCAAATTGTTTGACGTAATCGGATAATTCATTTAGTGATGTCCCGGATATACTTTGAGTGTATTTCGTTTAAATTTTTATCCAAATCGGCTGATTACTATTCCAGATGTACATAGGTAAATAACTACGCACATAAGAGCAAAAATAAAAAAAAACGGTTCAGGGAAGCCTGGCCTTTCAAAGGCCGAGTGTAGGGGCTAATAGAGCTTTTAATGAAGATTTAAATGAAATATACATATTCATTTTCCATCACCTCAGTGCTGAGAATGAATCTTTTTCTTGATTGAAACATTCGATTCGTAATACGTTAGTGTTTGGCTGAGCTCTCCTCCGATTTGTGGCGTGCGCCTTGATGTGATCACACAAAGCGGAGGGACATACAGTTTTACGCGGACTCCGGACGGCCATTGCCTGCGCACTGCTAATCACTACACCACAGCGGTCACCAGTCTGCAGCCATACCTAATTATATTTTAGTGTTCTGAACGGTTCGCTTGTATGCTTGTCTCCCTCTATCACCTAAAATTTATATCCGCCAAAAGAAGACAGGCTGACAGGCGAACGGCGAATCCCCACGGAAACAACAATACTTCAATTCATCTGCAACGGGCTCTAAAGTTATGTCTCAGGGATAACTAACTTTATAAGTCGGCTTGGAATAATTATATGTACATAGCTGTGGTTAAATATTCTGCCTTATCCTGAGCTTCGCCTGAAAAAAATGTACCATGAAAATTTGTCATTCGCCCATAGTAAAACCATGGAAACCAAAAGTGAAAATTGAACCGGTTCGGGGAAAATGAAACTCTTGATAAGGCTGATTAGCTTTAGAAAAGGCGAAACGCACTGAATTGAAAGGCGAAATATACTTTCCGTCCTTCCCATTTCTACGG
>NW_023458556.1:3221932-3225295 GCF_013731165.1 Rhagoletis pomonella
CTGAATTGAAAGGCGAAATATACTTTCCGTCCTTCCCATTTCTACGGACGTCCGAGTTGGCGAACGTACTTTCTTCAAGGCAACTACTAGATTCATACTCGCCGGACTCAGGCGGAACAATTCACAATACACCCATTGGCAGACAAGACTAAACAACTTCTGCACAAACTGCTAAACCACAGCAATCCACTTGTTTTCCCCAGCGGTGAAGTATGGATAGTCATTGGGAAGGCTAAAGAGTTCAAAGCAGAGACATAACTGTTATAAGAGAAAAAAATAAAAGCCAACCAATAACACAGGTCTGCAAAAAAATGGGTTCGGAATGTTCTATAAAAGTGTAGTGTCATTTCCGAAGTAATTTTTTGCGTAGAATCCGAATCCGGGGTTTAAATTGCTCTATCACGTCAGGACTTTGAGATATCCTAACCTAAAAGTGCAAAAAACGCTGTTTTTGCCCATTTTTGATGTTATGTAGCTACGAAGATTTTGCTCTTCATAAAAAAGTAGACGTAGTATAAGTCTTCCTCTTTTAAATGCCGTTGAGTTTGCTCAAATATCTTAATCTTAATATCTTAATTTTTCACTGAGATATCGCATTTTGAAGTATCCATGTTTGTGAATGTAATCGACCGTATCACGTCTCATGTTATCTCAATGGATTTTCGAATATCGAAAAATTCACAAACATGGAAACTTCAAAATGCGATATCTCAGTGAAAAATAAAGATATTTAAGCAAACTCAACGGCATTTAAAAGAGGAAGACTTATACTTTCAAATACCACTTTTACTACTACTACTTTTTTATGAAGAGCAAAATCTTCGTAGCTACATAACCTCAAAAATGGGCAAAAACAGCGTTTTTTGCACTTTTAGGTTAGGATATCTCAAAATCCTGACGTGATAGAGCAATTTAAACCCCGGATTCGGATTCTACGCAAAAAACTACTTCGAAAATGACCCTACACTTTCCTAGAACAAAACGTTGATGACCTGTGTAATTATTATATTAAGATACAAATTTCTCGAGTCATCTATAATTATTATTCAAGGACTTATATAATAAAAGTCCTTTCATAATGATTTTGAGAGAGATATATATGTTTGAGTCTTCAAAGACTTTTATTTTAAGACTTATATTATAAAAGTTTTTTCATAATAATTATCATTGACATAAATATTTTTAAGTCTTCAAAGACTTTTATTTTCAGGACTATATATATAATATAGTCCAAAACTAGTCCTCAACTGGCCCCAAAGTTCCAAACTGTTTTAGAACTGGGCCCCAACTAGTCCCGAAGTAATCCCGAACTAATCCCGAAATGGTCCTGAACAAGCCCCGTCTTTAACACTTAATAACGTTTTTAGCACTCATAATTATTATGAATAGACTTTATAATATAAGTCTTTGAAGACTTAAAATTTTTTTCATTGATAATTATTATGACAAGAATTTTATAATATACGTTTCAAACTAAAAGCTTTTGAAGACTTAAAAATAATTATCTCGCTAATAATCATTATGAAAAAGGTTTTATTATATATGTCTTAAAATAATAGTAATCGATGATTTTAAAAAAATTTTCTCACTCATAATTATTATTAAAAGACTTTTATAATTGTTTCGAAATTTTGGATGACTTTTTTAATACTCGACAGTGAAATAATTACTATTCTGGGTCTCTGGTTCAAAGATATTGAAGAGTTCCCTTCCAATGATACTACAAGTGGTCTGGGGATTTTGTTTAAATAGTCGCCATTCATCGATGCCAACCGTCCAAACGTAGAGCAATTTATTTATTTATTTTATTTATTTATTTTTTACAGTCTGTTAGACTTATATTGCAACAAAGAGTTAACATTCTTATAACTAGATTTTAGATTTAAAATGTAAATATTAAATATTAAATACAAAATACAAAATGCTCTACAGAAATTTTTAAATAACATTATTTCTTTATCACTGCAATTATTTTATGTCAATATAAACGCATGCAATTTCCCGAAAGTTATGTAGACGGTTGGAAAGGCCGAGTTTCCAATCCGCGCTATTCTTTTTGGGTTACTCCATTTATTGATATCTCCTGGGTGGTCAGAAAGGCCGAGTTTCCGATCCACCCAGTCGCGCTTTCATGACGGTTGACGGTTGGAAAGGCCTAGTTTCCAATCCGCTCGTTTATTGTTTATTATCTAAGGGTCTAGGTAGTCGGAAAGGCCGAGTTTCCGATCCGCCTAGTCTCGATATCTTGGTGGTTGGAAAGGCCTAGTTTCCAATCCACGCTATTGTTGATACATCACTATCTTGTAGGCTGCGTTCTACAATAGTCAAATAGCAGCCGCTTGAAAAGAGTGATAGTATCACAATTTTTTATAGCCTCTGGTAATTCATTGAAGCACTTTAAGCCTTTATAGAAAATATTTTTTTTGTCCACTTCTGTTCTATACTTCGGGAGTCTGAAGCTGTTATTCTCTCTCAACAAATATGTATGCGTCTCATTTATATATCGGAGATTATCGCTAAGATAATCCGGCAGGTTGCCCTTTTTAATATTGTACACAAATTTCATAGCGTGGTAAAAAACTTGTTGCTTCACGCTTAACCAATTCAAGGTTTCAAGCATACATCTTGTTGGTGTGTCATACGGTTTGTTGAGGATGAATCTCATCGCTCGGTTTTGCATTTTTTGCAGCTTATCTACATGGGAGTCCCCCGCTAGGAAGAAAATCGTGGGGCAGTATATAAAGTGCGGTTCTACTATTGACCTGTACACCAACGTTTTATATCTTCTTCCCAAGTACTTACACGATCTCTTTATAAGGCCAATTTTTTTAGCAATCTTGTTGACTGTATACTCAACGTGCTCATCAAACTTTAGTTTGTTGTCTATGTATATTCCTAGGTACTTGACAATTTTCACCTCTTCGATATTTTCATCTTTGATTTTTAATTCACGGCTTATGGAGTCAGCATTTGCCGCTCTGGAAAATATCATAAAGTTAGTCTTTTTCACATTCAGTTTGAGTTTATTTGAACACAGCCATTGATACAAAGAATTAAGATCTTCTTGCATTTTGACAATCGCATTTGGTAGTTCCCTATCACTGATCGTTAACAAGGCATCATCCGCAAAGAGTTTTATTTTACAATGTTTGAGAGAACTTTTAATATCGTTTATATATATATTAAAGAGTAGGGGTGCCAAAACTGAGCCCTGTGGTAATCCGATGTCTACGGCTATCTTACTAGACATCTTAGAATTAACTATTGTTTGTTGCCTACGATTACATAGAAAACTTCTAAACCAGTCAAGCTCAGAGTTTTTTATACCAATGTATTTTAGTTTATCCAACATTCGGACCCTAT
>NW_023458556.1:3225395-3235283 GCF_013731165.1 Rhagoletis pomonella
GTCTACATTTTCAGACACAATTTGGAACGAACTGTGAACACCCCAATGGTATATATTTGTTTTTTATGGGAAACCAAAACCTACAAAAGTTACCAAGGGTCAAAGATTAAATTCATAATTCTTTTAAAATCCAAATATCTTGAAAACAAAAGCACGAATTTCAAAATCTTTGACGTCATACAATGCGATTTACAAATGTTGTATACAGTTTATAAAGTTTTAGCAAAAATTCAATTGAACTAAAAAAACTACAAAAAAATTTAAACAATCACATGATTATTTAAAAATTGCCTTATTAAACATATTCAAATATTTCATAATCCAATAGGATATAAAACAAGCTTTCATTTGATATACAACATCATGTCTTCAGTCCGTACTATACAGAGTATTTCGGCCGCACTTAGGGATTATAACCCTCCTTTCTGTGTTACGAACGATAAGGGGCAGAACACCTTTCTGCGTAGGTGGCCTTCGGGCGCACTTAGGGATTATAACCCTCACTAAGCAGAATTCTCCTTTTTGTGTTGCGAAAGAAAAGAGGCTGAACACCTTTTGCAGAGAACACTTTTCTGCGAAGGCGGCCTGCGGCCGCACTCAGGGATTATAACTCTCACCAAAGAACGTGAATCTATAAGAAGAGACAACACCTTATAATTGTAACGAGTGGAAACATCAGGAGCGTGCTTTATCTTTTGCCCAAATACGTTTTGTGGTTGGATGAAAAGAGAAGGCACGCTCCTGATGTTCACACTCGCTACAATTATAACGTGTTGTCTCCTCTTATAGATATACGTTCTTTGCTCTCACTAAGTAGAATTCTCCTATCTGTGTTGCGAAAGGAAAGGGGCTGAACACCTTTTGCAGAGAACACTTTTCTGCGTAGGCGGCCTTTTGGCGCACTTAGGGATTATAACCCTCACTAAGTAGAATTCTCCTTTAAATTTTTTATTATCACTGAATTCTTAAGCCTCAAAATCAGATCATAATAAAATATGTATACCAGATTAAAGGTAATAACTTGCACTTTCTAAATAATAGTACATTTCTTTAGCATTAATCACGTAATCTCTTCAAAAAAGGTAATTTTATGAAAAAAATTATGATTTTTTTTTAGTTTTTTAATATTTTGGTCCTTAAGATAGGGAAAAATAATATAAATTAGATGAACTGAAAGACAAATTAATTATCTTTATTTTCACACATTACTTTTTTTACTCGGTTGTGTAGTTCATAAGATATCGATGGCTGAGTGGAAGATCGACCTACCTCGGCAGCCAGTTCGAAAACGCTCTATCTCAAAAAACTTTTCAAGAATGCCCTATTTCAGAATTTAATTGAAAAACACCCTATCTCAAAATTCGGTTCAAAAACGCCCTATCTCATTTCAAAATGTATTGAAAATATGCTGATATAGGGCGTTTTTGAATCGGCAAGTTCTCTTGGAGGGGAAATTGGAAATTGTGTTGTCTTCACAAAATTGTCCTGTGTAAACACCAAGTTAGAATAAATGTTTGTAATATCAGTGTTGGTCAGATGATTAATTATAAAAATTAAATAAAACACGTTATGTAAAATATATAGTTTATTTATTTATTTATCGATTTATTTTTCGACTTCAAGCTTAGCCGAAGTTTGCCGTATTGTTGCAAACTATTTAATTCGAATTATCGTCAAACGTACCGTGCTGGCAAGGCGATTTCAAAAAAATCGCCTCGGTAGGGGGAACTGCACTGAACGCACCCCAAACGTCTTGTAGTAAACGCGTTTGTGGTATTTTATAAATTTTTTTTCTTCATTTGTTTACAGTTTACATCAATTTGTATTTCTGTCTGGAGGACTATTGGACTATCGAACTTAAATATGGTTTCTGAGGCTAATGAAGTCGAAGTTGTGGTGTGTCGCGCATGCATAGGCGAGTGCGTGGAGTACAAATCGTTGCACAAGCAAGGCATATTTATGGGCGAAGTGCGGACGTTGGCGTCCATGTTGAGTTTCATCACTAATTTGGAGTTCCCGAATTATGAGGCTGAAAGCTTTCCTTCACATATCTGTACGCGATGTGTAAAAAATCTGGCCAAATCATACGCGTTCAAGAAAATGGTATTGGAGGCTGATGAAGTGCTGCGGAGGCAGTACACTGAACTTGATTGTGAGGTTGGCATGGCCGACACCGGTGGAGGCAGTGTTATTGAAACCATTGAAACCGAATCTGCGGACTCTGTTGTGGAAATGCAACAACACGAAGCTGACGAGGAGACCGAAGTAATTGATGGCGATCAATTGCATGAATTGGCTACGGCTGCACAATTCAAAAGTTCTGTGGAAAATATGGAATACGTTGCTTATACAGTTCTAGAGGGTTTCATGGACGGTGAGGAGGCAACGATTTCAGAAGTTCAATCACAAACTAACTTAGATGAAGAGCAGAACTGTGAGGGCGAAGAAGTAGTGGTGCACGAAGTTGCGGAATCCGAAGAAGTTTATCAATATCAAACAGACAGTGAGGATGACGGTAGAGACAAAGGATATGAGGAGATATATGAGGTAAAAATAGAAGATATTGCACAAGCCGACTGCTCTATGTCAGAGACCACTGAATGTGAACAAATAAATGAAAATTTTAAAAGATCAAGAAAAGCAGATGACCAGGAAAGTTTTTGGGATAGTAGTGGTGATGTAAAAGTTAAACCACCACCGAAAATACGAAAAAAGAACAATCAACCAAAACCACCAAACCCCGATCTGCAATGCAAGGTGCGATATAAAATATTTAAAATAATTTTTGGTTTATAATATATATGATTTTTTTTTTAGGTATGCGGGAAACAACTGAGTAATCAAAACTCATTTAAGTATCATATGCAGTTGCATTCTGACGCAACACCTTATTTGTGCAGTCTGTGCGGTGAAGGTTTTAAGACCCGTAATGCATACGAAGGACACATAGTCATTCATGATCCAAACAATCCCAATACATGTGATCTGTGCGGTAAATCTTACCGTCAGTCATCCTCCTTACGAACACACATGCTGTCGCATACCGGTGAACGACCGTTCCAGTGTGATATCTGCGGGAAGTCCATGACACAGAAATCCGGGTACAAAAAACACATGTTGGTCCACACCGGTGAGAAACCACATGCGTGCGATGTATGTGGGCGTGAATTTCGATATTCGAGCAATCTGATTGCACACAAGCGTTGCCACTCGGGCGAGCGTCCATACGAATGTCCCCATTGCAAACGCGGCTTCCCAACCTCTGAACAAATGAAGAGGCATTCACTAGTACACAGTGGCGAGCGTCCATTCCAGTGTGAAATCTGTAATAAACGTTTTAAGCGACGCTCATCATTAATGTCTCACCGACATACACATGATTCTGAACCCGAATTAATTGTTGACCATAAAGTATGTAAATCCAATGTGGTGGAGTTGTATTGAATTGTTTCATATAAAATACATCCGTTCTAATAAAAATTTCTACAGTAAGGAATCATTTGGTACTTTGCGGAAAACACTGTTAAAGATCTTGTAGCACATTTGTGCGTACATAAATATATGTACAAAATTTAAATAGTACCTAAATAAAAAATAATACAAACAGAGCGTATAATTTATTTAAATGAAAATAATTCAACTATTTACCACATTAAATAAGAAAAGCTATTGTGTAATGTAAATCCAAATCAAAATTTATATTTCCAATTTTCTTTACGTAACTTTTATCAAAGTAAAAAAATAGCATATGGAATGATTGTAAAAAGAGCAGCGATTACCAAAATTTCAAAAACTATTTGTATGCACAACGAGAGAGTTCAATTAGAACTTAAAAGCTATTAAGATGGGCAAGGACCTTGATTTAATTCTTAACTTGGATATTTTACAATTAAATTATTGAATAATTCTAAATCAAATTATTCCTGGCTAATAAACGTTGTTGTTTATACTTACATGTGACATAACAAGGGAACTCATAGCAACTTCTTCAACAATTGTGCAAAGATTGGTGCCTTTGATTTTATAGTAAACAACGGAACCAGCTTTGCAAACTTTGGCTTTAGAATGAAATATTTTTTTTTTATTTTTTGAATAGTTTATTTTTAAAATGAAATAGTTTGCAGTAATAACATATTTAAATCGTTTACATTAGATTGGGGAAACATTTTAAACTATGTTGTGTCTGTATGATTAAATATATGTACATATATAATTATGTATATGCATGTACATATATACACACAGTATGTAGGTATAATTTCTGTACATTACATTCTTAATATATTCGTAGTCTAGGTTAAAAACAAAACATTTGAAGGATACACTTACAATTTAAAAATAAAGTAGTACATAATACAATTTATCACAAAATAATTTATAGACCACATTACTTTTGATTGCTGTAAACAAGAATACATAACCAACTAAAACAAATTTAAATTGATTAAAATATCGATAATATTTGAAGCAGTAAATGGTACATTGGTACATGGTTGGTTTATATGCAGAATACACGGAGCAATTCCTCACCTCCTGTGACGAATTTTCTCACGGCTATTACCCCGTTCGATATACCAGTTTTTATTACGCTGTCTATACTCATTTTGGCGCCGCGCGTTCTCTCGTTGCTGCATTAATTTACCATGCCATTCACCGCTCTTACGCGACTGCTCGTCGGACTCATCGGAGAGTATATCCTTCGTATTGCCATTATAGCGACGTTCCTTATTACGGTCGTGTTTGTTATAACTCTCTTTGGAAGAAAATTTTTTATTGCCAAAATTTTCCGCAGAATCATCCTCATCTTCCTCACTAAAGTCATCGTCATTCTCCCGATGTATATATTTCTGCCTTTTCCACTGTCTTTTCTCGAAGTTATGGGGATCATACTCCTTCGAGTTTTTTCTTTCGGTGTTAATATATTTGTTCATATTTTTAAACTCAGTTTCGCCTGCTTTTGGGCCAGCATTATTAGCATTCTTTGTTGGCTCATTAACATACGGATTAGTTGTGGATTCGTCAAGCGGTGCATTCTTTAGCGACTGCATATAATCGACATTGAAAATATTGTCCATATTTTTTATTTCTGGTTCTGAATTTTCTACACACATGCCTTCATTTTCTGCTAGTTCTCCATTTGGGCATTTAATTGGTTTTCTTAGCTCCTTGATGATCTGCGAGTTATCTGCGCTATCTTTATTAATGGGCAGCTCTTTAGAATTGGTTCCCTTTTGTTTCATTATCCATTCTCCAGTCTGTTTAAAAAGTCGCTGTTGACGCCTAGATCCTCCTTCGGCCTTGTGAAAGCGACCACTCTCACTCAAGCTACTTAAAAAGTTCAACTGCTTGGACAAAATGTCAATTTCTGCCCGCATTAAATTATTTTGCAATTCTAAATCTGTCAACCTTTGCTCCAATGCAGGTAAATTTTTGGTATCGAAAAATGGTTGCCAATCTGGATTGCGCAGTTTGCCAATGAAAGCCAATATTGCAAGTACAACGCAAATAAAAAAAAGACCTTTCAAACTCCGACGCACTAAAGGATACACTGGATTTGCATCTAAAATGCTGGCATCTTTTGGCGTTACAGCTTTTCGCTCTGAATTTGTACTTGAACTGGAGCGCCTGATACGTCGTTGCCTAAGTGTGGTTTCGTCAAAAGTGTGGACACTTGAGCATACTGAGTATGACGATTGTGGTAAGTGAATGGGCAATCTGAGCATTGAAGCAGCGGAAACATCGTCGGGATTTGGGTAGCTTTTTAAGTCTGCGCTATTCAAATTTTCAGCAATTGCATAAGGTGAAGCCCGCCCAGCACTCTCGCTCTCGCTAATAATTGAGATGCCTTCGGAAATGTCATCGTTATTGGAGTCTTCATCTGTGCGAGATCTGCAACATAAATTGATCAGTTAAAGAAAATGATGCAAAAATACGGTTACGAACTCAGCACTTTCATGTATCTCTTTGCTGTCATTTGCTACATAGTCCTCAAGGTTACTTAATATTTCTAATCTATTGCTTGTAGATTCTTCGACATCGGTTGTAGCTGGGTTCTTTTTTTTATTTTTGTCGTTTACTAGTGTCCATGTTTCTAATGAATCCGATTCGGTGCTGGTAGTTATTGACTCGTCGTCCGTATGTGGAGTTGACGTGGCCTTTTGTGAAGCGTCGTCGGCTGATTTATTCATATTGACGAAACTATTTCAATCTAAAAAAAAAGAGTTTAATGTATTTAGTTAATTTGAAATTACTTTTTTTTTTTAATTTTTGTTGGGAAGCAAATAATTACACTGCTATTGCGCTACTTTCTGATGGAAACTTAAATTTTACTATGAATGAATATTTCGAAATAAATGAATTACTACAACGAAAACTACATTGTTGCGTCTGAGTAAATCTTTACCTTCTGAAAATATTTCAAGTATTGCCCAACTGCTCAAGCAGAAAAACATGCAATTCTTTGTTTCTTTGTGCAGTAGCAATTGCGGTTGTTGTATTTGTTTTTAGTTCTGTGCGCACACAAGTGCAAGTTAACAGAGGAATAGGCAAAGCACAGGAGAATTTCTTGTAAATCTTTCAAAGCAGTAAAAATTGATGTGTCTATTTTTGAAAACAAAGCAATTGTTCCGCCTCAAGATAGATGCGATAAAACCAAATGTTCGCTATTTACCACTTCAATATATTCGTAATATGTGCAAATACATACAAATGAACATATCGCATATTTACGAAAAGACTTTTATAACTCAAAAAAGGTTTTTTTTTTTAGAATACGCATTTAAGTTGCTCTTAAGCCATAGAAAAACGGAAATGCATATTGTCTTCTTCCGGGAAAACTACATAAGCTTTTAGCATGAAAATAAACTAGATATGAACATGAATAAAAAAATAATTCTGTACAGCTTGCTCAATTTTGCACGTTTATTGGGCTATGCCAGTCGTTTAGTAAAGCAGCGATATGTATTTCTTAATGAGCTGTGTCTCCAATAAATTAAAAAAATAACTATATATTTACAATCAGAACTCCCCCTACATTCCCCTCCATCCCCCATAACCTCCTAACTTTGGTACCCCGGGGATGCCAACTAAAATTTTCCCAAGTATTTTACTCCTTTAGACTGTTAAATTTTTTAGATCCCTCTGCTGATCGACGATGTGCGGAGGTCAATCTTAAGACAGTACATACATACATACATGTATATATATTTCATTTAAATATACCAAATGTGTGTACACACGGTTTCTGGCCTCCAACGCGACCTTAACTTCTGGTATAAATTGCAGCACTGGTGGAAACTATCCGGATAAACAAATAAAACTGTAATTTCACTGCAATCTTCTATTTATTACGTTGAATCGTTTATTCACTTAGTAAAACATTTCACAATAAACGCACAAGAAGCAAAATACGTAAACGTAAAATTACAACAAGCTGACAAACAAGACGAGTTTATACGCATTACATCAGGCTGACAAATGTCAAAACCAATTTGCTATGGAGTGTTGCCACAGTAATACAATTATTTATTGTGCTGTTTTTCGTTATTGAGTCCGAACGTTCGGAGTGCGTAAAGAGCGCAATACACAACACAAACGGCTTGACAAACCAAATATGCCTTTGCTTCAAGCCATTTGTGTTGTGTAAGGGGGTGTTTGGAGGTTTGACAAGCCGTTTGAGGGAAATTTGAACAAAATCAAAATCTTTCGATTTTCAGGCCGCCATGTTCACGTTTGTACATTGCGTACAAAAGCTAAAGAGCGAAATACACCACACAAGCGGCTTGTCAAACATACTTTTCCCATTTTGCCATAGACCATGCAAACATGAGTCGTTCAAGCACAGAATTTTAGTTTTCTTTCGGTTAACAATGTAAAACATTTTAGTTTTCTACCATTATTCTCCCTTACGTCTTCACTTGGTGAAATTTCAGTTCTTTCGGTTAACAATGTAAAACATTTTAGTTTTCTACCATTATTCTCCCTTACGTCTTCACTTGGTGAAATTTCAATTGCAATTGAGGCGATTTTACCATCCACATCGCAAGCGGTTTGATCAAACGTCAACATGGCGGCCAGAAAATCAAAAAAATTTGATTTTTGCTCAAATTTACCTCAAGCAGTTTGTCAAACCTTCAAACACCCCATAGACAGCACAAATGGCTTGAAGCAAAGGGAAATTTCGCTTGGTTTGTCAAGCCGCTTGTGTTGTGTATTTCGCTCTTAACACTTCGGTAGAAAAAAAATATTTTTTAATGGTTAATTTCGAATTGTGCTTAATTTTTTTCACACCGTTCATCTCTTAAGTAAAAGTAAATTAAATACATATGAATGTATTATGCACGCATTTATAAGTTTTCACGTTAGAGAATTTGCTTTCGAGTAGTATGTTCGAAATCAAATTATTGAAAACGAAGCCAACATACTAAATTTTTTACCATGGTAAGCATTTTCCTTGTGACATCGGTGTAAAACTCGAAAAGCATTGGTCCACCAGTGTGGTAAGTTCTAAATTTTGGTTGTCCAGTTTACATACACGCTTGCTACGCTTTTAAATTTTATTTAATACTTTTTGTTTGCGGTTGGCGCAGGACAAAATCTGCAGCATTTAGAAAAACCTTTTAGTCCAGCAGTTTACTTGACTTTGTTTACTCCACATGAGCACAACGAACTTTTCTACAAGTACCTCTTTCTTAAGCTATAATTAAGTTTTTAAGATTCCTGCAGCGGATGTAGCCACCGCCACTTATATGGTAGCAGCTTATTAAACACTGCAGCTTCGACGAGAGTGGACTACAGCGTTCGCTATCGCTAATTTTGATGGCTAAAAATTTCCAAAAGGCAGGCGCTCCCATCAGCATGCAACATCTATTTACTTGCCCCTCATACTGCCAGCTTTGGTTGGTTACCCATTGTATCTGTTGCTTTTCCATATTGCGTACTTTTTGGTCCCACTGATTTTTATTTAGAGAATTTTGACGATGGAAATTTAGCGCGGCGATTGTCAGAATTCCACTGCAGGTTTTTTGACAGGTGGATATGAGTGGGCTTGTAAAGGCGCAGTGGTAGACATAAGTAAGTTGTTGGTATGTCGAGGATGATTCTGGATATGTACGAGTTCAATCTGCTGCAATATCCAGAACGGAGTGAGGCAAAGTAACGCGGGTCGCTTGCGGTCGTAGTTGGTGTCGACAGTAGCATTCAGGGGATAAAAGTTGCTGAAGGTAAATGTTGACACTCAATTAATGGCTGTTAAAGCCAGTCTATAGTCCGTGGGTGGATCTGGTATTTATAATCGATGAAATGGCTTCCGACGTACCTGGAAGAATGTTTGGTTCCCCCACAGTGGCATCACATAGGAACCGATCTTATGCCCCTTAGCTGAGAAAATTTGGTCCTCGCTTCAAGACATTCTGGCAGGCTTGAAGCTTCATTCCCTGCGCAGCAATATTTAAAGCCGGTCGCTCAATCGTCTTGTCATCGATCCATTATTATTATTACGTCTGGTATAATCGCACTGCGACCTAAAAAAGATGTATCGTGCTTAAACCTAATTGAAGTCAGTCCAACCTTAGGCTATTTAAGAAATTAGGGACATTAGACACGGACCCATATGCTTCTGTAAGTAGGAAAACAGGGTTACCGGGGTGGATTCTGGCATTAATTCCATTGCACGGGGCACACTTAGGTGGAAGTGAAGTTTGGATATGAAGAACTTAAACAGCAGTGTAGAGCGGGCACCACTCTGAGAGACCCCAGGTTTAATTCTTCAAATTGCCAAAAAATTTAAGCGGAAAATTGGGGGAAACAACCTACTTTCTGAAGGTGTTATTAAGGACTCTGCTGATTATATGGGATATTTCTATGCCCTACTTATAAATAAGAGTCTCC
>NW_023458556.1:3235383-3238367 GCF_013731165.1 Rhagoletis pomonella
TGATCAGCTGTTTCCCTGTTGGCAAATTGCTGTTGGCAAAAATTTTTCCAACAGAAACTAACAGCTTCCCCTCAAAACGAAATGTCACTTTGCTCTCTCAATTTCCCCTACTTTGCAAGTTTTTTGCGTACGCGAACGCAAAAACCTGTAAGTTTTGGTTAAACATGAACAATTAACAGCTACGCGAACGAACCTATTAAGATACAAATTTTTCGAGTCATCTATAATTATTATTCAAGAACTTATATAATAAAAGTCCTTTCATAATGATTTTCAGAGAGATATATATGTTTAAGTCTTCAAAGACTTTTATTTTAAGACTTATATTATAAAAGTTTTTTCATAATAATTATCATTGACATAAATATTTTTAAGTCTTCAAAGACTTTTATTTTCAGGACTATATATATAATATAGTCCAAAACTAGTCCTCAACTGGCCCCAAAGTTCCAAACTGTTTGAGAACTGGGCCCCAACTAGTCCCGAAGTAATCCCGAACTAACCCGAAATGGTTCTGAACAAGCCCCGTCCCTAACACTTAAAAAAGTTTTTCACGCTCATAATTATTATGAATACTTTTATAATAAAATGGCCTTATTCATAAAAAATAAAGTAGCTTTAAAAAAGGTTTATAAACTGAAAAATGTATGAAAACGTCATTTTATAAAGCTCTTTAAACCTACTTTATTTTTTATGAATAAGGCCATAAGTCTTTGAAGACTTAAAAATTTTTATCTCATTGATAATTATTATGACAAGAATTTTTTAATATACGTTTCAAAATAAAGGCCTTTGAAGACTTAAAAATAATTATCTCGCTAATAATTATTATGAAAAAGGTTTTATAATTAGGGGATTCACAAGACGTGTTAACCGTCGTAAAATCTTAAGCTTAACACTTGTTTATGTGAAATAGCGGTTAAAATGGTTGGGGGGTTGGCTAATTATATATTCTTTATCAGTTTAAAAGAATTTCGGTTTAGTTAGAAATCCCCTAAAACAATTTTAATTAAAAAAGATGTTAACCTTAAGATTTTACGACGGTTAACACGTCTTGTGAATCCCCTATATATATACATAAGTCTTAAAATAATAGTAATCGATGACTTTAAAAAAATGTTCTCACTCATAATTATTATTAAGACTTTTATAATTGTTGCGAAATTTTGGATGACTTTTTTAATACTCGACAGTGAAATAATTATTATTTTGGGTCTCTGGTTCAAAGACAAATAGATATACGGGGAGTCGGGTCGTTCGACGTTTGATTCGTGGCCTTAACCGAAATCGCTAAAGTGAGAGAATGGTCTTAGTAGCACCAAACCTGCCAACAATTCATTCACACTGTGCAACTAAATAAAATATATTGAAGAGTTCCCTTCCAATGACACTACAAGTGGTCTGGGGATTTTTTTTTTAAATAGTCGCCATTCATCGATGCCAACCGGAGAGGTCTAACTAAACGTAAGCATATGGGTCCGTGTCTAATGTGCCTAATTTCTTAAATAGCCTAAGGTTGGACTGACTTCAATTAGGTTTAAGCACGATACATCTTTTTTAGGTCTCAGTGCGACTATACCAGACGTAATAATAATAATGGATCGATGACAAGACGATTGAGCGACCGGTTTTAAATATTGCTGCGCAGGGAATGAAGCTTCAAGCCTGCCAGAATGTCATGAAGCGAGGACCAAATTTTCTCAGCTAAGGGGCATAAGATCGGTTCCTTTGTGATGCCACTGTGGGGGAACCAAATATTCTTCCAGGTACGTCGGAAGCCATTTCATCGATTATAAATACCAGATCCACCCACGGACTATAGACTGGCTTTAACAGCCATTCATTGAGTGTCAACATTTACCTTCAGCAACTTTTATCCCCTGAATGCTACTGTCGACACCAACTATCACCGCAAGCGACCCGCGTTACTTTGCCACACTCCGTTCTGGATATTGCAGCAGATTGAACTCGTACATATCCAGAATCATCCTCGACATACCAACAACTTTCTTATCTACCACTGCGCCTTCACATGCCCACTCATATCCACCTGTCAAAAAACCTGCAGTGGAATTCTGACAATCGCTGCGCTAAATTTCCACCGTCAAAATTCTCTAAATAAAAATCAGTGGGACCAAAAAGTACGCAATATGGAAAAGCAACAGATACAATGGGTAACCAACCAAAGCTGGCAGTATGAGGGGCAAGTAAATAGATGTTGCATGCTGATGGGCGCGCCTGCCTTTTGGAAATTTTTAGCCATCAAAATTAGCGATAGCGAATGCTGTAGTCCAATCTCGTCGAAGCTGCAGTGTTTAATAAGCTGCTACCATATAAGTGGCGGTGGCTACATCCGCTGCAGGAATCTTAAAAACTTAATTATAGCTTAAGAAAGAGGTCCTTGTAGAAAAGTTCGTTGTGCTCATGTGGAGTAAACAAAGTCAAGTAAACTGCTGGACTAAAAGGTTTTTCTAAATGCTGCAGATTTTGTCCTGCGCCAACCGCAAACAAAAAGTATTAAATAAAATTTAAAAGCCTAGCAAGCGTGTATGTAAACTGGACAACCAAAATTTAGAACTTACCACACTGGTGGACCAATGCTTTTCGGGTTTTACACCGATGTCACAAGGAAAATGCTTCCCATGGTAAAAAATTTAGTATGTTGGCTTCGTTTTCAATAATTTGATTTCGAACATACTACTCGAAAGCAAATTCTCTAACGTGAAAACTTATAAATGCATGCATAATACATTCATATGTATTTAATTTACTTTTACTTAAGAGATGAACGGTGTGAAAAAATTAAGCACAATTCGAAATTAACCATTAAAAAATATTTTTTTTCTACCGAAGTGTTAAGAGCGAAATACACCACACAAGCGGTTTGACAAACCAAGCGAAATTTCCCTTTGTTTCAAGCCATTTGTGCTGTGTATGGGGGTGTTTGAAGGTTTGACAAACCGCTTGAGGGAAATTTGAGCAAA
>NW_023458556.1:3238377-3265853 GCF_013731165.1 Rhagoletis pomonella
AAAACTAAAATGTTTTACATTGTTAACCGAAAGAAAACTAAAATTCTGTGCTTGAACGACTCATGTTTGCATGGTCTATTGCAAAATGGGAAAAGTATGTTTGACAAGCCGCTTGTGTGGTGTATTTCGCTCTTTAGCTTTTGTACGCAATGTACAAACGTGAACATGGCGGCCTGAAAATCGAAAGATTTTGATTTTGTTCAAATTTCCCTCAAACGGCTTGTCAAACCTCCAAACACCCCCTTACACAACACAAATGGCTTGAAGCAAAGGCATATTTGGTTTGTCAAGCCGTTTGTGTTGTGTATTGCGCTCTTTACGCACTCCGAACGTTCGGACTCAATAACGAAAAACAGCACAATAAATAATTGTATTACTGTGGCAACACTCCATAGCAAATTCGTTTTGACATTTGTCAGCCTGATGTAATGCGTATAAACTTGTCTTGTTTGTCAGCTTGTTGTAATTTTACGTTTACGTATTTTGCTTCTTGTGCGTTTATTGTGAAATGTTTTACTAAGTGAATAAACGATTCAACGTAATAAATAGAAGATTGCAGTGAAATTATAGTTTTGTTTGTTTATCCGGATAGCTCCAACAGTGCTGCAATTTATACCAGAAGTTAAGGTCGCGTTGGAGGCCAGAGACCGTGTGTACACACATTTAAATGAAATATATATACATGTATGTATGTATGTATGTACTGTCTTAAGATTGACCTCCGCACATCGTTGATCAGCAGAGGGATCAAAAAAATTTAACAGTCTAAAGGAGTAAAATTCTTGGGAAAATTTTAGTTTGGCATCCCCGGGGTACCAAAGTAAGGAGGTTATGGGGGATGGAGGGGGAATGTAGGGGGAGTTCTGATTGTAAATATATAGTTTTTTTTAATTTATTGGAGACACAGCTCATTAAGAAATACATATCGCTGATTTACTAAACGACTGGCATAGCCCAAAAAACGTGCAAAATTGAGCAAGTTGTACAGAATTATTTTTTTATTCATGTTCATATCTTGTTTATTTTCATGCTTAAAGCTTATGTAGTTTTCCCGGAAGAAGACAATATGCATTTCATTTTTTCTATGGCTTAAGAGCAACTTAAATGCGTATTCTAAAAAAAAAACCTTTTTTGAGTTATAAAAGTCTTTCCGTAAATGTGCGATATGTTCATTTGTATGTATTTGCACATATCACGAATATATTGAAGTGGTAAATAGCGAACATTTGGTTTTATCGCATCTATCTTGAGGCGGAACAATTGCTTTGTTTTCAAAAATAGACACATCAATTTTTACTGCTTTGAAAGATTTACAAGAAATTCTCCTGTGCTTTGCCTATTCCTCTGTTAACTTGCACTTGTGTGCGCACAGAACTAAATACAAATACAACAACCGCAATTGCTACTGCACAAAGAAACAAAGAATTGCATGTTTTTCGGCTTGAGCAGTTGGGCAATACTTGAAATATTTTCAGAAGGTAAAGATTTACTCAGACGCAACAATGTAGTTTTCGTTGTAGTAATTCATTTATTTTGAAATATTCATTCCATACCATACCATACCAACAAAAACTAAAAAAAAAATAATTTCAAAATAATTAAATACATTAAACTCTTTTTTTTTAGATTGAAATAGCTTCGTCAATATGAATAAATCAGCCGACGACGCTTCACAAAAGGCCACGTCAACTCAACATACGGACGACGAGTCAATAACTACCAGTACCGAATCGGATTCATTAGAAACATGGACACTAGTAAACGACAAAAATAAAAAAAAGAACCCAGGTACAACCGATGTCGAAGAATCTACAAGCAATAGATTAGAAATATTAAGTAACCTTGAGGACTATGTAGCAAATGACAGCAAAGGGATACATGAAAGTGCTGAGTTCGTAACCGTATTTTTGCATCATTTTCTTTAACTGATCAATTTATGTTGCAGATCTCGAACAGATGAAGACTCCAATAACGATGACATTTCCGAAGGCATCTCAATTATTAGCGAGAGCGAGAGTGCTGGGCGGGCTTCACCTTATGCAATTGCTGAAAATTTGAATAGCGCAGACTTAAAAAGCTACCCAAATCCCGACGATGTTTCCCCTGCTTCAATGCTCAGATTGCCCATTCACTTACCACAATCGTCATACTCAGTATGCTCAAGTGTCCACACTTTTGACGAAACCACACTTAGGCAACGACGTATCAGGCGTTCCAGTTCCAGTACAAATTCAGAGCGAAAAGCTGTAACGCCAAAAGATGCCAGCATTTTAGATGCAAATCCAGTGTATCCTTTAGTTCGTCGGAGTTTGAAAGGTCTTTTTTTTATTTGCGTTGTACTTGCAATATTGGCGTTCATTGGCAAACTGCGCAATCCAGATTGGCAACCATTTTTCGATACCAAAAATTTACCTGCATTGGAGCAAAGGTTGACAGATTTAGAATTGCAAAATAATTTAATGCGGGCAGAAATTGACATTTTGTCCAAGCAGTTGAACTTTTTAAGTAGCTTGAGTGAGAGTGGTCGCTTTCACAAGGTCGAAGGGGGATCTAGGCGTCAACAGCGACTTTTTAAACAGACTGGAGAATGGATAATGAAACAAAAGGGAACCAATTCTAAAGAGCTGCCCATTAATAAAGATAGCGCAGATAACTCGCAGATCATCAAGGAGTTAAGAAAACCAATTAAATGTCCAAATGGAAAACTAGCAGAAAATGAAGGCATGTGTGTCGAAAATTCAGAACCAGAAATAAAAAATATGGACAATATTTTCAATGTCGATTATATGCAGTCGCTAAAGAATGCACCGCTTGACGAATCCACAACTAATCCGTATGTTAATGAGCCAACAAAGAATGCTAATAATGCTGGCCCAAAAGCAGGCGAAACTGAGTTTAAAAATATGAACAAATATATTAACACCGAAAGAAAAAACTCGAAGGAGTATGATCCCCATAACTTCGAGAAAAGACAGTGGAAAAGGCAGAAATATATACATCCGGAGAATGACGATGACTTTAGTGAGGAAGATGAGGATGATTCTGCGGAAAATTTTGGCAATAAAAAATTTTCTTCCAAAGAGAGTTATAACAAACACGACCGTAATAAGGAACGTCGCTATAGTGGCAATACGAAGGATATACTCTCCGATGAGTCCGACGAGCAGTCGCGTAAGAGCGGTGAATGGCATGGTAAATTAATGCAGCAACGAGAGAACGCGCGGCGCCAAAATGAGTATAGACAGCGTAATAAAAACTGGTATATCGAACGGGGTAATAGCCGTGAGAAAATTCGTCACAGGAGGTGAGGAATTACTCGTGTATTCTGCATATAAACCAACCATGTACCACTGTACCATTTACTGCTTCAAATATTATCGATATTTTAATCAATTTAAATTTGTTTTAGTTGGTTATGTATTCTTGTTTACAGCAATCAAAAGTAATGTGGTCTATAAATTATTTTGTGATAAATTGTATTATGTACTACTTTATTTTTAAATTGTAAGTGTATCCTTCAAATGTTTTGTTTTTAACCTAGACTACGAATATATTAAGAATGTAATGTACAGAAATTATACCTACATACTGTGTGTATATATGTACATGCATATACATAATTATATATGTACATATATTTAATCATACAGACACAACATAGTTTAAAATGTTTCCCCAATCTAATGTAAACGATTTAAATATGTTATTACTGCAAACTATTTCATTTTAAAAATAAACTATTCAAAAAATAAATAAAAATATCTCATTCTAAAGCCAAAGTTTGCAAAGCTGGTTCCGTTGTTTACTATAAAATCAAAGGCACCAATCTTTGCACAATTGTTGAAGAAGTTGCTATGAGTTCCCTTGTTATGTCACATGTAAGTATAAACAACAACGTTTATTAGCCAGGAAAAAATTTGATTCAGAATTATTCAATAATTTAATTGTAAAATATCCAAGTTAAGAATTAAATCAAGGTCCTTGCCCATCTTAATAGCTTTTAAGTTCTAATTGAACTCTTTCGTTGTGCATACAAATTTAGTATATTAGTTTTTAAAATTTTGGTAATCGCTGCTCTTTCTACAATCATTCCATATGCTATTTTTTTACTTTGATAAAAGTTACGTAAAGAAAATTGGAAATATAAATTTGGATTTGGATTTACATTACACAATAGCTTTTCTTATTTAATGTGGTAAATAGTTGAATTATTTTTATTTAAATAAATTATACGATCTGTTTGTATTATTTTTTATTTAGGTACTACATATTTAAATTTTGTACATCTATTTATGTACGCACAAATGTGCTACAAGATCTTTAACAGTGTTTTCCGCAAAGTACCAAATGATTCCTTACTGTAGAAATTTTTATTAGAACGTATGTATTTTATATGAAACAATTCAATACAACTCCACCACATTGGATTTACATACTTTATGGTCAACAATTAATTCGGGTTCAGAATCATGTGTATGTCGGTGAGACATTAATGATGAGCGTCGCTTAAAACGTTTATTACAGATTTCACACTGGAATGGACGCTCGCCACTGTGTACTAGTGAATGCCTCTTCATTTGTTCAGAGGTTGGGAAGCCGCGTTTGCAATGGGGACATTCGTATGGACGCTCGCCCGAGTGGCACCGCTTGTGTGCAATCAGATTGCTCGAATATCGAAATTCACGCCCACATACATCGCACGCATGTGGTTTCTCACCGGTGTGGACCAACATGTGTTTTTTGTACCCGGATTTCTGTGTCATGGACTTCCCGCAGATATCACACTGGAACGGTCGTTCACCGGTATGCGACAGCATGTGTGTTCGTAAGGAGGATGACTGACGGTAAGATTTACCGCACAGATCACATGTATTGGGATTGTTTGGATCATGAATGACTATGTGTCCTTCGTATGCATTACGGGTCTTAAAACCTTCACCGCACAGACTGCACAAATAAGGTGTTGCGTCAGAATGCAACTGCATATGATACTTAAATGAGTTTTGATTACTCAGTTGTTTCCCGCATACCTAAAAAAAAATCATATATATTATAAACCAAAAATTATTTTAAATATTTTATATCGCACCTTGCATTGCAGATCGGGGTTTGGTGGTTTTGGTTGATTGTTCTTTTTTCGTATTTTCGGTGGTGGTTTAACTTTTACATCACCACTACTATCCCAAAAACTTTCCTGGTCATCTGCTTTTCTTGATCTTTTAAAATTTTCATTTATTTGTTCACATTCAGTGGTCTCTGACATAGAGCAGTCGGCTTGTGCAATATCTTCTATTTTTACCTCATATATCTCCTCATATCCTTTGTCTCTACCGTCATCCTCACTGTCTGTTTGATATTGATAAACTTCTTCGGATTCCGCAACTTCGTGCACCACTACTTCTTCGCCCTCACAGTTCTGCTCTTCATCTAAGTTAGTTTGTGATTGAACTTCTGAAATCGTTGCCTCCTCACCGTCCATGAAACCCTCTAGAACTGTATAAGCAACGTATTCCATATTTTCCACAGAACTTTTGAATTGTGCAGCCGTAGCCAATTCATGCAATTGATCGCCATCAATTACTTCGGTCTCCTCGTCAGCTTCGTGTTGTTGCATTTCCACAACAGAGTCCGCAGATTCGGTTTCAATGGTTTCAATAACACTGCCTCCACCGGTGTCGGCCATGCCAACCTCACAATCAAGTTCAGTGTACTGCCTCCGCAGCACTTCATCAGCCTCCAATACCATTTTCTTGAACGCGTATGATTTGGCCAGATTTCGTACACATCGCGTACAGATATGTGAAGGAAAGCTTTCAGCCTCATAATTCGGGAACTCCAAATTAGTGATGAAACTCAACATGGACGCCAACGTCCGCACTTCGCCCATAAATATGCCCTGCTTGTGCAACGATTTGTACTCCACGCACTCGCCTATGCATGCGCGACACACCACAACTTCGACTTCGTTAGCCTCAGAAACCATATTTAAGTTCGATAGTCCAATAGTCCTCCAGACAGAAATACAAATTGATGTAAACTGTAAACAAATGAAGAAAAAAAATTTATAAAATACCACAAACGCGTTTACTACAAGACGTTTGGGGTGCGTTCAGTGCAGTTCCCCCTACCGAGGCGATTTTTTATGAAATCGCATTGCCAGCACGGTATGTTTGACGATAATTCGAATTAAATAGTTTGCAACAATACGGCAAACTTCGGCTAAGCTTGAAGTCGAAAAATAAATCGATAAATAAATAAATAAACTATATATTTTACATAACGTGTTTTATTTAATTTTTATAATTAATCATCTGACCAACTGAAGCAACACAATCTCGACACGATATCACGCAGACGATTGTCGTCATACGTGATTCATGCCCTGTCATTTTGATCTCTGAATTTCCTCTACTTTGCAAGTTTTTTGGACACATGAACACCAAAGCTATCCATTTTTTAGAGTGTTCTGAATTATAGATAAATTTTACAGAATTCGTAAAGATCTCATCCGATTTTTTGCCGAATTTTCTTAAATGAAATAATTTATGCACACTTCGATTCTTTTATGAAATTTCGAAAGAAAATCGGTAAAGAAATCAAAATAATTATGCTATATGAAAAATTTCTTGCAGATTTCCGTCAGAATTTTCTGCGAGATTACGATAATCGGGGCGACTTTTATGGTTCGGGGCCTTCTAGTTTTCAAGATATTTAGTGTTGAAACTAATTCTTCAGATTTTGTTTATATTATATATGTATTATATCTTATGAACTACACAACCGAGTAAAAAAATAATGTGTGAAAATAAAGATAATTAATTTGTCTTTCAGTTCATGTATCTAATTTATATTATTTTTCATATCTTAAGGACCAGAATATTAAAAAACTAAAAAAAATCATAATTTTTTTCATAAAATGACCCTTTTTGAAGAGATTACGTGATTAATGCTAAAGAAATGTACTACTACTTAGAAAGTGCAAGTTATTACCTTTAATCTGGTATACATATTTTATTATGATCTGATTTTGAGGATTAAGAATTCAGTGATAATATAAAATTTAAATGAATTTACAAGCAAGTGACAATCTTACATTTACTGTAGTTTAATCACATAAGGCGCCCTCTTCTCCGGCAATGCAGAAAGGAGAATTCTACTTAGTGAGGGTTATAATCCCTAAGTGCGCCAGAAGGCCGCCTACGCAGAAAAGTGTTCTCTGCAAAAGGTGTTCAGCCCCTTTCCTTTCGCAACACAGAAAGGAGAATTCTACTTAGTGAGAGCAAAGAACGTAAATCTATAAGAGGAGACAATACGTTATAATTGTAGCGAGTGTGAACATCAGGGGCGTGCCTTCTCTTTCCATCCAACCACAAAACGTATTTGGGCAAAAGATAAAGCACGCTCCTGATGTTTTTGGACGTTATCTCATTTCCTCTCGTTTTATTCTTGTTTGCTCTTTCACGTTTTTGTCCTTTCTCTCACTCTACGTCTTCTGCATCCAACTTCAACACGTAACGCCCTGTTAAAAAACGAAAATTCCATTTGCTCGGCGTTAGCGCCGCACAATTAGGAAAAACATTAACCGAAGATTTTAGTTGATGATACGAGAAACAAGCTACGACACTAATGACGGGTGGTTAAAAGCGTATTGTCTTTATAATTCTCTGGACGCCGAACATTATTTTGTAACGCAAGGTAAGTAGTTTATTAAACATCAATTGTTCAGAACGGTTTCAATATCCATATTTACCCAAAGCTATCAGGGGGATAACAACCCCTCCATTTTGTTGTAGCAGCCTTAAGTTGAAATCTAAAATTTTATACATTTTTTAGAGCAAACCGTAGAACCATATGCTTTGAGAAAAATCGACTGTCGAATTTTACGGATCGAATCGAACTCTAAAATCGACAAACAATCTAGTTGTTATGACTCGATTAATCGATCTTCGATTTAAAAACGGCAGTTCTACTTGACAGCTGTCGGAAAATTCCAATACCGGTGCACGAGATTTAAGGTTTCCATTTATGTTTTTGGCCGGTGTGATGAAATAATAAGTGCGTCCAATACGTATTTTATCAATAAAAAAGGGGTCAGCAGGTGGCGAGCATGGCAATGGCGCAAAGTGGAGTACTTGGAATAATGCGCAAGCTAGGATCCGGCACAAAAGCGGCGCTCCAGTTTGCTGGGGTACACAATCGCCGGACGTTGAGTAATCACCTTTGGGGCGCAAGTCATAACATTTCCGATAGAATTACAGTGTTTAGGCAAAAGTCGGCTTGTCAGCTATGTGAACGTTCCTATTCTACAGAGAGCACAAGTTAGTTATCATAATTACAGAATGAACTTGTTTAATTTGAGCGATTTAGAAAAGGCAGCAAGCCCGGAAATTCTGTCGAAGTTGTTCCCCCAAACTGCACTTAATGTTGATGAGGAAACTGAACGTGAACGAAAACGCAAGGATGAGGAAGAGGCAAAGGAAAATGAAAAAGCTTGGAAGCGTATGAAAATCGGGTAAGTGACAAACATGTACTTGCATAACATATCGCCAAATATTCAAATGCTGTAATAACCTGAAGATAATAATATTGTGAATTTTCATCTTGTAATAACCTAGATAATAATATTGTCAGTGTCTATACACACGCACCACGGTATCTTTTACCATAGATCTTCGGTAAAAATTCTCGTATATCCATGGTAAAAATTACGGTAAAATTACCGTGGATATACGATGATTTTCGAAGTGCGCGAATAGCCTTTTTAACAGTGGATCCACGAAGAAAATTACCGTGGATCCGAGGTTATCTATACCCAGGCGACGATATGTACATGTCACATAACCTCGTCCTGTTTTGGAGTCGTTTTAAAAAAAAATATACTAACTTTTACCGCAGATCTACATCAAATCACCGTGAATCCACGGTAATTTTTTGCCGTGGATTTATGGCAAATAGACACTTAGAAATTATCGTGGATCCATCGCAAGTTTTCACGGTAAATTTTTACCGTGGATATACGGTAATTTTTACCGCAGATTTACGGTAAAAGTTACCGTGGCGCGTATAAATAGACACTCCCAATAATATTTGTTTTTGTAGATTTGGAGTTTTTGGTGGAAGCGGTATAGCGCTTGTGGTGTGGGCGGTGTATGAATTCGGAAAGCCGGAGGTAGACGCCGAGGGACAGGTTATTGAAGATGAATTTAGCAAAAGTCCTGCGGTTCAACAATACATACAGCGGATGTGGAAGTCTTTGAACTACTATCAAAAAATGATACAAGAACCGTCTCGCGATAAACTCTTGCCAGACCCATTAAAACCTCCCTACGTACAGCCGCCATATACGTTAGTACTGGAAATGAAAGATGTCCTGGTACATCCAGATTGGACATATCAAACTGGTTGGCGGTTTAAGAAACGACCTGGTGTTGACCAATTTCTACAGGAATGCGCTAAGAATTTTGAAATTGTGGTTTTTACAGCCGAACAAGGAATGACTGTATTTCCCATATTAGATGCTCTTGATCCCAATGGATGTATTATGTATCGTCTAGTTCGGGATGCAACGCATTTTGTAGATGGGCATCATGTCAAAAATTTAGACAACTTGAACCGAGATTTAAAAAAGGTATTCCAAGCATAATAATGCGTGTATTATGAAATAATGGAGTTAAATTTTATTTTTAACTTGTAGGTCATTGTTGTGGACTGGGATCAAAATGCAACCAAAATGCATCCTGATAATACATTCAACATTGCGAGATGGTTAGGCAATGATGACGATACTCAATTGTTGGATTTAATTTCATTTTTAAAAAGTAATCAGAATTTTTAACAAATATTTGATTTGTATTGTTACAAGCTCGGCTTTTTTGTTTGCAGCCCTGGTAGCTGCCGAAGTCGAGGACGTCCGTGACGTATTACACTACTATCAACAGTTTGAGGACCCTATAGCTCAGTTTAGAGAAAACCAACGGCTTTTGTTAGAGCAAATGCAGGAAAAGGAGCGCGAGGAACAAACTAAGCAAAAACCAATTGTGAAGAAATGGACCCCGAGTTTTCTAGGACGTTCGTCGTAAACTACATGATCATACCGTAATACCAGCCCTTCCACTTGCTTTGTAGTACATGCTCATTTGCTAAGTTTTTATTAATTAAAATGAAAAGTTTTCTTCACACAATTATTTTGTTGTTGTTGTTGTTGTAGCGGCTACTAATCCCCGCTCAGGTCGGTTCATCCGTCAACGTTGTCGTCCGTTTCAGCTAAGGGGAGGCCCAGGGAGTGTGCGACTTCAACAGGGTCTGCCCATAGGGACGGGAGTATCAGCTGGGTGGGGTTCGCAGGGCATGTGAAGAGGTCAAGTCGTGCGAATCATGTGGCGACTCTCCACATGCCGGGCATTGGTTGGGCACATCCTCACTAATTCTGCTCAGGTATGAGTTTAGCCTGCTACAATAACCAGAGCGAAGTTGAGCTATTGTGGTGCGGGTCTCCCGAGGCAGACAACGTTCTGTCCCGTCCACGTCCGGCATTCACAGGGCGGGAGACTACATAACTCGAGACTGATTCCCTGTGAATGCCGTTCAGGGTCTGTTGGTAGGCTGACGGGTCCAGAGGTTCTTTAATTAACCTCTGGACTTCGTCCGTCAGTTCTTGCCTTGGCGAGGGCTCTTCTGCAAGCAGCTGTTTGCTAGGGTGACCACGTCTGTGGCTCCCCACAAGGAACTGCTTGCAGAGCATTGCATTATGCTCCTTGACTGGGAGCATCGGGGCCTCGTCGTGTAGGTGGTGTTGGGGCGTCATCAGGAAGCGTCCGGTCGTGTTCAGGCATTTCTGTAGCTTCATCCACTGCGTCCTGCTAGTCCCAGGCGGCCACATAGTTTAGAACCTGCCGGCCAATTGCCTTGTATGTTGCCAACAACGTTTCGTTATCTTTGCCCCAAGTGCTGCCGGCCAGCGACTCGAGGACATTGTTGCGGCTTTGTACTTTGCTGACAATTGCGGTTGTAGGTGGTGAATAGGGTTGCCGAGGATTTCGCAGGAGATAGGGCAAGGTTCCTTGCAGTGAAGAAGCGAGAAAGTTCGGCGAGATAACAGTTTACTTTTGAGCACAAGTCATCAATTCCATTCCCAGACGCCATGATCGAACAATCGTCAGCATAAGAGACATTATTGATACCCTCTGGTGGTTGAGGAAGCTTTGAGATGTTATAATTAAACATTAGTGGGGACAGGACACCACCGTGTGGTGCCCCTGTTTAATTTTACGTGGCTTGCTGGTTTTGTCTCTGAAAATAACTGACGAGTGTCGACCACTCAGGTAATTCGCTGACCACCGTTTGTGTCCCTGTGGGAGTGAGGAGGCCTATATATCTTCTAGTAGCGTTGAATGACTAACAGTGTCGAACGCCTTGGACAGGTCCAACGCTACTAGAAAAGTTTCCTCGCAGGGGCGGTTTCGGTTAAGGCCACGAGTTATCTGGGGGTTTGTGGTGTTAAGTGCTGTTGTGGTGCTATGCACTTCCCGGAACCCATGTTGGTGCTTCGCTGGGGTCAAGTGGATCGTGCAATACGGGAGTAGCAAGGCCTCTAGTGTCTTCGCTACCGGGGAAAGGGGAATTATCGGGCGATAAGACTCTCCTTTGTTGGCTGGTTTCCCCAGTTTGAGCAGTGGGACCACTCTCCCCATATTCCAGATGTCTGGAATGACGAGAGTGGCCATAGACAAGTTGAGGATCTCCGTTAGGTACGCTACTCCCACAGGACCCAAATTTTTCAGCTTCATATTCCGTTGGGTCCAATAGCTTTGAAGGCTTTCGCCTTCCCGATAGCTACCCTTATCTCACCGCTGGTGAAAGCAAGAGGCGCACTGGGTTTTGGCATTTTGTGCAGCCTTCTGGTCACTCGACGTTTAGCTTTAACCACCGGAGGATGCAGAATAAACTGTCGTCACGCTTCGTTGGGTTGGACACCGACCTCACGGTTGACCAAAGCTTACTCACACCAGAGGCGAAGTTGCAGGTCTTCAAATGCTCTTCCCATTTCTTCCGATTATGTACGTTCACAAGTTGCCGAATCTCCGAATTGAGATCCCTGATACGGGGATTTCCGGGATTGGCCTGACGAAGGTTGTGACGCTCATCGGCTAGAACAGCCGCTTCAGCAGGAAAGTTCGGACGTGGATCCTTAATGCATCCTGCTGGGATGAAGCGAGCTGCAACAGCAGTGACAACCCTGCGGAATTTACATTCACCTACGAGAACCTCGGTTGGTTCACTGCACTGAAGGCGCTTTCAGTAACATCCGAGAAGCCTTTCCAGTCAGCTTTGGAAAAGTTGACATAGGTCCGGTGATCCGCGGAAACAAAGTCTGCAGGTTTATCAATCGAGATGACTATGGACAGATGGTCTAATGCTAAGGTCAGCATAGGCCGCCATGATACGCTGTTTATCAGCGCTGGCAATTCTTAGATCTGGCGAACGGCAGCAGCTGCGCAAAATCCTGGTGGGTGCGTCGTCGTTCATTGTGCAGCATGTCGAATCGTCTATCTGCTCAGCCAGATGTATTCCCCTACGATCATTTGACAGGCTTGAGTGCCAAAGATTGTGGTGAGCGTTAAAGTCGCCAGCTACCATACGGTTTTCACCTCTGAGTAGCGCACCTATTTCAGGGTGATATCCTGCCGGGCAGCAGGTGACGGGGTATGTATAGGTTAAATATTTCGATCTCAAGGTTGAATTGCCGTTCAACTTCGTCTCTTGGACCGCAGCTATTAACATTCCATGCCTTCCCATGAAGACGTTTATCTCCTCGATCTTGCTCTGGAGTCCGTTACAGTTAAATTGTAGCACCTTTGTGTGCCTTGGGAGACCAATTGTTATGTGTGGAGTTAAGGAGTTGTGTTGCCTGCCGGCTCCCTGCTATATGTGCTGCGAAAGGGGGTGCTGCCTTGTGGTGGTGGTTGGCGGCGTCGCGGGGGAGGTATGCGACTGGGCAACACAGCAGGGGCCCACGTAGTCAGTCTTCCAATCAAGCGTGTTGCGAAGTCGTGAGTATGCCCTAAAGTGGCAACAGCCAAGGCAGGAGTTGCCCTTGACTTATGTCACGTTACGATATATTCTGGACTGACAAACCGAGCAGATTGTCGGAGGGACTAGGAGTTGCCGGCGGCGGTGTGTGGGTGCTATTGTGACACAATTATGTTCCTGTCCTTTGCTTACTGCACTTTACCAAAAACCTTGACGGGGTAGACTTTTGCAGACGGTTTTAGATAACGTACAGGAAGCCGTTCCAGGTGACCACCTTACATAAGGTGTATTAATGGAGAAAACAGCTGTTCCCGCAAATCCTGTAAAACCTGCAAATCGTGAAGCATCTGGAACGCAACTAATATGTACAGCATAAATTTAATTCAATGTTAATTTAAATCGTTTGCTTTCCATATCAATGTCTCTTCGGTGGCTGTTCTTTTGTATTTGTTCTTTGGAACGGTTTGACGAAGCAATTTCTGCTGGAAACACCACTATTCGGATTTTCGAATCTAAAAATAAAATTATAGTTTAAAAACTAAAACCTCGCTATTATAATTTCCATTCGTACTGTCATCAGGTATGTAACTTGAGAATAGAAATCGCTGCATCTTTTAGGCGCATCAATATTACATAGTTACATCCCGAGCTAATAAAAGGGATGTAATAACATTAAAAATTAGTTTGTTCCAGTACTCCAGGACATAGTATGAAATTACAGGAAGTCGTTCCTGTACGCAAGAATTTCTCTTACTGGGAACACTTTTGAGAGAGTCAGAAGTTACAGGATTTTTCTTCCTGCAAGTTCATGAAATGTGTCCAACGATAGGCAGGGTTGTCCGAAGGATCGCTATTTCCTCTACAACTTTTATTAATAAAATTTCAATCGCGCTAAATTCCCCACAAATTGAAATGAAAAACCCCGTCTTTGTGTATTTTCGATAGTTTTCTTTCTGTATGTATTTTTCGGTTTAAAATATGTATGTTAAATAAATTGTCTATGATAATTATTCATCACCTTAAAATATTCAACATACGAATATATCTATGTAGCTTCTTTCTGTGGGAGATTGTTAATGACACCGCAAAAATGTTTTTGGAGCAAATACGTACGTACGCATGCATACGATGCATAAGAAATATTTATATTTATTCATCGAGGATAATTTGATTCTATGTATTTTATTTAATAGAGTATGTATGTATATGAGTTGCATCATAATTTCTGGCTCAACTAAACTAAATACAATACTATGTATATGATTTTACATCTATTTGATGACCTTTAGGTTTGTTTTCTGTGTTCTCTGTGAAAGTTTTCCAAGCATAAGAAAAAAGACGTTTGCGGGAATTCCATGTGAACAAATATTCCTAATGCTGAATACACACGAGGCAACCGTTGCGCCAACTAACATAAAATGTCAAAATTTTTCGAAATTAGGCTACAATCGAAGCATCGTGTGTAGTCATCATCAAAATTACAAAGGGAGACAAAACCAATGTTTCCGGGCTGTCTATTCTTTGTTTGTATTTCCAATTCATGGGAAACATTTACTCACGTGGAATTGGTTATCAGGTTGATTTCTTCTTTATTAATGTTTAGGCAAACTAAATTTTTTATACAAGGAGCTTTCCAGTTTTCTTATTACAAAGAAACAAGCTATTTTCGTACATACATATATCGTCGTTTAAAGTACAAAACCGCGTATCGTGGTTCTTCAAAATCTCGTAATTGACTTTTGTGCCAAAAAATTAAATTTGGTCACCGGAAGCTCCTGGCATCAAGCCCTTATCCATTCATATTAAAATATCGAGACTTAGATGTAAGAAGAAGAGATAATTAGAGATAAAAGAGAGAACAGTTTTATAAAATTAAGGCAACCTCACATACGAGGTTTTGCATTTTCTTGATACGCGGTTTTTTTACTTTAAACGACGATATATGTATGTATGTATGTACATATATTGAATGCGTGGTGACACAGTTGAAGTCGTAAGTTCAACAAAGCCTCGAAAAAAGTGTATGGACTAAAAACATCTTTACAGTAATTATAATTTGATTTCTGAATGTGTGTAAGTGAATATTCCATAACTTTAGTTTATCAAAGGAACCTGTTCGTGTTTTTTTTTAGACTGAAGTATCTGATCGTAGGAAAACTAGTATTCCTGGTATTTTTCTGGCTCTGGAGGACGGTTCGCCTTTACATGTGAACATGGCACAGGTTTATTATCATTGGATTTGGATATTTATCTTTTCAAGTTATTCAACGAGCAGCTCAAATTTTCGTTTAACTGCAGCCATCTCCGATTCTTTCCCTGCTTCAATTATTGTTGTTGTTGTTTTTATTATTTATTTATTTTTTTCAATTTCGTTGTACTTTGCAACATCACCAAACTGTTTTTATGTACTCACAGTGCAATATTTAGTTAAAATAACAAATGTTTCCGTTTCGTCCATACTGATTGCTCAAATTAAATTAACAAATTAATTTTAAAAGAACTTACACTCCACTATTTTTTCTAAAATTATTGAATTGATTTCGGCAACTGTTTTTAAACCGCATCTTTTACACCCGTCGGCGTTGTAAATGTTGACGAGAACTGTAATCAAACTTCTTCGACTATTTTGGACTTTACTACAATCAGGCCGGTTATGGAAAAGGGCTATAAAAAAAGAGAGTGTTAGATGTACGGTTTTACAGATTTTTTGATTTATTTAAAATTATTTTGTACATCTATGCAAATCTTGATCTATTTCCGTGTAACCTCGCCACATTTAACTATTGTTTAATTTATATATTATATCCATTATTAAATATAAACACTAATTATCGTATGTTTCAGTGAAACTAAATTTATAATTTAAACAAACATATTATAAGCATACATACACATTAAAGATTTCACTTCTCTAATAGTAATAAAACGAAATGAAACAACAAAACATCTAGTAATGTGAATACTTTTACATTAAATTAGTAGCGCTACATTTCTTAGAAAGCTTCGGCTTCGGCGTTCGCATCAGTTTCGATTTCCATTTCTGTTTCCTGTTTCCTTTGGGCTTTTATCTTCGACATCAGCTACATCATAATTATTTCATACAACACATCACCGCCATTCAGAACGAAGAGCGCATTCAAAACATTCCTCTTGAAGGACAGATTTCCGTGCTGTGACCGCTTTATTACCCAGGTAGATTCTAATCCGAATCTTCGTCTCGTTCATCGAACCCCGTTAAATCCACAGATTTTAACATGTCACGCGACACTGCATACTCAATAAGCGCCAAGTGGCAAAACACATACTGATCAGGCATTTGTATAGAGTAGGCACGCTGTGAACGAATTTTTTCCACAGTCCCACGAATGTCGGCAGTACCAACATCTTCTAAACGCGATATGCATATATCCAATGTAATAAAAGTACCTGTGAAATTAAATAAATCATAAAGTTTATAGATTCCGCTCTATTTTGCAGTTTTGATTTTACCTGTTCGACCTATACCCGCGCTGCAGTGCACCACAATTGGCGGTCCTCGTGGGTGCCCGGCCCAAGTGTCGCCCAACGCTTTCACCATAGTCGATTGTTTTTCTCGCACCTTTTGAAGAAAATTTAGCATGGCCATCGCAGAACTGGGCACGCCATAATCGGGCCAACTTGTAAATTGCCAATGTGAAACGTTTCTAATTTCGTCAGTCTGAAATCAAAGGAAGAACGTTAAACATATTAAAATATGATCTCAAATGACTGATCAGCTAAAAAAACGTTCAGATTTTCTACATCAATATGTATGTACTGTGTAAGCTAAAATAAATCAGTTTCTGGCTCCTCGTCTTGATCCTCGTTTTAGAGTTTTATTTTTTAACCGACTTCCAAAAAAGGAGGAGGTTATCAGTTCGTCGGAATATTTTTTTTTTTTTATGTATGTTACCGCGTAACTTTGGACCACGTCAACCGATTTCGATAATTCTTTTTGCATCGGAAAGGTAGTGTCTCAGAGGTGGACCCATACTAATCTGGTTAAGATAAGTTATATGAGAGTTGAAGTCGGTTTTTTTTTACTAAAAATTACTTGTTTTTTTTATTTTTTTGTACGGCTGTTTCACATCTCTTACGAAAGTTTAATTGGTTTAACCTTTTATTCTACATCCAAAGCTTCACGAAAAATTGTGACATTTGGGATGTAAAGGGAGTGCAATTCTCCTTCTTTCTTCTTCCTCTTTTTTGCCACCAATCAAATAACTCATATACATATATGTATATATACATAGTTGGTATAAAATAAAACAGAGCGAAAGATACATATCGAACACCGTCTTCAAAAGAGGCGCAACTCAAAATTTGGCACTTTAGAAATTATGCAGTAAAAATGTACGCAAAGCTTTTATTTACCTTTTAGCAAAAGCTGGAGCAAATTCTTGCCATAATTTGTTAAAAAAAAAAACCTCAGCTTAAGTCGCCCTTGATAAAATGATGATAAAGTTTCATTTCCGTGGGGTGACCAAGGCTCTTATACGACTTTCTCTTTTAACTCGGTTTCGTTTGAAAATTCGTACGAATAAATGAATTTGGTTAATAATGTGATTTTTCAGATGAGTGTCTCATTCACAACCAGCCATGTAAAAAGATAATCGCGTGTATTATTTAGTTTTAGTTTTATTTAAGTCATTTACTAAGACTTATTAGGAGAGTAGGAATTTCTATTCACCAAAAATTTCAATATTGATCTATTACTAAGTTGCCTGTGACACCAGCAGTATTTCCTTAATTTGCGCCCTGAAAGAAGAAAGGGTTCCTCCAAAGAGATCAAAGTCCGAGGCATGTCTGTTGGCCTGGATTGCAATTCTGTTTTCAGGTCCATGCAAGAGATAATAGGTGTGTACTCGTATTGAGCGGACAAAATTATCCAGCAGCAAAAATTCTGAAAATTTAGCAGCGTTCGCTCTCAAAGAGACAAAATATCCACAGAAGTACGAGAACGCAAAATATGCAAAAACTTACAACCTTCGAAACAACCGATCACTTCTCTTGCCACAGGTGGTTCATTTGGCAATTTATTTTCTGCTTGGTACATTTTTGCCCGATTTGGCATTTTATACAATCGAATAGTTTTGGATAAGAAAAACCTTTTTAAAATACAAATTAATTACACTTAGGTCTCTATTTATGCGGATTTGAATTTATGCGGTTTTTCAAACCTGGCAAAAATTTTTTCAGCAGAAATTTGCAGCTCTCTTTCACATTTTGCTCTCTCTTTTGGGTACGATAACGCAAAACCAGTAAAAGTTTTCTAAAACTTTAGATAGTTTTGGGTACGAGTACACTCCTAATTTGTATTGAATCTCCACCTACGTATGCCCGGAAAACCCAACGCAACTAACGCCTCTGTCCCTCATCGACTTGCTGTTCCGTGAATGGAGACCAAATGACCGAGCCGTACTCCACAATGGGTCTGGCGAAAGCCGTGAACAGTCGGACATTTCTAGATGCCCTGGCAGATCTGCAGATGAATCCCAATGCATGATAAGAACGCTGAGTTATGCGGCCACTATGTCATCATCTACAATCACACCAAGGTCATCTAAAGAGTTTGTACAAACTGGCCGTTCAGCACGCATCCCACTGGTAAATGGAGTTGAGATCGGGAAAAGGCAATCACAGCACATTTAACGCTATTTAGAGACAGCTTATTTAATACATACCAACTCTCAAGTTCGCATATATCCTGTTGGAGTTCAATAATATCCTTGTCACCGGCTATTTCTCGAAAAATCTTCAGATTATCTGCACAAAGCAAATACTCCGATATCAACCTATTGCCAATGTCGTTTATATAGTTAAAATATTAAACAAGATGGGACAAATGCCCATTCACACGTACTCGGAAACAGTACGAGCACAGCCACCCCCCAATGCTTTATTCGACACACCGTATTAGTTAACTTTGTCAACAGTCTTTCGGCAATATTTGAAAAAAATGCAACTGCCACTATTTTCACACTATGCACACAATCAAAGCCGTCCCTAGCGATATTCCATCATTCTAAACAACCATTCAAATACCATGGATGTTACTTAGAAATGGGCATCCATTTGTCGTTGCTTTCTACTTATTCTCAGTTATTTAAGAAAATAGGAGTGTTCGTTATGCAACTGCCAGTAAGAATTAGCCAGTAACAAAATTCAGAGAATAAGGTACCTTACTCTCCCAAAAAGAGAAACTTACTAAGTTTTGCGCGAACAGGAATTAGCAAACATTTGCAAGCTTCACTGCCAGCTGGCGTCCACGGTTGCATTTCGAGCATAATACATTTTTGAAATATTTCAGGAGCAATTGAAAACAGGACCCATACGTATATTTCTTCTTATTCTGACTTTATTCAACATACGCTTCAATTTCTTTGTGGAAGTCACTGTCGGATTTCCTATATCGACAGCGCTGTCGAGTGCGTTCCGATTACGAATACAACTTTTTCAGTCGGGTATCTTTCAAATGTTTGGAATTAATTAAATTAATTGAATAAACAAATATTTCATACTTCTTTCATTACTAAATCGCAACAAGATTGTTCATTTTTAAATTTAACGAACTTGTTGATTCAAATTAATGCTGACAAAAATGCAACCATGTGCCACAATCCTGCTTGCAAATTCTTACTGGCAAAAACGAATTTGCAACTTCCTCTCCAAATGAAATGTCAAAATTGTGCCCTCTCCTTGCAAGTTTTACTGGGTTTTTGGCTAAACGAACACGATTTGGTAACAATTGGTACCAACTTGTACAAATTTTTTGCATAGCGAACACTCCTAATGTTTCATTTGGAATTTTTGTGTTTTGTTATGGATCTTCTTATACATACTATATTTACGTGTGTACATACATACATACATAGTAGGGTTCTTACCTTAAGGTTTTTCAATTCTAATGATGCTACGGTATAATCTTCATTTATTTCTATATTAAGTGTTCGCACATGGAAGCTCCCAAATTCTAAGGAACTATTCTCAGTCGGTTCCCAGTATTGACCACATTTGACGCGCCCACGCTCCATAACTCGCGTTGTCATCACAATAACCACACAATGTTGCTCCCATATCATACGCCAAAAATCTTGGGATGTTTTTGGTAATGGTCCTGTAAAAAAACAGCATAAAAAACGGGAAACGGAAGGAAAACATTAACATCTACAAAATTAAAAATTGGAATAAATGTTGGAGTTATATTAAATATTAAAAAAAAACACCTAATACACAAAATGCTTTCATCGCATAATGCATATTTTCAATGGCCTCTAATTGCAATTTACCCAAAATGAGTGATCTTTTGTTACGATTTTTGTCGCTTATCTGGATTTTCATAAATCATTCACAGGAAAATTTTCGGGAGACTGGTGGGAAAATGGTGACTTAGTACCGAATTGCACAGATCTTAAAAATAACGATAGCTCTTAACCCATATATATTTAAAAATGAAATGTCTTTCGTATGACCGCTATACCTATCCAAACGGATGAACCGATTTCGTTTATGTAAAAAATAGTTCTTTGGAAACTTGAAGGGTTTTCGATTAAAAAAGATCAACACTTTTTGTTGTTGCTGCCAAAAAATTAATAAAGCTGAGACGTCACAATTTCCTAGAGTTTTCTGAACATTGTTTGTACATGGTTCATATTTGGAACATATGTATGTCAGCACCGAGCAAGAATTTACTGGCTAGTTGGCGCTGGGGTCGGGATATTCTTAAGAACTGCATTTATTTGCCGATTTGGCGTAACATCTGACATACAGACTAAAATGTGAAAACCAACCGAGTAGATAATTTTAGGAGTTAAAAGCCCTTCCGAAAGGCCCTCCTGAGAGTCAAGAGGCCAGGCCTTCCACTCTACATTCCTTTCTCCTTTCGTTTTTGTATGGAGGCTTCTTCTTTCGCTACCCATGGAAGGCCTTCCAGAAGGGCTTTTATAGGACGTACTTCAGAAGGCCGTTGGGAGGAGTTCTTTGAAAGTTGCTTCTTTAATTTATAACAAGTAATTTTTAGCAAAGAAAACAGACTTCAATTCTCATATAAAAAAAAAAAAATACATATATACTATATATACTAGATCGCCCTCACCCGCTTCGCTGAGTGTATGAAATTTCTACGTGCTACATTGAGTAAAATTTATTTCAAGAAAACTCAATTAAAAAACAGGAGGTTTAAGATTTTTTTAACCATCTTCAAAATATTTTCAAACAAAAACTTTCTTAAACTTCTCACTTGTCATACTTTTTCAATTAACTTATCCCCTGAACACAATTTGAGATTTTAAACAGATGGAAACCTCTTACATGTAGTTTTGAAATGAATTCCATTAAAAATCATTTCGATTGATACCCATATTGTAATAATTCATTTAAATTATTGAATAGTTTGAATTTAACCTTTTACACAGTTGGCAACCTTTTTAAACCTATAATAATAATCTATAATCTATAATGTATATTTTGAAAGACGTTTTTTATGTGTTCGCAAAGCTCGAGAACGGCCGAACCGATGGTTATAGGCTGAAATTAATTTCGATATACAGAGGGGGCGTGGCACCTCCTATACAAACCGATTTTTTATTACTGTATATCTCTGAAAGTGTTCACGTTAGAATAACGGAACTTGGTACAGCAATATATGAAATCAATCTTATAGTCATGGAGAAAAATGGTGAGTGAAATCCTCCGAAATGCCCGGGCCGATTTTAACGAAGTTTGTTTTGTACTTTTGAGTGTAGTTTCACAATTTCACCCGCATGTTATTTGCCAGTATTATATGGCGTCTAGGAGCCAGGGCTGAGTTGTGCAGGGGTAAATCTCAAATCACCACTGATAAATCAACCGCCAGAACCATTGCGCGCCTTTTACTGTAATATTTAATTTGGAATGATTGAATTTAATTTTAAAAAGGTGGCACGGGAAAACCCTTGCGAAAGACTCAAATATTATTCAAAACTTGTCAACTAAAGGTTTCTTAACAATATTTCGTTAGACAGCCATATTTTAATTCTTGAGATAGCTTGTATGCTTCGATACATATAGCTTTTCCAAAGCGTTTTCTGAATTTCAGCTTTTCGTTTTGCAAATACGGTTTTATTTCTCATGGATCTTATTTGCGATTGTTTGATAAGCTACCCCAAGAACACCTTACAGACAGTTTCATAAAAATTGAATACATTTTTTAAAAGTCATCCGCCATTTTTATATTCCAAATCTGCCTTCAGATTCGTAGATAATCAGCTACCCCATAAAATCCCCTATAGAAAGTTTCATAAAAATTAATATTTTTTTAAGTCATCAGCGTCATATTGGATACGCCATTTTGAATTTTCAAAATCTCACTTCAGATTCGTAATCAGCGAGCCCAAAAATGTATCAGGCAGGCGAAAGCCTCCAAAGCCATTGGGCCAGACGGAATTAAGGTTGATGCAGAAAAAATTAGATCAATCGGGAGTAGATTACCTAACCAAGGTTTTCAACCTGTCTATGAACACTCTTATTATTCCCGACGTGTGTAAATGAGGGAGAGCGGACCCACTGCCTAAGCCTGGGAAGCCCTTGTTACTCCCACGGTTCACTTACTACCTGACCCCAGCAAAGCATCAGATGGCTTCAGTAAGTGCTCAAAAGAATTCTATAGGCTGCTTTATTTCTCCGCGCAAACACCCGCAATTGCCAATAAAGTACATAGCCGCAACAAAGTCCTCAAATCGCCCGCCGGCAGTTCTTCGGGCAAATACAAAGAAACGTTGTTGGCAACGCACAACGCAATTGACCGGCCGGTTCTAAACTAAGGCATTTCTACGAACTGAAGGACGTTGTCCAGGACTACGTACGTCTAGACCCGGCACTGTATAGATAGGCAATAAACGGCATTCGGAGACTGTCACCACCTTCACTAACTTCTGCCTGTGAATGCAGTCATCGGAGTAGAATCGCCGCCAATTGCAGAAGAGCTTTAATTGCCGATAAACCCAACCCAACCCAACCCAACTCAACTAACACGCATCTCTCACTGATCCGACCCCGTCGCAACAGAACCATCCGATTCTAGGCGGGGCTAAGTAGCCGCTACAATAATAACAACAACAATAGTCAATGAGAATCTAAAATGTAATGGGCTAAAATAGTCTTTATGGACCTATTAAAACACAAGTATCTGATCTTAAACGCAATACTTAGTTTTACCCGCTTACCTTGCGTAGAAATGTATGCATTCTTTTGTTTATATCCATCGACGAAATTGGCGTTTATATAGTCCTCACCGTCGTCCCTGGATAGCACCACCCGACTATGATCGTAACATAGTACATCTGTGTAACGATTTTTAGTCAAGTTATTTCGCATTCTGCAACGGATACAAAATTATGTTTTTATTAACTTGTTAGCATTATGTTTCTTGATAAATGCTCAACGCATACCTTGCATGTACGAAAGTCCCTTCGGGCGCTCGATTCCGTATATCTGCATACTCCTTTACCAAGCCTTTTCGGCCTTGCTCCTTCACCATTTGAACAATTTGTTCAATTGTTTTTGGGTCTCCTTCCTGTCCAGCCAGGCTGTCGTCATCACTAAACCCAGACGAAGCACTACTTGGCGGGTTCTCCGACCACGACTCACTTAAGCCGGATGAGCCGTTTGAACTGCCGTTGCTGGTGACTGCGGACGAAACGATTGCACCATTCACTAAAGCCGCGTTTCCTTGGGTTCCACTTGCGTCTAATGAATTCAGCACAGGAACGCCAACTGTTGGCCCCGTCGCCGCTGCTGTCGCCAGTGACTCTGCGTCGATTTGTTTGCAAGCGGGCAACGGTGACGTCGAATTACAGTTACTCTGCTTCAATGTAATGTTCTCGTTAGGTTCTTCGCCAACCAGCAACCGTCGGCTGTAATCGTCGTTCGTTAACGTGGCTACCGTCGTATTTATGTTGCTATTGACGTGGGTGTTGTTGCTATTTTCAGCACTAATCGATACTGAATTGTTCACAATGTTGCTGATATTAGTTGTGTTGATGCTGTTGCTTCGATTGAAAGCCGCTTGCTCAATGTTGGCGAGCAGTTCGTCTTCACGATTCGTCATCGATTTGCGGCACTGTAGCAACCATGTGGCGTGATCGATTTCCAATGCTCCGCCAAGATGCAGGGGCAACGCTTTCAGTGGCACGTGAAGGCGCAACGTCGGCACAGACACTGTGAAGACACGTTCACGCAATTTCTCTCGCACAAACAGCCGCAAAATCTTGAACGGAGCCTTGAACCATAAAGGCGCCGTCACAATTAATACTTTCTTCAAACGCGCCGGATAGCCACCCTGCAACGAAAAATATTTGAATGAGCGCATATTCAATTGTGGTATGATTTTAATTTGTGTCATAATGTCATAACGTTAGATATGTATGTAGTACATATGGTCACGTGACATGCAAAAATACATAACAAACACCGTTACTGAAATGGAAAAAGTCGTGCCTAATATTTAGTTTTTTTTTTTTTTTGTAATTCAATGAAATCCATCATATCTATCAAAAAGTCAATGTTAAATTTTTTATAAGTTTCGACTTTTTGCATTTCAGTGGCGATGTTTGCTACCTCTATTTGCATTTCACTGATATTGGTAGTACGTGATTTTTAAAAAATCCGGAACATAGTAAATCGGCAAAAAATAGCTTTAAATTACATTGGAAAGCGAAACCTCGGAAGCTGACAAATTCTACTTAAAAACAATTCAGCACATGCATGCACATACATACATACATATATATAGTCGTTTAAAGTACAATACCGCGTATAAAAAATTGAAAAACCTCGTATGTGAGGTTGCCTTAATTTTCTAGGAAAGAGTAAAAATCTTATTATTTCAAAACGGTTATCTCTTTTGCTCCTAATTATTTCTTCTTCTTACATCTAAGTCTCGATAAGGAAGGGCATGATACCAGCACCTTCCGGTGAACAAATATCTTTTTTGACTCAAAAGTCAGTTACGCGGTTTTGTACTTTAAACGACGATATGTATGTATGTATGCAAACTGTGTACCTGATTATTTCAAAAACATTTTCACAAAAGATATTCACATCTCGCCATAGAATTGATGTTATTTAAGCTTTAGTAATTGCACATGCATACATACGTACATACATATATGTATGTATACATATTTACATTGTATGTGCATACGCAAATGCAAATATACATACCTACCAGGGATGTTGCGAATATTTGCAATCGCATTCGTTATGCAAATGATTCGCATTATTTTACAGATTCGCATTCGGCATTCGTAATCGCATCAAACGATACGAATGTTTAGCGAATGCTGTTGAAATGACTCTAAGTCTGCCTAACCAGGGTGCGGACAATAACCGGCTTTTAGCTTCAGGCGCTAAACGGTTAAGTAGTATATCAAGCAAATTGATGGGCCTTCAACAAGTACTGCTAAAAGTATTATAAGCAACCTAGAAATAATTTTAGATTTCTCCAGCGAAAGCGAAGACGCGGATGTAGAATCTGGAGGCATTAAAAAATGTGAAATTAAAGCTCAATTGAAGGCCTATCCTAAAGAAAAACGAGCTTATATCGGTGAAAATCCTCTCGATTGGTGGAAAACTAAACTAAAATACGACAAATTTATAGATCTGGCCCGCAAATATTTGAGCGCTCCACCACCCGCCATTGTTTAGTGCAGCCGGACTTGTATACGAGCCTTTAAGAAATCGCCTCATGGGAGAAAAGGCAGCAAAATTACTTCTTTTTTTTTTTAAATATACCTAATAAAATATATTCCTAATATTCGCATTCGCATTCGCAAATTTGAAAAATATGACATTCGAAATATCACTAATACCTAAATATCGTCGGTGATACTGCAAAACGATCTATGTCTATTAGTACCCTTGAAAGTTATATGGTCTCTTACTTGCACCGGAATGCATCTGCAAATCGTTACACCCTAATAAACGGATGACCAAACTGTTCACATTTGGCTGATGAAGATGAACGATTGCCAGAAGCGATAATTACAATTTTTTGGTTCACAAGGACGAATAGGTATTAAAAATGTCCTTTTAGTTAGTTTTATATTTTAAATGAATAACGTTAGAAGGACGTAATTCGAGGATATGGTCGAGTGCCTTTTAGTCCTTAACATATAATTTTTTCGAAAATAATTATTGTAAAATTTCAAGGATATTCAATGATAAAATGTAGAAAGGACATTTTCAATACCTAATCGTCCTTATGCACCAACAAATTTAATCGGCCTTAATTTTACAGAATTTTTTGTCCTTAACTTGATAGTCATACTGTTTTTCTACATTGCACTAATTTTGTATATACATAGTTTTCTGAATTATGTTTTTCAAATTTCAAAGTCCTTCAAAAAAAATCCTGACATTACATAGAAAAACTTAAAACGCAGCAACATCGTAATTACAACAAACTGAATTTATTAATAATTAAAGGACTGTTGATGCAATAAAAAATTAATAAATGGAATAAAACTCTCTCTTCTCTGACAAATTTAGTTTACATTTTCTACACATTTTGTATCATAATTTAGTGCACGTTTTTTCATTTAGTATGATTATTTCCAATCATCTTAAAACTGCATATTTCTGCCTTTCTTCGACTTACATTGCCCGTTGGCATATACGTTTTTCAATCAAGACAAACTCCGCAGCACAAGCGCTGATTACTGGGCCTTCTATATGGATGGATCAATGCTTCGAGAAGCAAACAAAATCTACTAAGAAAGAAAGTCGCACTACTGTTTTTTTCAAAATTTAATTTTTAGTTTTTACTCAAAATCAGAACAGTTTTTGACAATTTAGGTAAGACAAGCAACAACAAAATACACATAAATGTTGTTTTTGCTTTAATACCTGTTTGATATGCCTTGGTACTACCTTTTAAGTTGAAATTTCTTTAACTGTTTAATTATTTGTTCAAAAATATTGTTCCCAGCATACCACAGTGAAGTTCGATAATAGACCGATAAGGGGGGTTTTACGGTTTTTTGAAATGTTCTTAATTTTTTTTTATAATTAATAAGAGTAAAGTGTTTTCATCATTTCTATTTATTGAGAAACCGCTAAATCAAAAAATTATTTACATATTATTCAGTAAAAAAAAAAAAACAAATAAAAACGGAAAAATCCTGAAGTAAATCAAACAAATTTTTTTTATCTTGTTTAAAGTACGTTTAGGTTTGGAACTACTTGGCGCCCGCTTTATGGAATTCTTTGCAAGATCCAGCATATTTTTTTTTTAAATATATCTGAAAAGTTCTAAAGTTTGACAAACGTAATTTTGTATGCATTATTGTTTACCTGTAAATGCATTTGAAACTGACATAACAAGATAACAAAAAACACTTTGACTCCCTTCTCACTCCATATTCAAGGTGTTGCTGTGGGCTTCCTTTTTT
>NW_023458556.1:3290853-3290929 GCF_013731165.1 Rhagoletis pomonella
GCCTTTGTTTTTTCCATATAAAGTATTTTCGAAACATTTTTTCGTATGGAAGAAAAATAAACGGTTAGTCCTAGCT
>NW_023458556.1:3290939-3291668 GCF_013731165.1 Rhagoletis pomonella
AAAGAAAATTTTGAAAAAAATGTCGCTTACGTTATTTTGGCGGTTAGGGCTCGATATAATATATAGTATATATGTATGTGTATATAATGTGTGTGTAAGCTTTCGAAGACTCCGAAACTGCTATGCGAATATGCTTTTGATGTTATTAACAGAAACACTCTGGTGTAGTCTGGAGATGGTTCCTGTAAAGTTTAGCCCCTAGTGGACTCAAAGTAAAAGAGTTGCCATCCACGTAAAAAAAAATAAATATGTAAAAGTTAAATGAAATACTACAAAATTCGTATCAAATGAAAGGTGATTGAGGAAGTTTTAATCCGACCACATTTTTTAATATGTCTTACACCTATAAAATTAAAGAGTTGTCAGCTGTTAAAACATTATTTATTTTTAAAATATCAAAAACAATTTAAAAACTTCACACATAAGATTAAATAAAAGGTCCATCTTATGCTGGAACTGTAAAATCTTTCTTTGAAGTTGAAAATTAAGGCAAGTTTCTGGTGATTGCTGATGGCTTCAGTTTTCGAGATAATGCCACTAGAAAATTTGTTTAAATTTCAACATTTTTGTAAATAAATCTCTCAATTTTAAGATTATTTTATTAAAATTTTGCACGTCACTGTTTTTTAATATTATTTTAACTATTTCTGAAAATCATCGAAATTTTTTAACAATAACATATCGTCGCTTGGCGCTCAATACCTCGTATCCGCCGAATGGAATACCACG
>NW_023458556.1:3291768-3307905 GCF_013731165.1 Rhagoletis pomonella
AGAAGTACGTCTGTTTTGAAATTTCGCATTATTGTCTTCGTACCTGCTTTGTCTGTTTTTTTCACAACCCATCCGCCTATATTTACACAATACACAGAAAATAGACTGGGCGGCAAGGCAAATACAACCCCAAACAGTACACATTTCTCTCATCGGTCGTGGTCACATTGCGCGAGTGCCTGAAAGAGACCCACTTCGAAAGAATTTGCACTACGAGCTCAGTCGGCCTTTAAGGGTTAAAAAAAAACTAAGTACACATCGATGAGTGTTGGTGCATTTCGGGCAGTGCAAGGACTTCACCACTTTTTAGCTGTATTTTATTTTCTACCATTTTTACCAATAAAAGCGTAAAATCTACCAATATTTTCCCGAAAGAAAGCAAAGAGATTTAAATGAACGCAGCGCGTACATATTTTAATGGAACATGCCTAAAATAAATATGAAAAGTTAACTCTGACCATAAACGATTTAAAAGTGAAATTGCATCTCGACTGATTAACTAATTTTGACATTAAGAATCCCCAAGGCGAAAATCCAGCTGCTTTGGTAACACCATCACACCTGAATTCGCTTTCATTTATACTACCTTACAAGAAATTTTACTGGCAAATGACCGGTCAAATGACGGTCAGTGCTGATGCAATAATGCTGCAATTTCCTCATCAGAAATTCGGGGGTAATATGAAAAACCTGACAAGTTCTTTTGTGTACACGTGACTATGCGTCCCTTTCTCACATGGGTATTTTACCAGCAGTGCTAAATGGTCTCTTTTCTACTTATTGTATTTCCTAAGGTTTTTTTTACAAATACTTTCCTGTGTATTGGTGTATTGTGTTAGTGAAGAGGTCAGAAAAAAAAGTAATTTTTCTGTAGGGCTAAATGAAAAAAACTATCTAATATTGTTTCTTAAAAAAAAAATACCAACTTCTACCAATTTTTGTATTTAAAATTTACCAATATTATTTATTCGTAGTCCGTGCACTGATTCCGGGGGTTGTTAAGTCATTTAGCTTCGCTGCGCGTAGTTTTGCGCATTGCTCTCGCTGCAGATACAGTTACTACAGTTGCACTGTTTGAAATTTTGCTTGGTCACAAAGTCAGAGGCGAAATTGGATTACTCGCGTTGGTTTTCGCTTTTTTTCAGCGAAATGAAAGTAAGAAAAAGTATGCATTCAGTCAGTTGATATTCAGGATAACTGATTTATTTCTCTTATTGGAGCAATGGAAGCGACGAGCAATTGTACGAACAGAGAGAAAAATGACAGAATTAAAAAGACCTGTCTGCATTAAAAGATATCTATGCAATACATATCGCCCACGATATTCAAAAGTGATACAACTCAAGACATGGCATTTTTGAAATTATGCTCTAAAACTGTACGCAGAGATTTTATTTACCTTTCAGCAAAAGCTGGAGTATATTTTTGTTATAATTTGTTGAAAAAACCTAACCATATGATTAGCATGAGCATGAGCTAGAAAATAGTTTTTCGCATTTGCTGACGAACGTGTATGCTAGAGGTTTACGCCGACAGGCTATGCAGCGGCGGCGTGGTCAACTTCAAAAATAATCGGCGGCGGCAGCGGCCCATAAGGTAGATTTCAAAGAGCCATGAGGCTACTAATCTTATCATCCCATCTAATCAGCGTTAGGCATTCGCCATGTCAATTCAGATTATAATTCTATTTAATTCATTCATTGAATTAGTTTTAAATTTAAATTACGTTACCACCTAATCTAGTTAAAATGTTGAGTGTCTGGCGCTGATGGTCGTATCCGTATGTACTACATATTTAAATTTAAAGAAATGAAAAAATTTAAAAGTTAAGTTATTGGGGTAATCTATGTTACTATCAATAAATTTTTGCAATAATCTTATCAACCATTATGTTGAATTACGGAGTTGTTACGATTTTTTGCGGATTACATATTGAAAAAAAGGTTGGTCTTCTTTTCTTTCAAAAGTTTAACCAATCAACTCAAACCATAACGCGCCTTTTTGAACGACCCACTGTTTAAAAAAATGGTTTATAGATAGTTAAAATTTCCACTAAAATATTAAGCGCTAATTTTTTCTAAGGAGAACCGAATGTAATGAAATATAATACTAATTTTTACCAAAAAAGGGGGAAAAGGGAGAGAAGTGTAGAAAACACTGCGATGCGAGGGAGCGATTCCTTCCTGGGGTTTGACCACCACTAAGAAATGCTAACGTAATTTTCACACAGCCACCTAGTACGTTTTACGTATGTGGGACGCCAGAATAAAATAACTTACGGATGTAAAAATTACCAAAAAAAAGTATTTGCTTTTTATTGAAACTCTGTTTAAAATATTTAAAAAATACAAAGGAAAATCAACTTGTCTTTGTTTTATCTCTAATAATTAGGGAGTTAGATACAATGAGGCCGCTTCTGTTAAAACTGCTTTCTGGGATATTAGCGTCAAGGTTTTTGGTGTGTGATAACTTTCTTGCTGTTGTAGTATATGTATAAAAAAAGTATTATTGTTGTAGTATTGAAAAGAATTGTCTATTCCGGAAAAAATCGTTAGATTACCAGTACTCGACCCTAATTTAACTCCAATAAATGCTTTCGATCGAAAAATATGTTCCTATGTTACGTTCTTTTTGGAAAAATAAAGGCCGAAACTATGCAAAAAAACAACTCATTTGAAAATGTAATTATCATTTCGCAAAAATTGTGTTTTTATGCGAGTAGTATTTAGTTCCTTCAAACGATGTATTTCAATGTACATACATCATGAAAATTTTGTACAAAATTCCTCAGGCGCGGAACGTCGCCGCTGCGCCGACATTTTCGTAACTCGGCGGCGGCGCGTGAGGAATGATAAAAAGCGGCGGCGGCGGCGGCGGTGTGGCTCGGCGGCGTATACCTCTAGTACATACCCAGTGGGAAAAATTAGGAAAAAAGGCTTTTAAAAAGGAGATATTTTAGGAGCCGGTTTTTTCTTCAGCGATAAACCTTCCGTGATCTTATCGATTTATTCGCAGACTTTCCAAGGATAGTTGGTTACAGGCTAAATATTATTTCAAACTCCCATACGAATTAAATATTTAAAACTGCATATCCCTAGAAATGTTCTGGAACTATTTGAGGTACAGTAATGAAATTGTTTGTGGACCACATGTTTATTTTTTTATATATTCGTAATGTTTTTTTTTGTTCTTTTTCTAACTTTTTTGTTCAAGCTTTAACCAAAACCATACAAATCACAGTCTCAAACTTTATACAAAATTTATTAAAATTCAAGCAATTTTCATCAAAATTTCAATAATTTAATCTAAATCTTTAGAATATTTTTGGGTATGCAGTTTTATAGCCCATACAATTTATCTCATATTTAAATATCTAATATTAGGTCCGTTCAATATCAAAAAATTGTTACGAATTGTTACTAGTACTTGCAAGTTTTTAGTGGAAATGCATTCAATAACCCGAATAATTTGCAAGATAGAGCGAATTCGAGAGCGTAACAACCCCAAAAATTTTACTAGCAGGAATTCGCGGGAGTGAAAAAATAAGGTTATGTTTCAAATTTAAATGTAAACAAAATGCTTAATAGGATGACTTGATGAAACGTAATTAGTGAAAAGAAAATATGGATGAACATTTTAAATCTAATGTATATTTTTTTTTATTTTTATGACGATGGGAACTATTCCCAATTTAAAAGAAAATTGCGCGCCAAAACCGTCAAAAAGTGTCAAAATTGCGTAAGTTACAAGTTTTTACTAGTTTTGCGTTCAATAACTTGTTCTGATAATTTTCTCTTCCTCTCATTTTTACTCTCTATTTTTCTTTTACGCTCTCGCAGTAAGTACTTATTGGAAAATAGCACACACAATTCTAGTCTAATGAAGAGCAAGTTTCATCCGGCTAAAAAATCGCGTTTATTTTTGAGAATTTTTTCGGGAGACCGGTAAGTAAGTAAAGTAAGTTTCAGATCATACATTTAATCTGCACTTAAATGGCCAATTTTGGTTTGGTTAAATATAAGATATGCAACCCTGTGTTTGTACCAAACAATCACGATTGACAAATAGGTTGTTTTATCAATCTTGCCAAAAAGAACAATCAGATGTCCAGTACAAAATGTAAACAAACAAACAAATGCAACAACAATTTCAAGCAGCAAGCAAAAGTGTTGCCACGAAAGTTAAATGCCATTTAAATAACAATTTAATTTTTTTTTTTTAAATTGGCCTTAAATAAGGTTTTTAGAAATATCTCGATTCCAACGATACCTAATGGAATTTTGTTTCGCCCTTTGCATAATAGACACCAGTACCCATAGATTTAAACATGATTGGTAGATTTAATAATTATGTAATACCCTACATGTTTTCATAAGGACATAATTTTAAGGGCTAACTTTATTTAGCTGTAAAGTACCATAATGAAAATAAAAAGGCTGTAAACAGAAAACTGGAGGTGTCAAATTTTTTAAACTAAGCAGGGAAAACAAAAGTAGAATATAGTAGCTCGTCGGATAAGGGGAGGGAAGGGATATATCACCCTAATCCCCTACCTCTGGCTACGCCACTGATACCTACAAAATATTTATTAAATATATTTGTGTGCGGTTCTTACGCAAATATGGTGTTTACTTCTTCCGGTACTTTTTAATTTGCCTATAAGCTCGTCACGACAATCTTCATCTACTTTATTTGTGACCACTTGACGGAAATTACAATACATATGTACATATATAACTTTTTATTGGTTCTGAGCAACCAAGTATGTGCATACTATACATATATAAAAAAAGCAACTATAAAACCAAACGTCCATACATAATCATTGGCTTATACATACATACATATAAATACGTATGCATATGTATGTAATGTCCGCTTTAACGAAACAGGTAGGTTGTTGTTAGTTAAAATAGAAAAATCGAAGTACTTATTGGAAAGCTTACCAAAAGCAGGGCATTCGATGATAATCGTAAGCAGTTACGTATGGATGATGTATGTACATATGTATATTTTATAATATATTTTTTTTATTTGTAATACAATTTGGTCAACTTAGCATACAACAGTACTTTTAACCTTGACCACTTTGCAATTATGTATATGTTCAAATTATCATTGGATTACTGATTATAGACGTACATATACGTATGTATGTATGTATGTATGTATTTTGAAATGTTTTCTTTTCACATACGTATGTATGTATGTATGTACTATTGCACTTTATATGACCGAAAAATTAATACAAAACACACAACTTTTACATCATCACTTCCAACACATTCCCATCAAATTTAAAACCGATAATTTCCGAAATTTTCCACGTTAATTTTAAAACCAAATGCTGGAACATAAAATTCTGCGTCTCAACGAAATGACAACTCAAATGAAATATTCTACACGTCTGTATGTACTGTTTCTGTTTCTGCCTGGTTGATTTCAAGTATTTTTTTTTTTTACTTTGTCATCGGCAGTTTCCTTTGCAATATCGACCGACTGATGAATTTTGCGAAATTATGTAAAGCGCTCACAAGTGTTTATCTCACAGATTCGTTAAGCAGCAAAACGCCAAATTTACAGCACAATTTCTATATATTGTATTTTAATATATGTATGTAATAAATATACACATATACATCCCTATATGTATGTATTGTTTATTTAGTATATTTTTGTAGTCGCGTAACCTTAGTTAAGCGAAACTGAGTGGACGACTAGAACAAGTAAACTAAATAGCGAATTACTTAATAAACTAAGAGATAGTCCGAAAGTATCGTGGCGAATGCTTGTGAATACATACATACATACATACAATCATATGTAGTATGTAGTATTATATTGAGAAAGCAACAAAATGGCAATAACAACTACATATGTATGTACATATGTACATATACTTTTAGCTAGCCAGCTTTGGCGGCAGAAGCAACAAATGAAAAGTGAATTTAATATGACGCACGCGCACACGTAATCTGCTTGTTGTTGTTATCATTATCATCAAAATCGCCTTGGCATATCCATACCTATGTACATTAGGATGGTACAAAAAAAACAAAAAAGAAATGCCACCCCCTAGTAGTGTTCTATACGAAAAAAAAGAATTTTTCGTAGAAATGTTTTAGAATTCTTGAAAATCAATATTTTTCGATCGTTAACCTCTGTTTCTCTTCAGGAGACTTTCAATAATGATACCCAACTGTTAATGTAACAATTTTTAATATAAACGATTTTTGTGGGTCCCGTCATTGCATTTTTTTAGCATTTTGGGGACCTATACAAATTAGTTACTATTGAAAAATCGTTAACTAAACAATTGGGTATTATTATTATTGAACGTTTACTGAAGAGAAACAGAGTTTTCTGATCGAAAAATATTGATTTTAATATTGATACCATGTCTACGAAAAATAGTTTTTCCCATATAAAATACGCGCTTTAAGTGACCTCTAATTTTTTTTTACTTCAAAATAAAAAAAACAGGGGCACATTTTTTCTGTATAGAATAATCCTAATTTCGCAAATTATAAAAAATCAACGGTAATTTTTAACGACTTCAGCACTTCCTTATGGCGATTTCGTTTCTACAAAAAATGTTGCCTACTCATCGCCCTCTTCTTAGTGTTTGTGCGTAGAGGGCAAAGAGAAGGTTGCATTTTTCGGTAGAAACGAAATCGGCAATAGACTACAATTGAATGGGCTACATAATTGCATACCCGAACATTTTCTAAATATTCTGATTAAAAATTTGGAAATTTTGATAACAATTTTTTGAAGTTTGATTAATTTTTTTGCAATTTTTACAAGCTTGAAACTTTTATTTTTAATATTTTTATTGAGCTTCCTGCTGAAGTCTAGAAAAAAGAAGTCTGATGAGGAGATGTGGTGATCTCCGAAATAGTGCTATAACTTCTACCGCTTAGACTTTGTTGCTTTTTCAATTTTTCCTAATAAACAATCGTGGTACAAAGCTCAATAAAAATATTAAAAATAAAATGTTAAGAAGCCACAATAACATTGAAATTTTATTATTGTGGTTTCTGTAACAGATTGAATTATATTTTAAATGAAAATTATTAAAAATAAAAAACATTAACATAATTTGCAAACAATATCATTTTGAATTTCGTTTCTAATTAGTTAAACGCGGGTGTATGTATACACATGTACATAAATACATGAATATATTATATATTTACATATATGTACATACCTACGTATGTTGTTGACTCTCCCACCATTCGTAACTTGCATATTTAAAACGTCAGATACACAAATACAGTATCATGAAAATATATGAACGTATGTATATACATACAGTGCCGAACAGAAGTATTGGCACAGTGAATTTTTCGCAATATACGCAAAGTTTTTTAATCTAATTTATTTTCTATAATTTTTTATAAAAATATTGTTCATTCTACACCAGAAAACAAAATAATAAAATCTCCAAACTTTGTGCAAAACTCAACAAAATTCATAAAATTTGCACACTAATTTCCAACCTTTTATTCAGATTTTTTAGAAAAATTCTAAGTATGCAGTTGTATAGCCCATTCAAATTGGATAAATTGGATAAAACTCAGTAAATTCAACAGACTACTTCTCGGTGACTAATAAAGATTTTTTGAAGCTTTAAAATGAATTTTGGAGGGGAGGAGTAGTACTTTTAGATAACGATATGATCTTTCTGAAAAAAAAATCATTGTATTACAGGAGCTCAAATGTGCCCAAAAACCGATATTTTTGTACTTTTAGGTTAGAATATCTCGAAAACCTGACGTGATTGGGCTATTCTGGGATCAGATTCGAATTCAGCACATCAAAGACCTTCGGAAAAGTATAGTCCGATTCTTGATTAGAAAACCTTGTTGGCCTGTGTTATTTTTGTATGGAGAAAATTAGCAAAACCTTTCACTAAAAAAATTTTCAAAAATCAACGCGATTTGCATTTTGTCATACTACAATTGAATGGACTATAAAACTACATACTTAGAATTTTTCTAAAAGATCTGAATAGAAAGCTGCAAATTAGTGTGCAAATTTATTAAATTTTCCTGAGATTGCACAAAGTTTAGATACTTTATTTTTATGTTTTTCGGTGTAAAATGAACTATATTTTTATAAAACATTATCGAAAATAAATTTGAATAAAAAACTTTGAATATATTGCACTTCTCTGTGCCAATACTTTTGTTAGTCACTGTACATACATAAATACATGCATATAACACATATCTACCCCGCAAACATATGCCCTAAGAATTTTTGAGTTTCAAAAACAAAAAATTGTGGCTTACATGTGAATCTTTCTGGATACATTCACATACATACATATCGTCGTTTAAAGTACAAAACCGCGTATCGTCATTCTGCAAAACCACGTGGCTTGGGGCTCAATCCTTATCCATTCCTCCTGAAATATACTAGTAAACAGAAACATATTTGCCAAAAATGGCCTCGAAATAAAACTCCCGCGATTCATTTACAACTCGTAAAGGTTTGCTGGGTACTTATGTATGTATATGTTGTACATATATATGTATGTAAGTACATATGTAAGTGTGCCCTCGCATGTGCGTAAGCACCAGCGATCTTCGAAAGCAAAAACAAAACCTGAGAGAGATTACCTTTACAAGTCGCGTCACTTGAATGAAGCGCGAGTGTAACTGACAGTGGTCGATGAGACAAGTCTTCACTCACCTCTCACCTACGGCTAAGAGACTTTAATAATAAGCTCAATATGCCCTTTTGTCTAAGTCTAAGCTAAATATCAGAGGTCTTCATCATGGTACAATAATTACAGGTATTTATTGTCTTCCCAGAGAGTTTTGCGCACATCGAAATTCGTGCTCCCTTATTTTCATTTTTACGCAGTTCAATGTTGATTCTTTTACTTTTTGTATATGGCTTTGCTTTTTGTTTTCGCTCAATTTAATTTTTATGATTTTTCAAAGCAAAAGAAAAAACTAAGTAATCTTTTTTTTCTGCTTTTGCAAATTAAATAAGTTCTCTGCAAGAAGGTTTGTTGAAAAAAATACATGTACATATATGGTATACCATATCTGGGGTAACGAAATATCCCTTTTCCCTAGCAGTAAACCTTTTAGTTTGGGCAACAATGATGTTTTTCAAATATAAGGCAGATCGGAATATGCACTCTCTGGGAAGACAATGTACCTGTAATTATTATACCATGGGTCTTTATACACATTTTTCAATTGAATAGAATTTGCAACTGTAAACATACAGACATGCACATGTAGCTTATTTTTGTTAGTCACTGAAATGAAAAAATTTCTAAAATAAATCTAATTCAACGAAATGAAAAGATTATGAAGTAAGCCAAGAAATAAATAAATCTATCTATTTACACATACCCTTTGTCATGAGTAAAAAATAAGCTCCCAAGCTTGGACTAGTTCCGAGTCGAAATCATAAGCGCAGAGTTGCGCAAACTTTTAAACTTTAACTTTTAAAGGTTTTCTAGCAACGTTTTATCAAATTTCCATCAATGCGGCAGTAATTCCGCTATTATTACGTGCCTCGAACAGCCTTTTATCACCACCACTATAATTTGGTGATCGGCAGACCGACAAAATTACAATTTCAAAAATAAAAAATGCTGGGAAAACTAATAAAAAAATGGAGGGCCTCCGTACATCGCCTACATACATATATTTATGTACATGCATATACAGGACAAACATTCATTAATGTATGTAGAAAGTAGAGGGTGTTCCAATAAGAGCGCACGCAGGTTACGCTAAAACTCAGCTGTGATACAAAGCGGAAATATGCATTTACGAAAACGAACGAACCACACCGTGAGGCAATGTCTTATTGCGTAAGTCGTAAATCAGGCTGGATTGTACGACTCGACAACATTGCCTATTGTCGTGCTGAAATAAGTAAACGATGAAAATCGACTGAAACTATGCAGCCCTGCCAAGTTTTTCGGTTTTAATGCGCTAGTCGAGTGGAAATTTTAGGCAATGACTTGAAGTTTTCGATACGATTCGACTCTCGAAAAACGACTCGCATTCGACATGACTCTCGCAATGAGACTGAATATTTAATATCACATGAAAAATTCGAACATGGCACAAACATTGGAGCTCGTACTAAAATGTTTGGATTTTAACTGGCACCGAAAATAGAAATGTTGAAGAAAATTTTTTTGCTTTAGTTTCTTCACAGACGGGTTACTTTATTCAACGCAACGCTGGGCAGCTCGGCGTATCTATCTACGATTGTGACAGGCTGCTAGCTTTACCTTCCCCTGTGACCAGCCAGTGTCTGTTCTTGATAGCGGTGCACCTGGGTTGTGTTGCCTCTGGAGGTCTGGAGATTTTTTCGTCTTCATAGCTTTCGTTTATGCGGTAGGTGTTATTCATCTTCTGCTAATTCATCTTTCATTTTGCCCCTTTCCGATACTGTTACGGCGCTTCCTACCTCGATTATTGGCATTTAGCAAACAGATGTTTCGTTCGTGCACTGGTCCCTGTAAGTCCTCGCTAGGCCAGTCGCCCTCGTCGTTGGTGCGGGGCTTAGTTGAATCTCCAACCAGTCCATACCTGAATTTGGGGTAACGCAGCCGCTCTCGCAGATTCTGCGCTACTCTCTTTCTAGGCTACGACTGAGCAAGAACTGCCCCCTCCTAATCCAGGGTGTTATGCGACACCGTGCCTATTGGACAGTTTGCAACAAGAACGGCGCTTTTCTGACAACGGCCGATACTAACGCTGCGTCCAGCGTAGACACGAGAAATGCGGTGCGTTAAATGCGGGCAGATTACAAACCGAAACATATGTTGGCAAATGTAGATGTCCAACGTAGGCACGATTTTACGATAATGCGGGACGCATCGCACGAGAAATTGAGCAGTGAAGATGGAAATTATGATTTCTTCTATCGGATTTTCCATATTTTTAAATTTAATAAACTGTGTCCTAATAAAAAGAGTTTACCTGCCGGAAATGAAGCCATTTCACACCGAATAATAAGTTTATTGTTGCTACCCGCATTATCGCATAACCGCGTTGTAATTGGACATTTCTAGCATTCCACGCACGATTTTGCCGGCAGTAAGTTACTCGCACGCACCGAAAAATCATATAGTTCTGGCAGTAGACAACGCGAGGAGCTGACTAGACACCACAGGTCGCCGAGCAGCAACGACTCGGAGACTTTCAGAAGAGGCAGCCCCGCAAGGCCAGACCTCCTCAAGCCAGAGTCCTGGCGAGTGTCAGGATGGAGATGGAGAAAGAGGAACGGTAGCGCAAAGGTATAGGAGATGAACTCGCGCCAACCGCCGTAAAGCTGAAAAGCGGGCAGCAGCAGCAACAGCAACAGCACATACCCGCGCCCGCCAATAGCAGTCAAATTACTTCACCTGCGCAACCGACCAACAACCATGGATCAGGAATCTGGATAGACCGACCGGGCAAGGACAGTAGAGGAGGGTACCACTTGGCCGCCTAGTTGTTCGAAAGCCCTCAAGGGCATCCGAGTAGCTATTGCGAGAAGCCTGGTGCATGTGTAGTGCTTAAGAAGAATATTGACCATTTTTGCATTATAGAGTTTCAAACACAGGACCTGGTCGTGGTGCAGACGACGCTGTCGACAAGCGACGGAATTATGGTGGTCGTTTTCGCTGCGGCCTACTATCTACAGGAAAACCCAGTGAAGTCTCTTCTCAGCCCTCTCTGTCCGCCCAACAGGATTATCCAATTTTTTACTGGGAGCTGAGGTCAAGTCAAGGCCTGCTAACAGGATCCCCAGGAAAATCGACAAGGACAATTACAATGATAATCTGAGATTCAACCTGACTGCGATTCAGTCGAGTAGTACGCGCGTCGACTATATGAAGTTAAAGAACACCGTTAATCTACTGAAGAGCTTCATAGTGGATGCCTTTCACTAAAGCTGCCCTGAAACGAAGCCAAAAGGGAAGGTGCAGGAAGGAGGTACGCAAACTCTTGAATCTCCACCCACATATCGGCAATTGGCAAGAAACCCTGGCTATACAAAAATTGCTAGCTGGGAGTGAAGATCTAGCGGAGTACTCCCCAGCAGATTTAAGTTTATTTAAATTTCTTCGATCGATAATTTAAAATCATGCTTTCTTATACTGTGATTCCGAGGTTATTACAATTATTCTTCTGTGGCTCTCAACCAGGCGGGCAGAGGAGACACCCTCCCCATTAAGGGACGTTTGCCATGGTCGCCGTCAAAAGGGCCAGTCTCATCCGATGCTTTGTTTATGTTTTTCATTGGAAGTGGATTTTACGTGGCGGGTCACAAACCCAGCGCACAACCCATTGCTGGGAGGGGATGGTTTCTTGACCGAACACACGTTTATATAGCGGCCCGTTTGCTCCAAGATAGACGCCCGCTTACAGCCCCACCTACTAGTGAACCGACGCTGCAGACTTCATTGAGCCCTTAAACGGAACATGTCAAAGTGGGCCTCGCCGAAGCTCCCTCTCTTTCTGCTGATAATTATTGATAATAGACGAAGGGTTTGAAGTTCTCGTTAAGATGAAGGTAGCTGCTAAAAAAAAGTAGATAAAATATAAAATATCATAAATTAGTTGTGATAAGCTTCTGTATGTCCAGCGTCAAAAAATGAAATGGCAATGGTTTAAATTCATTTCTGCCAAAAAGTACACAACACGAAAAAGTAATAGATGCAATATTTAATCAGCCGAATCTGGCAGTATGTAACTAGTGTTACATGTGGTTAGGTACGCCTGCCATTCTTTTGGAGATTTTTGGCGATCAAAATTACAGATAAAAAAAAAATATTCTTTAACCGCATTTTATACTTGAAATTCACCCGTATCTGGCGGGAGTGCTCCTCCAAAATATCAAGGCATTGTTTTATGATTTTAACCAACGTTGACTGAGCCAGAAATCTTTGAGTACGTACAAGAAAATATTTTCAGCCAAAAATGATTTACTGAACCTGAGTTTAGTCTCGTAATGTAAAATAAATCGGTTAAAGTGCCTCAAAAAATTGTAACCTATTTAAACGTAACCCTTACTATTTTAAATTAGTTTGTTTTTGTATCAACAAAATCTGTTACTTATTTATTGCACAAATATCGTTTTTTGGAATTTTAACATCGTTGTTTTACTTCTTTACTTTATTCATTTTTATACTTTCTTACTGTCTCTAAGACCACAAGGTGAAGGTAAAATATTTCTATATTTTTAACTGCTTTAAATAATACGTCTCCAAAAATACAATATCGTTAGATTAGATTAAAAAGATCGTGATGGTGTTGGATAAGACTATGTCAGCTACGTCCTGCAAATCAGAACGCATGTTCAGCAAGGCTGGGCAGCTCATTTCTGACCGCAGATGCTCCTTAAAATCAAATTAAGTTAATAACATGTTGTTCCTTAAAAAAAAACATTACCTTGCAACTGATAGATCGCTCTAGCAATAAAATTGTCGTTTTGTAAACTTTGTAGTTTTACTTTGAAAATTTATAATAAAAAAATCGGAAACATCGATTTTGGCAGACACCGATGTTAACAATAATTATGTTTCCGAACATCGATGTTTTCCCAGCTCTAATACCAGGTGATGAAAATTAGGTTCTTTAAAACAATGTGCAACGCTGACGGTCTGGATCAAAAGCAAAATTTCATTACATAAATGTTGTGCTCTCAGCTTGGTGGGGTTGAAAAGGTATGGTGCTTTTTAAGCTCTACCCAAGGAAGCAAAAAATAAATTTAAATGAGAAACGTCCGAGGCTTGTTCCACGACGACAACGCGAGAACACACACATCTTGGCGAGCCGACAGTAAACAAAGCGGAGAACATTTCATTGTATTGGGATTTGAAAAATATTAAATAAATGAATTTGTGCCAGCACAAGACCCCTTTGTTTTCAACAGAAGTATGTATATGTCCGTTCCGTTGTTTTGTAAGGAAAAAGTGAGGCAGCAGGCTGTAAAACATCAGGTGTCAAAACTTCTGGGACACCACTATTCACACACACGAAATAATAGCAATTTATTTCTTGACCGTTATCTTAAAAGGACCGTACTTAGCTTTATACATTGAAATAAGCAAAATAAGCATGATCGTTTTCAGCAAGGATATAAAGTATTAAAAAATTTAATTAAAAGATAATATTTTTTAGCTTTAAGTTTTATTTAATGAACCCATATTAGTTTGCATTAATATATGCTCTCCAGTCGTAAACATGAAAGTGTTTGAATTAACGATATACAAAAAAGAAGAGTTCCTTTTTCCACCTAAGTGCAAAAAAAGATGCACGATTTACACATTAGTATGGGCCGAAAATCCGCCTTTTTAGAATTTTCATTGGTAATAGCAAAAATATTTATGGTTCAATATGCTCTAAAAACAATCTGTGTGAAATATGACAATTTTTGGTTGGTCAACATCTCAAGCGCGCCCAATTTTTTACTAAAATTGCAAGTATCTTCGAAAGTATTAATCCTACATAATTTGGTATATCGACCCTTTTATGTAGAGAATCGAAGAAAGCTAAGAAAATTTTTTTGAACTCTGATGGACTTGGGCGAGCCTAAGATATTGACCAAAAATTCTCAACTTTCACACAGATTGTTTTAAGGGCATTATGAAACATATTTTTTCTATTACCAATCAAAATTCTAAAAAAGGATTTTCGGCCCACGCCAATATACATTACATGCATATGTTCTAGATAGAGATTATTCTTGAGCAGTCCAAATAGTTTACCAGGCCGCTTGTAGATCTTATAAATTAATTGCAAAAGGTATCTAAAACCGTTGACCACTATTTTCTAAAACATATACAAATATTTGCAGATTGACTCTTACATACCTTGAGCAATGTTAATATCTTCTGTGACAAGTCATAGTCAAAATTCGAGTACTTGGACCCACTCATATCGTATATAAAGATGAGACCGGCCTTTTGAGTTTCCGGGTCTTGCAGAGCGCAATCGAGTTGGTATACAATGCCCTGCAACGTTATGGTATGTGTAACACTTAGTGGGCTGTGCTTGTTGGCGGTGAAAAGAGCGATAGCAGCACCTGTGGTATCACGTGAAGGCTGTAACGACAGACAATTCCAGCTGGTTATTCAAAAAAAAAAAACAAAAAACATAGTCATTTGCAAGATTATCACTTACCAATATTGTGAACTTTCCAGTCTGTAGCTCCGAGTAGAGAGGCTCTACGTCGATATTCATGTTATAAAGGCCTTCTCTTAGCCGAATCTGCTCGTGTTGTTCGTAAAGTGAAACAGCTCTGAGTATATCAAATTTACGGGCATATAAAAATTTTACTGCGGTAGTTTGGGAAATATTACGTTTACAGCTCGAAGTGGACCCATTGCAGAGATCAATGAATTGTTTCACAGCCTGCAAGAAAACGTAAATTATTTGAAAATAAGTTCATTACATTTCGTCAGAGATCATCACTTTTAGATAATTAACTAAAAGCAAAGACCTTAAAAACGACTCGCGACTAATTTATTATAACAGCAAAAATGCCTTTTTTAAACTATTAATCTACCTAATTTAACTTTTATATGGCTTTATCCACTTTGAATTCGGAAATTCGAAGAGTTAAGCAAGCGCCGGTAGCTTAATAACCGCACCTGACAACCACAATGTATGGCTAAACATATAAAAAAAATCGACGTGCATGAATCAGGCTTGCCAAATTTTTTTATTGTGGTAAAAACGAAAAATCATAAACAGCATTATTCGATCCAAACTATAAGCCACTAACAAAGCTGTTTTTTTTTTTATTATTGTAAGCCGTTTTGTTTTCTTTTGCGAACGATATCTCTTTGATATATTTTACCTACTCCATATAAAAGTATTTGCCCCCGCTCAGGTTATTCGATAATCAACATAAAAAAAGTTCAAACAAAGAATCAATGAACAAGTAATTTTTAGCAAAAAAAAACCGACTTAAAAAAAAAATATATATATCTATATATTTCATGATCCAATGATCGGATCTAAACCAAATTAGTATGGAACCACCTCTGAGACACTACCTTTCCGTTGCAAAAATTATAATTATTGAAATTGGTTGACGTGGCCCAAAGTTATGCGGTAACATACATAACAAAAAAAAAAAAAAAAAAAAAAAAAA
>NW_023458556.1:3308005-3314590 GCF_013731165.1 Rhagoletis pomonella
TCCGACGAACTGATAACCTCCTCCTTTTTTGGAAGTCGGTTAAAAAAGGCGTAAATGTTTGTGAATAACCACCTTAACTTTTATTGTCTTACTCTGTTTTTGCCTGAAAAAATTTATGAGTATAAGCGTGGCTTTCTATTATAATATTATCCCTCCGAATTTTCCAGAATGTCACTTTTTTTTTTAATTTAGCCGTGATATTAACATACATTATTTGTTTTGCAGTTAAGAATCGCAAAAGTTATTGATTGAATGACATAAGAATTAACCAAATAAAAGTAATTATTTTGTGTTTTTGGGTGAATCTATAGAGCCTGTCAGACATCGGAATGCAATATATTTCGAAACGGCTATCAAATTGAGAAATTTCACAAAGCAGTTGCATGAGCAGTCACACCTTGCATGTAAAGTGTCTTTCGAAAAAGTTTTTTTTTTATTTCCGAAAGGCGAATTGCTGATTGCTAGTGCAGCACGAGCAAGTGGAAATATACTTCCGAAATCGATTGGCGCTCTCTCGATTGCAGTCACATCTTGCAACTTTTGTTTCTGAAACTGATTTCCAAAATGTGACAGAAAGGTCTTTCTGGCAGTTCACACATCGAAATAAAATTTCTGTTTCTCAATTTGACAGAGAATTGCGTGGACGCTCTTATCATTGCACCATGGTAAGTAAGGCTAAATCGTCACAACACGCGAATAAAGGCGCGCGGTAGTGTTTTGACGGCGAAAGAAGGCGCGTAAAAAAATTTTGCGAAAAAAGATGCTTATGAAAAACTTCGGCGAAGTATGTTAAAAGTGTTTGTTTATTGCTTCAGGAGGTTCAATAATTTCTTTGTTTTTATATTTTGCGGAAATAAGACTCTGAAATATTTCCAGAATGTCACTTTTAGGTGAAAAGGGATTTTTTTATTTAAATAGCTTTTTTCTCCAAAAGTTTTCAAATAGCATAAGTGGGAAGTTGTTGCCGAAGAAAGATTAACAAAAAGCCTGCCTCCCAAGAAAAACTATGACATGAAAACATGAAAAATGTCATGAAGAAGGTGGAAAAAAAATAAACATTCGCTTATCTGATAAAGGAGTTTTAAAGTGATATGCAAAGGTTTAAATACATAAATTTTATGTTAAAAATCAGTACAATGCTCGTCGGTTAATATACTTTTAACTAACAGTTACTAAACTTATTTATTTTGTCAGCTTACTTTTAAAAAAGTGACATTCTGGAAAATATTTTACAAAAATGTAAATTAAGAAAAAAAATCAAATTTAGAAGAGCCTGAAAGCAGTTTCGTATTCTGCACAAATTTTCACGCCAATAAACGTTTTCCAAGGATAAATCTATCAATCTTTAAAAAAAATATATATAAAATTTATCTGCCATGTACACTTTGTTTGGAAATGACCCAGATACATACAAATTTTCATAAAACGATACTTCAATGATAACACAGGGCGAATTTGATTTTGGTGCGGCAAATGTTAAAGCTGTTTTTAATGGACTTTTTTGTGCTGATTACGAATCCGTAAGTACAAAGTTTCCATCAGATCGAGATTTTGAGATAAACGAGGCCAAAGTGTCAAAGAATCGCGTTTTTTACAATATATGAAAAGCTCTAGCAAAGAGACAAAAGGTGATGGAACCTTCCACTTAGGCTTAAATAAAAGCAATAACTCTCGACTGCTAACCCTGAAAATACCATCCCTGCACCTTGACCTTAAGGTTTATTGCATTTAGGGCCGTTTTTACCAACTCTGGTTAATACTAAACCCCAGTTAAACATCGTTACCGACATTAATAACTCCATGCATATTATATTGTATCGGTAACGTTGGTAACGATATTTAACTGGAGATTGGTGTTAAGCGGAGATGGTGAAAACGGCCCTTACTTAGTTATAGATAAAACAGTTTGCAGGAAGTCGTAGTAGCAAACAAAATACGGCGAACGGGACACTGCAGTATATACTAAGTGCATTAAAAATAGCAGTAATAAAGCTGTTCTACACTCGGAGGTTCGCCATTGCCTGCCGAGGGGCGGTCGCTTTTACAAAACTTTTCTTTATGTTGGGTTGGACTGGCCTTGAACCCAGGCCCTTCGTAACCACATTAACTATCATCGATTATAGGTATCATAAACAACAGCTGCTGATTTTTCGTAGTCAACAATGGCGGTGTTGTCAGACGTGGAAAATGTGTAATATCGTAGCATATTTGCGCAGAACTTCTTTCACTATCACTAAATTAACACCAAATTAAAGGTACTAGCTTGTGCTTTCTTAATAATATAAATTTCCTTTGCATTAAGTATTAAATTTTGCTAAACAGTGTTACTTTATGAAAAAATTATTATTCTCTCGTTTTTTGTACTTTTGGATTGAAGATATAAAAAAAGCATATAAATTATGTAGAGCAATTGAAAGATAAACTAATTGTCTTCATTTTGGCATTATTAGTTTTTGAAGCGGTTATGTAGTTCATAATATGTTAATATTTAAAAAAATAAAAAATAAAAATTTATTTAACCTTTTATATCTTCTTTATATTTTTTCGCCAAATAATTTTGGTAGAGTTGAAATCAGCGTGAGAATTTCTATCGAGCCACATTTTTGGTTTTTGCATAGCTAAATGGTTCATATTCCAGACCTATGACCAAACGTTGGTTTTGAACAATATTTTTTTTTTAACGTCTGGCAACATATCAGCTGATTATAGCGGAAAACCAAAATTTAATTGGTCACTATTGCTATGGTTGCGGCTATGACGTTATGGTATGGCTAATGTGACCAACCGTACTTCTTTCGGAAGTACAGTACTTTTTTTCGCTCTTGTACTTCGTACTTCGAAGTACAGTCAAATATACTTCTTTGCGATATTTTGTACTTCTCCGTTCTTCTGGACGATCGTCACATAGGCCTTAGCGATAAATTCGTTCAAACCACTAAAGTCGCCGGGGACCGATGTTGTGCAATTGGCTAGATGCTATTTATGCGAACTGCGTGAGGACCAGGTATGTACATCCCCAAGGGTTGGAGGGTAGTCAGTGTTGCGTTCATCCCGTAGGCGGGTAAAAGCTCTCATGCTAGAGAGCCCTAGAGAACGTGCGGGCTCGGCGTGGTTTTGAATGTTGATTTTGCACTCGTGCCGGTCCGGGCCTGAAAATTTAGGCCGTGCCCATCTCTAGTTGAAACCAACCTAATCAGCTTACTTCGTGACGGAACTGTCGCGGCGGAGTGGGGGAGCGTCTGTTTTCAGTGCAGTCAATAGGAGCACTCCACAAGGTGGTGTTCTCTCTCCTCTGCCCTCGATTGCGGTTGTAAACGAGCTTCTAGAGGAACTGGAAAAAGTGGACTGTCCCTATTTAGATGATGTGGAACTTTTGGTTGAGGGACGATTTCTATCTTTTTGATCTGGCTCAAGGTTACCTGAACCATGTAAATAGGTGGGTGATCAACGGCGGCTGTCATTGAAGCCTAACATTGAGGAAAGTGTAGGAAAGTTGTCGGTTGCCATGTACTACAATGGCGCTTAACATACATATGTTGAGCACGGCGCCTGCAGATATTGCAGACAGAATTGTCGCAGCACGAACTGCTATTAGGCTAAAGGAAAGCGGGTCCTTTTGTGGCATAAAAAGGAAAAGAAGACGTTACATCTCAAGGGCTAGTGATGGGGGTTCTGACAGCCTATGGTGCGATTGGTATTCATGCGGTAAGACTAGGAATTTCTACTGATCCTTTTGTATCAGCTGTCAAGAGGAAGATGAAGTGGAATCATCTCCACACTTTCTTTTAGACTGTCTAACCTTCGCGAGGCATTTCGGCTCGCACTTCTGAACAAACACTGAGCTGCATTCGAAATTTTGTAGTCGGCTCGCGGCGTTAACTTAACCCAACCTAACCTATACTTCTTTGAGCTATGAAATAGTTGGTTACATTAGGTATGGCACCACTAATCGAATGTAGTGTTGCCCATAAGGTTGGTTGGAATAACTGTTTTATATGGTTATGGTTATGTCACTACTAATTTAACCTTTAATTAATCAACCGTCCACGTCAAAATTATACAATTACGTTGGAAACGCAAAAAAAAAAAACAAAATAAAGCCACAGAGCTGCACACTTTGTTTTAGAAAAATATTCGTTCATTATACTCATTAACACATGAAAACAAAAAATTTTATAATTTTATAATAGCTTGCAATTTTTTCAGGTTAAAAGTATACCGGACAGGAATAATCTGTAAATATATCTGTGTTCGTATGGAAAAGTAGCTTATGTCGAAAGGCCGGCTTTAGTGTAATGCGGCATTCCCTTTATTTTTTAAACGACAAGGAATTTTTTGATGAGACCTAAAAAGAATATTGACTTGCTAGTATTTGAACTATTTCTTGCACGTTTATTTGCTAAAAGTTGTTTAACGGCTTAGCGCTCGTAAGTCATTCGCAATCGAATGCTGCGAATGCCGATTTATACTAAAGCCAGCCTTTCGACATAAGCTACTTTTCCATACGAACACAGATATGCAATAACTTTATAGAAGTTAATTTTAACTAAAATTACTATTATTGGCTGAGTGATCAAATAGGCTTTTAGCTTTAAGTTATAGCGTTCACAATTGTGGGTTTGATAATGAGTTATAGCAGTTACTATTCAAAGAAGGGTTTTTGTGGTCTCAGTATTTTAAAATATGACCATATCTAACGATTATCTACAAATTTTCATTAAAAAGAAGACCACTTTACAAAATAAAAATTTATCGCGATGCTATGCACGATGTCCCACTATTTTTAACCGACTTCAAAAAAAAGGAGGAGGTTATCAATTCGTCGGAATATTTTTTTATGTATGTTACCGCATAACTTTTAGATATGCTACCGCATAACTTTTGACCACGTTAGCCGAACTATTTTAATATATAATTTTTTTTTTATATGATCATTGGATCATGAAGAAATTAACGGTACTCTTAAATTTTTAAATGAGAATTGAAGTCGGTTTTGTTTTTTTGCTAAACAATTACTTTTTGCATCAAATCTTTGCTTTTTTAACGCTTTGTTCGCTGCTTCGTTGTTCGCCTGGCTCGCCGCTGCACTATGTTCTTTGCCTAAAACAGAAACCGGACGCATGAAGCAGATCAGATCAGGTCAGCAGCCCTCTTTTAACGAGTAGCTATCGAAATTTTTGCTTGCTTAAGTAGTTGTACACCACAAAAAGTGCGAATAGAAAATAGAAAAAAATACACGCATACAAAGCTTTAATCATCATATTGCTTTAGCTTTTCCATTTGGTAAGGAATCAAACAGCAGAACGCCATGTCACGATAGGTTTGGTAAGAATGTCATTTGACGTGCAAACATACATATTTTGAGTTTATTGTCCCAGAAAACGTTTCCCGCTTTGTTGTGTTATACATAGTTACTTTTTTATAAATGCTTTACTTTTATGCTACTTAAACAGTAATCTGAGTGGATTACTTGATAATGATGATTATAATAAAGCAACCATTGCAATGTTTACATATACAAATGTATGTATGTATGTGCACAATACGCACAGCAAAAAGCGTCGGCCCAAGAATTTTTCTACAACAAAAAGCATAAAAATTTAATTTTTAAACTTTGTGCAAAACTCAGGAAAATTCATTCTGTTTTCAAGTTCTGGGACAGGTGCAGAATAGCGATTCTTCACCGGGAGAATGGAAAAGTGGGCGTGACCCGCCGTATTTTCCTGATTTCAAGGGTATATAACATTTTTTTTTGAAAATCAATATTATGGGTGCTAGAGGGGGGTTAATTTCTTACATATCGCCGTTTAAAGTACAAAACCGCGTATCAACTAAATGCAAAACCGCGTATGTGAGGTTGCATAAATTATTTTCTAGAGAGTAAAAAAATGCATAACTCAAAGTGGTTCTCGTTTTTATAAAGCAATCGCATTTCTATTTAGTATATTTCAGGACGAATGGATAAGAAATGAGCCAAGAGCTTGTGTGAGCAAATCCAATTTTTGGCAGCCAATGACGTTACGCGGTTTTGTACTTTAAACGATGATATACATATCTATTTAGTATCTACATATATATAAAAAGAATAATTAAAAATTTTTCTTTAATATATGCATATACTTCTTTAAAATATAAGACACGTATATAAGAAAAAAAAATTTCCACTGCACTTTCCCATTAACAATTCACAATAGAGCAGTTTTTTCACTTAACAACACTACCCTTCAGGGCGCGTATTTTTTAACCGACCTGCTGGCTGAACTCGGATAAATAGCCGAGTTTGCAGTTGCAAAAGAATGCACCTATTTTATACTAAATTAAAGGTAATTTCATTCTCTATTTAATTAATTGGGAAATATGGGCATTTTAAAATTTTGAATTTTTCACCTTTCCCCTCTACCCACCCTAATATTGATTTGCAGAAGAAATGTTATAGATACATATACCTTTAAAATTAGAAAAAAATGGGCAAACCACGCCCACTTTTCCGTTTTTTACGGGGTAAGGAGTCGCTTTTATTTTATTTGTAATTTTTATGGCCTTTGTTTTTTCCATATAAAGTATTTTCGAAACATTTTTTCGTAT
>NW_023458556.1:3314690-3320777 GCF_013731165.1 Rhagoletis pomonella
ATACGAAAAAATGTTTCGAAAATACTTTATATGGAAAAAACAAAGGCTACAAAAATAACAAAAACAAAGAAAAAAACAAAAATAAAAAAAATCGACGCGATTTCTGCGAGTGCAGAAAAGCGACTCCATTTTTTTCTAATTTTAATGGTATATGTATCTATAACATTTCTTGTGCAAATCAATATTAGGGTGGTAGAGGGGGAAAGGTGAAAAATTCAAAATTTTAAAATGCCTATATTTCCCAATTAATTAAATAGAGAATGAAATTACCTTTCATTTAGTATAAAATAGGTGCACTCTTTTGCAACTGCAAACTCGGCTATTTATCCGAGTTCAGCCAGGTCGGTTAAAAAATACGCGACCTGAAGGGTAGTGTTGTTAAGTGAAAAAACTGCTCTATTGTGAATTGTTAATGGGAAAGTGCAGTGGAAATTGTTTTTCCTTATATACGTGTCTTATATTTTAAATAAGTATATACAGATGCGTGCAACTAATTAGCAACGAAATTCAAAACGATTTTGCTTGCAAATTATGTTTATTTATTTATTTTTAATAATTTTCATTTAAAATATAATTCAAGATATATCAGAAACCACAATAACAAAAGTTGCAAAGCTTGCACAAATTGCAAAAAAAAATAATCAAACTTCAAAAAATTGTCATCAAAATTTCAAAATTTTTAATTAGACTATTTAGAAATTTTTCGGGTATGCAGTTTTGTAGCCCATTCAATTTTAGTATAATAAAGTGCAAGTTTCAAGTCGCTAAAAATTGCCGTTGATTTTTTAGAATTTTTTTTTGTGGAGGGTGTTGCGCATTTTCTTCCATATAACACATGATAAAAATTTTTTTTGTTGATACGCGGTTTTGTACTTTAAACGGCGATATGTAAGAAATTAACCCCCCTCTAGCACCCATAATAACAATTTAAAAAAAAAAAAAGTTATATACGCTTGAAATCAGGAAAATACGGCGGGTCACGCCCACTTTTCCACTTTTGCGGTGAAGAATCGCTATTCTGCACCTGTCCCAGGACTTGAAAACAGAATGAATTTTCCTGAGTTTGGCACAAAGTTTAGAAATTAAATTTTTATGCTTTTTGTTGTAGAAAAATTCATTCAAATTCAACATTTGTATATGTAAACATTGCAATGGTTGCTTTATAATCATCATTATCAAGTAATTCACTCAGATTTAACTTTTACTGTTTAAGTATCATAAAAGTAAAGCATTTAAAAAAAAGTAACTATGTATAACACAACAAAGCGGGAAACGTTTTCTGGGACAATAAACTCAAAATATGTATGTTTGCACGTCAAATGACATTCTTACCAAACCTATCGTGACATGGCGTTCTGCTGTTTGATTTCTTACAAAATGGAAAAGCCAAAGCAATGTGATGATTAAAGCTTTGTATGCATGTATTTTTTTCTATTTTTTATTTCTTCGCACTTTTTGTGGTGTATACTACTTAAGCTAGCAAAAATTTCGATAGCTACTCGTAAAAAGAGGGCTGCTGACCTGATCTGATCTGCTTCATGCGTCCGGTTTCTGTTTTAGGCAAAGAACATAGTGCAGCGGCGAGCCAGGCGAACAACGAAGCAGCGAACAAAGCGTTAAAAACGCAAAGATTTGATGCAACAAGTAATTGTTTAGCAAAAAACAAAACCGACTTCAATTGTCATATAAAAATTTAAGAGTACCATTAATTTCTTCATGATCCAATGATCATATAAAAAAAATTTATATATTAAAATAATTCGGCTAACGTGGTCAAAAGTTATGCGGTAGCATATCTAAAAGTTATGCGGTAACATACATAAAAAAATATTCCGACGAATTGATAACCTCCTCCCTTTTTTTGAAGTCGGTTAAAAATAGTGAGACATCGTGCATAGCATCGCGATAAATTTTTATTTTGTAAAGTGGTTTTCTTTTTAATGAAAATTTGTAGATAATCGTTAGATATGGTCATATGTAAAATACTGAGACCATAAAAACCCTTCTTTGAATAGTAACTGCTATAACTCATTATCAAACCCACAATTGTGAACGCTATAACTTAAAGCTAAAAGCGTATTTGATTTGCCAACAGCCCGGTCCGTGCCCATCTCTAGTTTCAACCCGCAGATTATGAATATACTTGACTATTGCCTCTGGAGTGGCATTGTTGAAGGTCCCCTCGATAACGACGAAGGCCCCTACTGCATAATCTTCATGCGTGAAGGATTCCTCTGACCACTTTACCAATGTGTGCAGGACGGTATTCACCGACATTTTCTGGCAATAAGCATATTGAGCCCTTGAAAGAGAGTCACGAGGAATCGCGTTTCTTATGTACAGGTCTATCAGTCTCTCTAGCATGAGAGCTTTTACCCGCCTTCGGGATGAACGCAACACTGACTACCCTCCAAGCCTTGGGGATGTACATACCTGGTCCTCACTCAGTTCGCATAAATAGCATCTAGCCAATTGCACGACATCGGTCCCCGGCGACTTTAGTGGTTTGAACGAATTTATCGCCAAGGCCTATGTGACGATAGTCCAGAAGAACGGAGAAGTACAAAATATCGGAAAGAAGTATATTTGACTGTACTTCGAAGTACGAAATCATAAAATTTGGTGAACTTTTTGTGACTCTCTCCTTGAATAGCCAAATAATCTCAAGTCACAAAAATAGTCACTAATTGATAATCTCAAATTTAGTGACTTGAGATGAGACTGAATTGCTGAATGTAATGTGGTTACGGCTATGGCGATGGTTATGGCTATGGCGTTATGGTATGTCACCACTAATTTAACCTATAAGCTGTACTTAACGGGAAGCTTAAAGTGCCAGCATTATAAATAATTCGGCAAAACTGAGAGTGAGTGCAAAACTGCAACATTTGTCTTAATTTACATTTTTGTCTGCAGGTTTTTTATTGTTGTTGTATTGACTTCAAATCGTTATGAGAGAGGGAGTAGGGCTGTACCAACAAGAATATACAACAAAAGGATGAAAGTCGTTAGAACTTGGAAATATAGCGGTGGCTGAAATAAAAAGTGTTACAATAAAAAGTGTTTTGCTCGTCACTGTATGTACATATATTATACGAGAAGGCATTTTTTGTGATAGTCATTTCATTTCCACCGTTCTTCGAATTTCCATAAATAAAAGACCTTAATCTGTAGAGGTGCGATAAACTAAGAACTTTTTTATGGGTATAAGGTGAAACAGCTGCATGGATTTAGAAGAAATATAGTACTTGGATCGCTTAAAACTCCGACTAACATTTTGAATATTTTTTTAATCTTTGAAATTCAATTTTGGGCGTCTAAACGCCATGCGAGTTCACTAGTTTAATCTAATTTATAACTTACACAATGAGGCTGATTATTGACCTGTTTAGCATAGGATTTGTTAAGAGTTGTTTTCCCACTAAAACCGAAAATGGCTTGATCTGGAAATAAGCCACAATATGGGTATTTTTTCTCTACTTTCCGAAAATCTTTGCTCCTAGGCTCCTCTGGCTCTCATGACCTTATAGGTAACTAAAAATTTCGAACTTTGTACACGATTTAAAAAATTGGACCAATTTCAAAAAACTTGCATCAATATTTTTTTAACTTTTTATGCAGAACTTCTAAAAATTCTAGATATGCAATTTTGTTACCCACCGAACTTGCGTATTTCTAATTATACGACCTCCACATATGTCCATTCAGCGATGCATTCATGTACATATGGCCGTATTCATGTCACGGTTGACAACCGTCCCATTTTCGGCTGGACTGTCCCGGATTTAAGAGCTATGTCCCGGTGCCGGCAAGAAAAATTTAGACATCTCGTTGAGAAAAATTTAAGACTTAAAATATGTACATATATTCTACAAATAATATTTACTAATCGACACTGTGCAGCCGCTGTGGTGTAGTGGTTAGCAGTGCGCGATACCATTCCGCAGGGCCTGGGTTCAAGCCCAGTCCAACCCAACATAAAGAAAAGTTTTGTAAAAGCGATCGCCCCTGGGCAGGAAATGGCAGGTAAATCTCCGAGTGTAGAACAGCTTTATTACGGCTATTTTTAATGCACTTAATATATACTGCAGTTTCCCCATCTATGCTTATGTGTATGCGCCAATCTATTAATCGACACCGTTCACCGTATTTTGTTTGCTACTACGATTTCCTGCAAACTGTTTTATCTATAACTAAGTAAGGGCCGTTTTCAACCTCTCCGCTTAACACCAATCCCCAGTTAAATATCGTTACCAACGTTACCGATACAATATAATATGCATGGAGTCATTAATGTCGGTAACGATGTTTAACTGGGGATTAGTATTAACCAGAGTTGGTGAAAACGGCCCTAAATGCAATAAACCTTAAGGTCAAGGTGCAGAGATGGTATTTTCAGGTTTAGCAGTCGAGAGTTATAGCTTTTATTTAAGCCTAGGTGGAAGGTTCCATCACCTTTTGTCTCTTTGCTAGAGCTTTTCATATACATATTGTAAAAAACGCGATTATTTGACACTTTGGCCTCGTTTATCTCAAAATCTCGAAATGAGGGAGAAACTTTGAACTTACGGATTCGTAATCAGCACAAAAAAGTCCATTAAAAACAGCTTTAACATTTGCCGCACCAAAATCAGATTCGCCCTGTGTTATCATTGAAGTATCGTTTTATGAAAATTTGTATGTATCTGGGTCCCTTCCAAACAAAGTGTACATGGCAGATATTTTTTATTTATTTTTTTTAAGATTGATAGATTTATCCTTGGAAAACGTTTATTGACGTGAAAATTTGTGCAGAATACGAAACTGCTTTCAGGCTCTTCAAAAATTGATTTTTTTTCTTAATTTACATTTTTGTAAAATATTTTCCAGAATGTCACTTTTTTAAAAGTAAGCTGACAAAATAAATAAGTTTAGCAAGTGTTAGTGAAAAGTATATTAACCGACGAGCATTGTACTGATTTTTAACATAAAATTTATGATTTTTAAACCTTTGCATATCACTTTAAAACTCCTTTATCAGATAAGCGAATGTTTATTATATTTTCCACCTTCTTCATGACCTTTTTTCATGTTTTCATGTCATAGTTTTTCTTTGGAGGCAGGCTTTTTGTTAATCTTTCTTCGGCAACAACTTCCCACTTATGCTATTTGAAAACTTTTGTAGAAAAAAGCTATTTAAATAAAAAATCCCTTTTCACCTAAAAGTGACATTCTGGAAATATTTCAGAGTCTTATTTCCCCAAAATATATAACAAAGAAATTATTGAACCTCCTGAAGCAATAAACAAAGACTTTTAACATACTTCGCCGAAGTTTTTCATAAGCATCTTTTTTCGCAAAATTTTTTTACGCGCCTTCTTTCGCCGTCAAAACACTAGCGCGCGCCTTTATTCGTGTGTAGTGACGATTTAGCCTTACTTACCATGGTGCAATGATAAGAGCGTCCGCGCAATTCTCTGTCAAATTGAGAAACAGAAATTTTATTTCGATGTGTGAACCGCCAGAAAGACCTTTCTGTCACATTTCGGAAATCAGTTTCAGAAACAAAAGTTGCTAGATGTGACTACAATCGAGAGAGCGCAAATCGATTTCGGAAGTATATTTCAACTTGCTCGTGCTGCACTAGCAATCTGCAATTCGCCTTTCGGAAATCAAAAAAAAAACTTTTTCGAAAGACACTTTACTTGCAAGGCGTGACTGCTCAAGCAACTGCTTTGTGAAATTTCTCAATTTGATAGCCGTTTCGAAACATATTGCATTCCCATGTCTGCAGGCTCTAAAGATTCACCCAAAAACACAAAATAATTACTTTTATTTGGTTATTTCTTATGTCATTCAATCAATAACTTTTGCGCTTCTTAACTGCAAAACAAATAATGTATGTTAATATCACGGCTAAATTAAAAAAAAAAGTGACATTCTGGAAAATTCGGAGGGATAATATTATAATAGAAAGCCACGCTTATACTCATAAATTTTTTCAGGCAAAAACAGAGTAAGACAATAAAAGTTAAGGTGGTTATTCACAAACAGTTACGCCTTTTTTAACCGACTTCCAAAAAAGGAGGAGGTTATCAGTTCGTCGGA
>NW_023458556.1:3320877-3324237 GCF_013731165.1 Rhagoletis pomonella
ATCATTGAATTCCTCATTAGAACATGTAGTCCCTCTATTTTAACGTACAGTTCATATGGCTTCATACCAAGTAAATGCGCCATTATGTGGAATAAAATATTAAAAATTGAAGTGAAATTAATATTTTAAGAAAACATCCTCCATCGTTGATTGCAATTCATCAATTTAGCTTTTATTTAACGAAAAATTACACACATCAACAATCTTTGCGATTGTCAAAATTTTCTATACTTTTGTCAAAAATTTGACTAGCCTCATGAGCTACTGAAAACTTGTTCACCTAATAGTTGTCAAAAATTTACTCGCCGCGAACTTACCGATTCACATACACTCTTTGTACATATAAAATAGTGGCCAAAGTGAGCCTGTGGAGCAAAGTCCTTTTGAAATTAGACTACCACTTATAAATACTAATGTGTGAACAATATTTTGTCGAGTCGCTAAAATGGCGATTGAGCAGTGTAATCAGTTAACTGAACTGCGTTTTAGAAAGTTGGATGTGATTGGATTGTGGACTCCGATATGGAAGAAGATCAGTGTGGGGTGTGTGGTGGCAATAACGATCAATGTAAGTTTATAAAGGTGAGTAAAGCAAGAAAAAGTCGATGAAGTTGGTATATTGCGATTGATGTTTCAGGAACGATTTGAGGAAAGTTTTAACATAACCGATGGCTATGTAGAAGTTGTCACTATTCCTGCTAAGGCGCGCCACATCATCATAAAGGAGCTAACCAACTCGCAACATTTTCTCGGCATTTCAAAGGCAAACAGTAGTTATTTCTACTTAAATGGCGATAGTCTTATATCGATGCCAGGAGAATTTAATGTCGCAGGCACAGAAAGCTTATATGATCGGGCAGACGAACAAGAGAGCATAAAAATTCCTCAACCAATTGAAAATCCAATAACAGTGCATGTGAGTACATACATATTTATCTGATTTAAAAAAGAACGCTTTATTTTTGAAGTCTAATTTGAGATATCTCAAACAAAAATTGTCCCTTTGCCTTAGGCTGCCTGGTAATTAAAATGGGCAAAATCGAATACTATCCGCTCACTCCTCCTATACATAGTGGTATTTTTGAGAAAATGCAAAAACTACGAGACTTCAATGCCTACAGAAGCCCACTCGCTAAAAGCTAGAATTTGCCATAGTCTTTAAGCAAGGGGAGAGCTAGTTCTCCACATTCTCTGTTACTGTCCGGTATTGTCGAGGGGTAGATAGTGCTTTCTGGGCCTTATTTCTTTAGTGACCTTGACAAATTGGGAGATTTAAGTCCTAGGTGCCTGACGAGTTTCGTCAAGTATTCAAAATGGTTCAGCAAGGGAAGTTAAAACTCTTAGTTGTGGTATCACTACGGGCCTTCAATTCGTGGCCTATATATGTCCATCCATAGCAGTGGCAACCACACCTACCTTAAAGAACTCACTCAAAATCTATTAAACACGTTAAAATTATCGTTTCCTGTCTTATTAAGCAATCGATCAAAATCCACGCCCACTTACCACCTGTACACTAAACAACTGCTGTAGAAATATGGACAGCTCAACAAATCTTTAGGAGTAAGTTTTTGATAGCCTCAGGCAAATTTTTTATTTAAAATCGACACAATTGAATTATTGAAAAATTCAAAGCTTCCGATATTTCAGTAACTACCCAAGCAAATTCGGACAAAATTGATGCTTCTAAAGACCTAATTTTGATTTTTATAACACCGCCTACACATTGCTTCTTGTCTTATTATTTCGCCCGATCTTAAGAACGAATTAAACCACACAACTGCCGGGGGAAACTCTGTGCTTTAAGCCATTTGTGTTGTGTACGGGTGTGCTACGCTTAAAGGTTTCACAAACCGCTCGAGAGAAATTTAAACAGAAATAAAAATTGATTTTCGCAAATTGATTGATCGCAACGAAGTTTTCACTGAGTGAGGACGTAGAAGAAAAAAAATGGAAGAATACCAGTTTTTTTTGCAATGAGAACCGGAAGAATACTAAATTTCTCTGTTTGCACAAGTCATGCTTGTATGGTGTATGGCGAAATAAAAAAGTAGGTTTGACGAGCAACTTGTGTGGTTTATTTCGCTCTTTAGACTTCTTTCTCTTCTTCTTGACTGGCGGTGTAAACGCCTAGGCTGTTCTGGCCAAGCCCAAAAACGCACGCCAGTCGTTTCTTCTGTGCCAACTGCCGCCAATTGGAAATGCCAAGTGAAGCCAAGCCCTTCTCCACTTTATCTTTGACAAGCAGAGGGTGCCTTCATTCAATTTTACACACACAAAAAAGTCAATATATTTGCGAAACTAGGGGCCAAAAATAGTAAAACTACGTTTTTAATTTTTTTCTATGACGCCAGAACTTCCGTTAAAAGGATTTAGAATTTTAAAGGTGTTATTTATTTAAAAAATTAAAAAAAAAATTAGTGAAATCTAGAATAAAAATATGAGTACCATATAATAGAGAAAATTCTGTGGAATTAATCAATTTTTTGGTGCTGTCCTTAAATATCCTTGAAAATTTGCAGTATGTATTTAAAAAAAAAAGTAATGTTAAGGACAAATATACACATGACCACATCCTTGAATTTCGCCCTGCCAATTTTATTAAAGAGCCTACAAAAATATAATTAACTAAAAAAGTATTTTCAATACCTATTCGTCCTTGTGAACAAAAAGACTTGAACTTTTTTCAAGTCTACAGAATTTTTTCCTTCATTTGGTACCAATTTTATTATTCTAAAAAATCCTGACTTTATAGAGAAAAACTAAATAAGCAGTTTCACTATATCTGGCGCATAGTTTCGTGAATATAGTGCTTATTTTTGGGCGTTTTGAATTTTTTTTTGGATTTCGTCGCACAGTGTAATCAGACTTCTTTGTTTATTTTATTTTATTCTATGCAATTTTATTTTATGTTCTTATGCCCAAATTTACTTACATATTATCATTAATATATATGTATATTGTTATTGCAATGCATTAATAATAAGGTAATTGTTCGCGGTGAGGTACTGAATGCAAGCATTTACTACGAATTCACTTTGCCTGCGGTTAACAACACCAGAGGGAAGAGGTATTCATGGAAGTTGGGTGATTGGACGCAATGTACCAGCAGCTGTGGCGGCGGTGTTCAATATCGTGAGACCCACTGTTTTGAGGAGGGTGAATGTAAGTGAATCGCCACACTGTGATTGCTTTGTTTTATTTTTGTTGTTATAATTTTTGTCGCACCGTAAAGTAACACCCGCCAACGAGCTGTGCTGGACTTTTGCACAAAACAAACGACCACCGCGCCGTGTACGAGTCTGCAACAAATTCTCATGTCCTGCCCACTGGTGGGCGGGGCCGTGGCAATACTGCCCA
>NW_023458556.1:3324337-3332848 GCF_013731165.1 Rhagoletis pomonella
TGGGCAGTATTGCCACGGCCCCGCCCACCAGTGGGCAGGACATGAGATTTTGTTGCAGACTCGTACACGGCGCGGTGGTCGTTTGTTTTGTGCAAAAGTCCAGCACAGCTCGTTGGCGGGTGTTACTTTACGGTACGACAAAAAATTATAACAACAAAAATAAAACAAAACAATCACAGTGTGGCGATTCACTTACATTCACCCTCCTCAAAACAGTGGGTCTCACGATATTGAACACCGCCGCCACAGCTGCTGGTACATTGCGTCCAATCACCCAACTTCCATGAATACCTCTTCCCTCTGGTGTTGTTAACCGCAGGCAAAGTGAATTCGTAGTAAATGCTTGCATTCAGTACCTCACCGCGAACAATTACCTTATTATTAATGCATTGTAATAACAATATACATATATATTAATGATAATATGTAAGTAAATTGGGGCATAAGAACATAAAGTAAAATTGCATAGAATAAAATAAAATAAGTAAAGAAGTCTGATTACACTGTGCGACGAAATCCAAAAAATTTCAAAACGCCCAAAATAAGCACTATATTCACGAAACTATGCGCCAGATATAGTGAAACTGCTTATTTAGTTTTTCTCTATAAAGTCAGCATTTTTTAGAATAATAAACTTGGTACCAAATGAAGTAAAAAATTCTGTAGACTTGAAAAAAATTTAAGTCTTTTCGTCCACAAGGATGAATAGGTATTGAAAATGCAATTTTAGTTAATTATATTTTTTTAAGCTCTTTAATAAAATTGGCAGGGCGGCATTCAAGGATGTGGTCATGTGTATATTAGTCCTTAACATTACTTTTTTTTTCAAAAATACATACTGCAAATTTTCAAGGATATTTAAGGATAGCACCAAAAAATTGATTAATTCCACAGAATTTTCTCTATTATATGGTACTCATATTTTTATTCTATATTGCACTGACTTTTTTAAATAGTTTTTTAAATAAATGACACCTTTAAAATTCTAAATCCTTTTAACGAAAGTCCTGGCGTCATAGAAAAAAATTAAAAACGTAGTTTTACTATTTTTGGCCCCTAGTTTCGCAAATATATTGATTTTTTTGTGTGTGTAAAATTGAATGTCGCACGGTGTTATAATGCAACGGCTACGCTTGCTTGTCAATGTCGAACGAATTGACAGAAATGCTCCAGCTCTGAAAGTATTCAACGCGGCTCGCGATGCTGGTAGCAGGGGAACAGGAAGGCACCCTCTGCTTTTCAAAGATAAAGTGGAGAAGGGCTTGGCTTCACTTGGCATTTCCAATTGGCGGCAGTTGGCACAGAAGAAACGACTGGCGTGCGTTTTTGGGCTTGGCCAGAACAGCCTAGCCGTTTACACCGCCAGTCAAGAAGTCTAAAGAGCGATTTAAGTGATTTTGCTATACATAACGCAAACGGTTTTGTTAAATTTCAACATGGCGCCCAGAAAATCAATTTTGATTTCAGTTTAAATTTCCCTCGAGCGGTTTGTGAAACCTTCAAGCGTAGCACACCCGTACACAACACACAAATGGCTTAAAGCACAGAGTTTGCCACGTCAATTGTGTGGTTTAATTCGTTCTTAAGATCGGGCGAAATAATAAGACAAGAAGCAATGTGTTAACCAAAGCGGTTGTTGAGATTATAAGTAGGCGGTGTTATAAAAATCAAAATTTATTGTTTAAAGGTGTTTTGAAGCATCAATTTTGTCCGAATTTGCTTGGGTTCAATTCTGTCGATTTTAAATACAAAATTTGCCTGAGGCTATCAAAAACTTACTCCTAAAGATTTGTTGAGCTATCCATATTTCTACAGCAGTTGTTTAGTGTACAGGTGGTAAGTGGGCGTGAATTTTGATCGATTGCTTAATAAGACAGGAAACGATAATTTTACCGTGTTCAATAGATTTTGAGCGAGTTGTTTTAGGTAGGTGTGGCTGCCACTGCTGCGGATGGACATATATAGGCGACGAATTGAAGGCCCGTAGTGATACCACAACTAAGAGTTTTAACTTCCCTTGCTGAACCATTTTGAATACTTGACGAAACTCGTCAGGCACCTAGGACTTAAAACTCCCAATTTGTCAAGGTCACTAAAGAAATGAGGCCCAGAAAGCACTATCTGCCCCTCGACAATACCGGACAGTAACAGAGAATGTAGAGAACTAGCTCTCCCCTTGCTTAAAGACTATGGCAAATTCTAGCTTTTAGCGAGTGGGCTTCTGTAGGCATTGAAATCTCGTAGTTTTTGCATTTTTTCAAAAATATCACTATGTATAGGAGGAGTGAGCGGATAGTATTCGATTTTGCCCATTTTAATTACCACGCAGCCTAAGGCAAAGGGACAATTTTTGTTTGAGATATCTCAAATTAGACTTCAAAAATAAAGCGTTCTTTTTTAAATCAGATAAATATGTATGTATGTACTCACATGCACTGTTATTGGATTTTCAATTGGTTGAGGAATTTTTATGCTCTCTTGTTCGTCTGCCCGATCATATAAGCTTTCTGTGCCTGCGACATTAAATTCTCCTGGCATCGATATAAGACTATCGCCATTTAAATAGAAATAACTACTGTTTGCCTTTGAAATGCCGAGAAAATGTTGCGAGTTGGTTAGCTCCTTTATGATAATGTGGCGCGCCTTAGCAGGAATAGTGACAACTTCTACATAGCCATCGGTTATGTTAAAACTTTCCTCAAATCGTTCCTGAAACATCAATCGCAATATACCAACTTCATCGACTTTTTCTTGCTTTACTCACCTTTATAAACTTACATTGATCGTTATTGCCACCACATACCCCGCACTGATCTTCTTCCATATCGGAGTCCACAATCCAATCACATCCAACTTTCTAAAACGCAGTTCAGTTAACTGATTACACTGCTCAATCGCCATTTTAGGGACTCGACGAAATATTGTTCACACATTAGTATTTATCCGTGGTAGTCTAATTTCAAAAGGACTTTGCTCCACAGGCTTACTTTGGCCACTATTTTATATGTACAAAGAGCGTATGTGAATCGGTAACAAAGTTCGCGGCGAGTAAATTTTTGACAACTATGAGGTCAACAAATTTTTAGTAGCTCATGAGGCTAGTCAAATTTTTGACAAATGCATAGAAAATTTTGACAATCGCAAAGATTGTTGATGTGTATAATTTTTCGTTAAATAAAAGCTTAAATTGATGAATTGCAATCAACGATGGTAGATGTTTTCTTAAAATATTAATTTCACTTAAATTTTTTTTTACTGCTGTTAAAAAAGATTTCAATTCGCACAGCTGATTGGCAAAACTGTCTCACCATAGTAAAAATATTATTCAACAACTTTGTTACCGATTCACACATGTCTTAAGAAATTGTATTCTTGAAGAAAACCCACCTACCTCTCAGGGATACTAACGATTGGACATTATTTCGTCGATGCCATTAAAACAATCCAAAAATTGATGTAATATGGAACGATTTTCCGTCATCCCTTGTCAAATATGGTTTGGAGACAAACCGGTTTCGGCGTTGTGCCATCTTCAGTGTCATTTTTCGAAAAAAAAACCAGACAAGGGATGACACAAGGGAAAACACCAACAACGAAAATGTGAATCCCAACATTGTTTCACGGTGTTACCAAATAAATTTCAAGTATATGCATATAAATATATGTATGTATACGTCTCGTGTCTCACCTTGCAAATTCCATCGATGCACATATTATTGGTGCCAACGCGACAAGGAGTCCCATCTGCGACCATTTCACCCCAGTTTGCTATAATCGTATCGTCGACATCAGTACACTGCAACTTGCACGGGTTCTCTGGAAATTTCAAATCGTGCTTTCAATTATACCTAGGCAAGATTTAGAGATTTTTTTTATTTTTATTACAATTAATTACTTTTATCGAAAAATGGTTGCCATTTATAAGTTCCACCCTGATAGCACACATTGTCATACTTTGAACATTGCTTTGCTCGAAAACTGACCTCCCGCGCCGGGCATGGTTGATAGTTGCATATTTTATATCTAAAATGTGGATAAAAGTTGTAATGAATTTATGTGCATCTGTCTGTATATATGTATGTAGGTGGATTCAAACCTTTTTCTCTCGCCGATGCAAAAGAGACCCCCATTCGCCGGAACCGGATTGTTGCATTCCCGTTTTTGCGTAGACACGCCTCCACCGCAAGTTCTCGAGCATTCACTCCACTGAGACCAATTGCCCCAATTGCCGTTAACGGGCAAAGCTTGCTCAATAGGCACACACTTCCCATTCTGGCACCACTAAAATATGCAAGAATGTCGAATAAATCTTTACTATCGCAATATATGGCTTCCTTTACATTATAGAATTATATAGAAACTAACCTTTCCATCGCCACAACTGGTTCCCGGTGCCGTCGGCCGCATATTCGTTACGCATTCGCCATTCACTCTGCACCACAAAGCCGAACAGATTTCATTCATGGACGTACACGATGACGCATCGAGGTCGGAGTCCGTAAGATTGAACTGCAACCGGCATTGCCGCTCGGCGTCGAAAAGTACTCCGGGAGGCAGAGCAGGGTAAACGTATTTTTTTACCGCAGTTGGTGTATTATCTAAACAATTGCCTAGACCCTGGCTGTGCGACAACAAAATTTTAATGAATGTACAAATGTCAATATTGGTTCGTTAAGAATCTTCCAACTGGAAACATACTCGAGAAATTGTGTAATATATTTCCGACTGCAATTCGACCAGCTAACTTGCAAGGTATCGGCACCAAAAGTCGGAGTCATTATGTGAACAATTGAGCCGATTCGAGGATGGCATCCGATTTTTGCGGTATCGTGGAACATGCCGAAACTACGGTAGAAATAAATGTTATTTTTTTCGGTACACATTTAGGGGTTTCACAAAATGTTAAGATCGTAAAATTGTTTTTTTCTTGCATAAAAAAAAAAATTAATTAAAATATACAACTATGAGTTCTGTGTTTTCGGTGCGTATTAACGGCATAACATATCGATGACTGAGTGGAAGATCGACCTATCTCGGCACCCATTTCGAAAACGCCCTATCTCAGAAAACTTTTCAAGAAAGCCCTACATCAGAATTTGATTGAAAAACGCCCTATTTCAGAATTTGATTGAAAAACACCCTACCTCAAACGAAAATATGTACATTGAAAATAAGCTAAAATAGGGTATTTTTGAATCGGCAGCTGAGATAGGGCATTTTTTAATCAAATTCTGAAGAAGGGTGTTGTTGAAAAATTTTCTGGGACAGGGCGTATTCGAACTGGCTGCCGAGATATGATGTCGATCTTCCATTCAGCCATCGATATGTAGTTTTAAAGGGTTGCTCACAACTTGTGTAATTTTTTAAGATTTTTCCTTCGGACTTCTAATTTTATGAGACTTTGTGTATCCCCCAATTGTATTCAAATATGTAAGCTTTGTATGTATGACTAATTGTACAGTTTGGATGTTTTCATAAATTCTAAAAAAAAACTTTAAGCCCTTGGGATAAATGCAATCACGCTAGGCATTCAATAAATAATCAGATAATTTAACGGTATCGTTTCAAATAAGAGATTGTTATATTTTCGCGCCTTTCCTAACGTATGAAAATGATTTTATGAACAACTTAAAAAAGTAGCGATTCCCAGCAGCGGAAATCTTTGTAATGCACGAATGGAAACTGTCAGGTCTTAATTTGCTATTAAAATGTCGTAGCTCGCCATACCTCTCAGCTTGTTAAACCATTTATGAATTCAATTTCTATGACGTAAATAGCGTTTAATAGATAGTCGTCCATTAGCTACTGAATAACGCAACACACTCCGATGATTAAGTCATTCAATGCTGAGTCATTCAGAACTTGGTAGACTGTGTGGCTCTTGGTAGCGCTCATTTATTACAAACTCAAACATCACAGATTAAGGCGAAAAACAAAGCGTCGTAAGCCCCCTGTAGGAAAATTGACTGATCTACTGATTCGATACTAGTGCAATTAGACACTTAAAAATATTAACTATGTAGTAGTAAATTGTCTCTCAACTGGGGAGCTTTTCCATTCACTTTACATTTAGATCCCATTAGGGCCCGACCTTCACCCAAGTGTATATTCTCTTGAAAATTTTCACCGGCGAAAAATTTCGTTCACCGAAATGGCTCACCTTACAATGAATGTGGAACGATTTCGAGTGAACGACATTTTACACAGAAATTTCAAATATGGAATAACGTCAAAGCCATTAAATAAAATTTCAGTAAACAACCAGTTTTGAACGTACATACGAGTATTTCCTATATTTGTGAATTGTTTTGCGGTTTTATCGGTGCGAGTGAAAGTTATCTCACCGGTGAATAGGGTATACGATAGGGTGGTGAAAATGATTTGAAGTGAACTACTTTGCTTGGTGAACATACAGTAGGTGAATGAGTCAACACGGAATGGAAATTCATGATAAGGCTGCGAAAAACCCGGCATAAATTCCGGTTGCCGAACTTTTAAAACAGAATACATTGTAAGAAAATCACAAGTTTTGAAATGTAACAAAAAACGCCGAGACACGTAAATTTAATTTTCAGTCGTGAATTGCGGATCTGTAGACCATTTTTCTACATCAGGTCATTTTCCCCAGATATTTTTATTTTTATGAAAAAGATTCAAATTGTACTAAGAAAAATTTGTTTTAATATGTTGCTTTGCAAAAAAGCAGGACAGGAAATAATGTTACTCATACGCCGTATCGTAAATGGCCGTACTTGTAATACTCGTACATGACATATGAGTAACATTTTCCATGTTAAAGTTTGATGGCTTTCATTCGTACGTAAACTTAATATAAAAATATATCGTGGCAAAAATGTCGTGATCTAGAAAAATTTTGCACAGATCCGCAATCTACGACCCAAAATTAAGTTTACGTGTCTCGGCTTTTTTTGTCATTTCAAAACTTGAGATTTTCTTACAGTGTATTTTGATTTAAAAGCTTGCCAACCGGAATTTAGGCCTTATAGCCTCGGGCTCGCAATAAAATTTTCTTTATCTTGATACCAAATTTATTTATTAACTAGGTGAGTGAAAATTACTAGTATTACTTACCTGTTCTTACCAGCCTGCCCGATAGGTAAAAATTGAGTGGAAAATTTAAAAAAGTAATAATTTTTGATTATTTAATTTAAAATATCTTGGCCAGGATTTTTTCAGCCAACCCGCCCCTGAAATATTTTCAAACACGTTAAATTTCATACAAAATAGATTCCATCCATTAAACAGATGGGTGAAGGTAGCGCCCTAATTGGATATCCTACTATCCAGTCGAAAAGCCACATTCTGTTGGTGCCACATTTTCATTTTTCTGACAATGACGAAAATTGTACTTTCACTCTCTGAACAAGAAATTTGTTAAATTTTTTCCCTGCAGGGCTATGTGCACACTTATGTACTTCTATATAATAATTATTGAGTATTAATAGGTATGTATGTGTATGTGCGCACATACTATTAATTTCATAGTTATGCAGATATTACAATAAAATAAGCAATAATACAAGATAGCCAGTGTAGGAATGTAAACAAGTTGAAACTACTAGAAAATATTTGTGTACAATTAGTCGTACTTATGTACATGCATTTATGTACATATTATTCAGAAGTCTGCATATATCTATTCTAACGGAAAATTTAATTATATTGTGCATATACAAATATACCCCAGTGAAATAATTAAATGCGCCGCACTTCAACCAGTTAAATGAAAAACCTATAGTAGATCTTTGATGTTTTTCTCTATAATTATATTCATTAACTCTATCAAGAGAAAATAAAAAAAATGTATAAATATACATTAGTTTATAACAAAATAATTTAATTGTACCATTACCCTATGGCTGAAAAAAGCACTTGCTGCGGCCAAAAGTACAATTTTCAGTTTTTGCTTTCAAAATTTTTAACAGGCGGCATTTATTCATATTGTGACTTTCTGTCCGATATGATATATATGTTATCAAACCCGATCTCAGGACAAACTAGTTTTGCCTAGGCTAAATTAGATCAGGGGCCACAGTATTTTTGCGCAGAACACCTTTCCGCGTTCAAAAAATTAACCCTCATCCGTCCAACTCCAGGTACGCAGTCCACAATATTGTTGCGTCCAACTTATTTCCGCAATGGACAGATATATTGGATCTAGGCAGAACTAGTTTAGCCAGGGAAAAACTATTTCATATCTGATAAAAGGGCATTACATCTATGTACTTTCATTTGATATATAGATTGTCTGCTGCATCTTGCTGCTCTTTGAAAAAATTAATTACTATTTTCAGACGTCATCAAAATCAAAAATGAACAAATATTCAACGTGTCGATGTGTTGGAAGTCCATTTCTTTTAAATGCGACATACATGCTTTTACCACAGATTCGGATTCTGGGCACAAAAATACGTAACTTTTGTCAGAAACGTTGCTCTAGAATTGTAGTCAACTACGAAACCCTCACTAGGTGGCAACACCACATTGAGC
>NW_023458556.1:3332948-3355615 GCF_013731165.1 Rhagoletis pomonella
AAAGCGGCAACTCCGCCATTCACATACATGTCAAAAGTATGAATTTTAAAAATTAAAAACAATAAACAAACAATTTCAAAACAAAGAAATTCTTTGTACTAGAACTTTTTAAATTGAAGCCACTCACGTTTAGTGGACAATAAAAATACGAAGAACTATGATAACAAACCGCATTGCTATTTTTTCTAACTTTTCCTTTTGTTTAGCGCTGTAACCTATTAAGTTATATCTTTTAATTTATACATGTGAACTATTTTCAATGAGCATTTTTTCATTTGCTCCAGAATTTTGGGTACATTTTTTTATAGTACCTCTCATTCTTTTTTATATTACATATATACACTCCGAAGTTCGGGATAGTATTTTGAATATACTAGCAATATATGTAAAAGTAGTGGCGGCTGCTGTAGAGCATTACGCAGAGCCTGAGTTCAAGCCCAATTTTTTCTAATAATGGTTGCCCCTCTGTTGGCAATGGCAAACCTTCGAGTGTATTTCTGTCATGGAAACAACTTCTCATTAAAATACAATTGCCGTTCGGAGTCGGCGTAAAACTATCCTTTACTTTGTGTGACAAAATCGCGCACGCCACATATCGGAGGAGAAGCTAGGCCAAACACTAACATATTGTTCAAGCGATATACATATTCGTCGTTTAAAGTACAAAAGCGCGTATCGTGGTTCTGCAAAACCTCGGAACTGAAATTTGTGCCAAAAAAGATATTTGGTCATTGGAAGCTCCTGACATCAAGCCCTTAGCCATTTATAATAAAATATCGATATAATAAAATATCGACTTAGACATAAGGAGAGAAGATTATTAAGTTTAAAAGAGAGAACCGTTTTTAAAATTTAGGCAACCTCCCATACGAGGTTTTGCATTTCCTTGATGCGCGGTTTTGTGCTTTAAACGAAGATATGTAGAAGTATTGCATACATATTTTGGTGCCTTTTCAAGTATAAAATCCACTGAGAAACGGAAGAAAACGGCATCCCTATGATTTCAACTTATGCCAAACGTTTCGTAAACAAGCAATTCTGAACAAAAAACTGTTTTTCCTCAAAGATGTTTAAATGGAAGCATTACAAATATGGAAAAATAGCAATGCACAAGGCTTTGTTGGCAGTAGGTCCTTTTTAAAGCACATTTAACAAAAAAATAAGCTTCTAGTTTCGAAGCTAGCACAAAATAAAATATTTTTATTTGTTGTTTACAAAAAAAAATATTGTCTAGTATACAAGTCAAAATTGTTAAATATATATCGCTTTCATTCATTTCTTCATAGAGTTGGTGCTTCTTTTATAGGAAAATTCATACGGCTTATGAACAGATTCATACCATGTAAATGCACCATAAATCTCCGGTGATCAAAAATTTACTGCTGTTAAAAAAGATTTCAATTCGCACAGCAGATTGGCAAAACTGTCTCACCATAGTAAAAATATTATTCAACAGCTTTGTTACCGATTCACACACGTCTTAAGAAATTGTCTTCTTGAAGAAAACCCACCTACCTCTCAGGGATACTAACGATGGGACATTATTTCGTCGATGCCATTAAAACAATCCAAAAATTGATGTAATGTCGAACGATTTTCCGTCATCCCTTGTCAAATATGGTTTGGAGACAAACCGGTTTCGGCGTGGTGCCATCTTCAGTGTCGTTTTTCGAAAAAAAACCAAATTTGACAAGGGATGACGGAAAACACCAACAACGAAAATGTGAATCCCAAAATTGTTTCACGGTGTTACCAAATTAATTTCAAGTATATGCATATAAATATATGTATGTATACGTCTCGTGTCTCACCTTGCAAATTCCATCGATGCACATATTATTGGTGCCAACGCGACAAGGAGTCCCATCAGCCACCATTTCACCCCAGTTTGCTATAATCGTATCGTCGACATCAGTACACTGCAACTTGCACGAGTTCTCTGCAAATTTCAAATCGTGCTTTCAATTATACCTAGGCAAGATTTAGAGATAATTTTTTTTTTATTACAATTAATTACTTTTATCGAAAAATGGTTGCCATTTATAAGTTCCACCCTGATAGCACACATTGTCATACTTTGAACATTGCTTTGCTCGAAAACTGACCTCCCCCGCCGGGCATGGTTGATAGTTGCATATTTTATATCTAAAGCCATTGTATGTGTGGGTAAAAGTTGTAATGAATTTATGTGCATCTGTCTGTATATATGTATGTAGGTGGATTCGAACCTTTTTCTCTCACCGATGCAAAAGAGACCTCCATTCGCCGGAACCGGATTGTTGCATTCACGTTTTTGCGTAGACACGCCTCCACCGCAAGTTCTCGAGCATTCACTCCACTGAGACCAATTGCCCCAATTGCCGTTAACGGGCAGAGCTTGCTCAATAGGCACACACTTCCCATTCTGGCACCACTAAAATATGCAAGAATGTCGAATAAATCTTTACTATCGCAATATATGGCATCCCTTTACATACAGAATTATATAGAAACTAACCTTTCCATCGCCACAACTGGTTCCCGGTGCCGTCGGCCGCATATTCGTTACGCATTCGCCATTCACTCTGCACCACAAAGCTGAACAGATTTCATTCATGGACGTACATGATGACGCATCGAGGTCGGAGTCCGTAAGATTGAACTGCAACCGGCATTGCCGCTCGGCGTCGAAAAGTACTCCGGGAGGCAGAGCAGGGTAAACGTATTTTTTTACCGCAGTTGGTGTATTATCTAAACAATTGCCTAGACCCTGGCTGTGCGACAACAAAATTTTAATGAATGTACAAAAGGTCAATATTGGTTCGTTAAGAATCTTCCAACTGGGAACATACTCGAGAAATTGTGTAATATATTTCCGACTGCAATTCGACCAGCTAACTTGCAAGGTATCGGCACCAAAAGTCGGAGTCATTATGTGAACAATTGAGCCGATTCGAGGATGGCATCCGATTTTTGCGGTATCGTGGAACATGCCGAAACTACGGTAGAATTAAATGTTATTTTTAGGTACACATTTAGGGGTTTCACAAAATGTTAAGATCGTAAAATTGTTGTTTTCTCGCATAGAAAGATTAATTAAAACATACAACTATGAGTTCTGTATTAACGGCATAACGAAAACGCCCTATCTCAGAAAACTTTTCAAGAAAGCCCTACATCAGAATTTGATTGAAAAACACCCTACCTCAAACGAAAATATGTACATTGAAAATAAGCTAAAATAGGGTGTTTTTGAATCGGCAGCTGAGATAGGGCATTTTTTAATCAAATTCTGAAGAAGGGTGTTGTTGAAACATTTTCTGGGACAGGGCGTATTCGAACTGGCGGCCGAGATATGATGTCGATCTTCCACTCAGCCATCGATATGTAGTTTTAAAAGGTTGCTCACAACTTGTGTAATTTTTTAAGATTTTTCCTTCGGACTTCTAATTTTATGAGACTTTGTGTATCCCCCAATTTTAATTAAATATGTAAGCTTTGTATGTATGACTAATTGTACAGTTTGGATGTTTTCATAAATTCTAAAAAAAACTTTAAGCCCTTTCGATAAATGCAATCACACTAGGCATTCAATAAATAATCAGATAATCTAACGGTATCGTTTCAAATAAGAGATTGCTGAATTTTCGCGCCTTTTCTAACGTATGAATGATTTTATGAACAACTTAAAAAAGTAGCGATTCCCAGCAACGGAAATCTTTGTAATGCACGAATGGAAACTGTCAAGTCTTAATTTGCTATTAAAATGTCGTAGCTCGCCATACCTCTCAGCTTGTTAAACCATTTATGAATTCAATTTCTATGACGTAAATAGCGTTTAATAGATAGTCGTCCATTAGCTACTGAATAACGCAACACACTCCGATGATTAAGTCATTCAATGCTGAGTCATTCAGAACTTGGTAGACTGTGTGGCTCTTGGTAGCGCTCATTTATTACAAACTCAAACACCACAGATTAAGGCGAAAAACAAAGCGTCGTAAGCCCCCTGTAGGAAAATTGACTGATCTATTGATTCGATTCTAGTGCAATTAGACATTTAAAAACATTAACTACTTATGTAGTAGTAAATTGTCTCTCAACTGGGGAGTTTTTCCATTCACTTTACATTTAGATCCCATTAGGGCACGACCCTCACCCAAGTGTATATTCTCTTGAAAATTTTCACCGGCGAAAAATTTCGTTCACCGAAATGGCTCACCTTACAATGAATATGGAACGATTTCGGGTGAACGACATTTTACATAGAAATTTCGAATTTGGAATAACGTCAAAGCCATTAAATAAAATTTCAGTAAACAACCAGTTTTGAACGTACATACGAGTATTTCCTATATTTGTGAATTGTTTTGCGGTTTTATCGGTGCGAGTGAAAGTTATATCACCGGTGAATAGGGTATACGATAGGGTGGTGCAAATGATTTGAAGTGAACTACTTTGCTTGGTGAACATACAGTAGGTGAATGAGTCAACACGGAATGAAAATTCATTATAAGACTCAAAGTTTCTGCGAAAAACCCGGCATAAATTCCGGTTGGCGAACTTTTAAATCAGAATACATTGTAAGAAAATCACAAGTTTTGAAATGTAACAAAAAACGCCGAGACACGTAAATTTAATTTTCAGTCGTGAATTGCGGATCTGTAGACCATTTTTCTACATCAGGTCATTTTCCCCAGATATTTTTATTTTTATGAAAAAGCTTCAAATTGTACTAAGAAAAATTTGTTTTAATATGTTGCTTTGCAAAAAAGCAGGACAGGAAATAATGTTAGTCATACGCCGTATCGTAAATGTCCGTACTTGTAATACTCGTACATGACAAATGAGTAACATTTTCCATGTTAAAGTTTGATGTCTTTCATTCGTACGCAAACTTTAAATAAAAAAATATCGTGGCAAAAATGTCGTGATCTATAAAAATTGTGCACAGATCCGCAATCTACGACCCGAAATTAAGTTTACGTGTCTCGGCATTTTTTGACATTTCAAAACTTGAGATTTTCTTACAGTGTATTTTGATTTAAAAGCTTGCCAACCGGAATTTAGGCCTTATAGCCTCGGGCTCGCAATAAAATTTTCTTTATCTTGATACCAAATTTATTTATTAACTAGGTAAGTGAAAATTACCAGTATGACTTACCTATTCTTACCAGCCTGCCCGATAGGTAAAAAGTGAGTGGAAAATTTAAAAAAGTAATAATTTTTGATTATTTAATTTAAAATATCTTGGCCAGGATTTTTTCAGCCAACCCGCCCCTGAAATATTTTCAAACACGTTAAATTTCATACAAAATAGATTCCATCCATTAAACAGATGGGCGAAGGTAGCGCCATAATTGGATATTCTACTACCCAGGCGAAAAGCCACATTCTGTTGGTGCCACATTTTGATTTTTCTGACAATGACGAAACTTGTACTTTCACTTTCTGAACAAGAAATTTGTTAAATTTTTTCCCTGCAGGGCTATGTGCACACTTATGTACTTCTATATAAGTATTAATAGGTATGTATATGTATGTGCGCACATACTATTAATTTCATAGTTATGCAGATATTACAATAAAATAAGCAATAATACAAGATAGCCAGTGTAGGAATGTAAACAAGTTGAAACTACTAGAAAATATTTGTGTACAATTAGTCGTACTTATGTACATGTATTTGTGTACATATTATTCAGAAGTCTGCATGGATCTATTCTAACGGAAAATTTAATTATATTGTGCATATATATAACCCAGTGAAATAATTATATGCGCCGCACTTCAACCAGTTAAATGAAAAACCTATACTACATCTTTAATGTTTTTCGCTATAATTATATTCATTAACTCTATCAAGAGAAAATAAAAAAATGTATAAATATACATTAGTTTATAACAAAATAATTTAATTGTACCATTACACTATGGCTGAAAAAAGCACTTGCTGCGGCCAAAAGTTCAATTTTCAGTTTTTGCTTTCAAAATTTTTAACAGCCGGAATTTATTCACATTGTGACTTTTTCTGCCCGATATGATATATATGTTACCAAACCCGATCTCAGGACAAACTAGTTTTGCCTAGGCTAAGTTAGATCAGGGGCCACAGTATTTTTGCGCAGAACACCTTTCGGCGTTCAAAAAATGAACCCTCATCAGTCCAACTCCAGGTACGCAGTCCGCAATATTGTTGCGTCCAACTTATTTCCGCAATGGACAGATATATTGGATCTAGGCAGAACTAGTTTAGCCAGGGAAAAACTATTTCATATCTGATAAAAGGGCATTACATCTATGTACTTTCATTTGATATATAGATTGTCTGCTGCATCTTGCTGCTCTTTGAAAAAATTAATTACTATTTTCAGACGTCATCAAAATCAAAAATTAACAAATATTCAACGTGTCGATGGGTCGGAGGTCCATTTTTTTTAAATGCGACATGCATGCTTTTACCACAGATTCGGATTCTGGGGACAAAAATATGTAAAATTTGTCAGAAACGTTTCCCTAGAATGGACTTCCGGTCAAAATAATGGACCTCGATTTTGTTGTTTGCACGGTATGAATAACAATGTTTTACCGCTGGAATTTCCAAATATCTTCCCGCTTAATGTGCAAAGAATGTTTCTACTTCTGGGTATTCATTTTTCTCAAATTTAAAGGATTTTATATGTTTTCCAAAGCTATACGCTTTTTACCTTAAATCAAAGATCCCTTTCGTCAAGGACAAGTTTGTCATGGTAGCCGAATGACTCTCCAATAGTTATGGTGGGCATCTGAATCTATTTATATTGAAGTTTTTTCATCATGAAAATATCGTTTTTCAATTCTTCCTACAAATTTTGTAATTTTGGTAAAATGCTAAAAACGCATTTTCGTGCCATAGAGTGGGCTGTGGTTTAGCGATTTATTTCTCCGCCTTAAGTACCACAACTGTGTTTAATATTTATTGTGAACTTTTACTTGTAGCAGAGAAATTCAAATACATTTCAAGTTTTGCGGTAAATCATGCTGTTTCTTGTAGCTAACCTTTGGATATGTCGTTTGCACCACTCTTTTGGGGTTTGTATAGGGCCACCAAGCTTATTATTTCCATAGTCGTCGGGAATTTTAAAGGAATAAGAAGCATTGCATGAATTCTTCAGTCTGATTACTTCAGCAGTTATTTAGCTACCTTTCAAGTTACAAAAATTCATTCGTGTTATATTTTCGGGCTCTTCTTCGCATAGTTCAATGCCAAGGGATATTTTGGGCCATAATATACATGGAAAAATAATAAAACGATTTTATTATAAAAATAGATTATATATGTTTAAGTTTTGTTATTGTTTGTAATAACGGTAGAAAAAATTACAAACGAATATCAACTTAACATATGATAATACTTATAAACTAAGGGCTAAATATTATAATTGCATACAACAAAAAGTTTTACCCTTGTTTCATAGAGCGAAAATGACGAAAAACATATTGCACATATAATTATTTTACTGGGGTATGGGGAATGAATTACTTTGGCTTTAAATTTTATTGAAATTGAGTGAATAACCGTATTAACATGATCGGCAACTTGACGTAAAGTGTGTTATTTTTTAACTAGCTTTTCTTGAAAAAATAAGATCCTTTTCGCAGACCATTCCATTATATAGTGATGCAAACAATCAGGACCATCAATAGCGTATGTTTAAATGAAGTGTTCAATTTTTTTGGTATCTACTGTTGTCTTCACTACTAATCGATTAATAATAACTGTGTCTTTATTTTACTTTGAATTCGAGTTTTCCCCGCTGAATTTAATTGACTTAGATAGAGTCAAATTACACCGGAAGAGTGAACTTTGGCGAGCTTAATTTTAAACGAATTTCATGCCGAACTTGTTGTAGCCAATGGTGTTAAGTTCACTAACTGGTTGACTGGTTTGACAAGGTTTAGACATTTTGGACCATAATTTACAAATTCGTCCGTTTTAAATTAAAAAACATAAAGAAAAACAAGTTGCGAAGTCTACTCGCGCACGTATTCTTCTTCTTCTTATTTAGCGCTGTAACCGCCTAAGCGATTTTGGTTCGGAGATCGTTTCTCTTCTGTGTCAACTGACGCCAATTGGAAATGCCAAGTGAAGCCAATTCCTTCTCCCCTTGGTTTTTCCATCGCAGTGGGGGCCTCCCTTTTCCTCTGCTACCACCAGCGGGTTCCGAGTTGAATACTTTCAAAGCTGGAGCATCGTTGTCCATTCAAACGACATGGCCAAGCTAGCGGAGCCACTGTATTTTAATTCGCTGCTTTATGTCTATGTCGTTGTAAAGCTCGTACTCGCCGTTTCCAACGCGTAAATGCTGGTTTCTAAATAAGACAGAACAGATTTTGAGGTTTTTGTCGATGCCAATCAGATTAAATCACACGGAAGAGAGTCACCTTGTCTGAAACCTCGTTTGGTATCAAACGGCTCGAAGAAGACTTTCTCAATTCTGGCGGAGTTGGTGGTATGGCTCAACGTCATTTTGCTTTTACTTTACTTATTTTAGTTTCCCTTTAGTGCTAACGGAAGGTGCTTTGAAATAGGGTGATTGACTCGGTTTTTGAAATATTGATTGTTCGAATATCGTATAAACCGGATTTTTTAATCGAACAAACCAGTTTTTTCTTTTCATACAAATCTTGAGTTTTCAATAGAAGGTTCGAGTTTTTCCTAGTTTATTTGGGGATGAATAGTATGTCATATTTGATTCAAATAAATGAATGTTTGGCGCTGAACCGTTTTCTACGTGTTTGTCCGAGCTTCTCCAATTCGACTTCTGCTTTTTGATGTTATGACACAAATAGGGTATTTTCCCAGATTTAGCGTAAACTGAATACCTGATCTATGGTGGATTTACCAGATTTGAAGCCACACTGATAAGGCCCAATCAGTTCGTTGCCGGTATCTCACACAATACATTCGATAAGACCTTGTATGCTATGCTTAGAAGGCTGATCCCGCGGTACTTGGCGCGAATGGCGGGGTCGCCTTTCCTGTGGCTTGGGCAGAGCACACTTAAATTCCAGTCTTCGGGAATGCGTTCATTTGACCATATTCTGCATAAGAGTTGATGCATGCACCTTATCAGCTCCTCGCCGTCGTACTTGAATAGCTCAGCTGACAGGCTGTCAGCTCCAGCAGCTTTGTTGTTTTTCAAACACGCTATTGCTATTCGTACTTCGTCATAGTCAGGTAGTGGAACATCGACTCCGTCATCATCGACTGAGGGCTCGGGTTTGATTTCACCATAGCTTTCAGTGCTGCTACCAATCAGTAGGGTGGAAAAGTGTTCCCTCCATAATTTAAGTAGGTTCTGGACATCAGTCACTACCTTCCGTAAGTCGCCTAACTCTCTGGTCATATTTTCGCACGTTTTTCCTGTCCGCCAGCATTTTAAGCTCTTCGCACTTAGATATTTCGACCTCGCTCTTCTCATTGCGGCAAATACGCCTCGCCTCCCTCTTCAGCTCCATATACTGGTCCCAAATAGCTCATTCTTATGGTTATTACCTTGGAGTTAATTTACGCCGAAGTTCCCGCTGAAATTTCCATTGAAGTCGGTGTAATTTTAGTCCGATTTCAAACATTTTCAACGTCTTGCTTTTATGTGTCATGGGCAATAATTATACAGAGTTTGGTACAAATTGATAAAGCGGGGTTACCGAGATACGCATACGTATTTTTCACACATTTTCGAAAATTTTTTTATAAGCGTATTTCTTGCTAAAAAATTATTGCAATTGAATCAATTCTCTTCAGTAGTTTATGATTTATCGAAGATTTCGTATTTCTCTAAATTCACGTTATATGGGATGTGGGCGTGGTTGTTGTATAATTTTAAAAATTTTCAACCGTTAGGAACCTTTTAAGTAGACCAAAAACTGTGCCAAGTTTGGGAGAAATTTGGTGAAGCAGTTACCGAGATATATGTAAACATGCAATCATAAGTGGGTGGGGCCATGCCCATTTTCCAAAAATATATAATCTTATTTTCCGCCATAGGTTCAGGACTACCGTTACATGGGAGGTAGGCGTGTTTATTGTTCTATCTTGCCTATTTTCAATACCATCCGTCCTTGACTCGAAAGAAATATTTTTCTCGGGCACACAGTCACACCTTAATCGATTTCTCTTTTCATTCTGAGCATTTATGTAGATACATAGATATACATTTGTCTTAATCTATAGCGATTCCTTTAGTCTGTTACAAACAACCGCAATAACAATAAAGCATTTGCATAAAAAATGTATTGATCTCAATGGATTTTTAGGAAATTGGAGGAAAGTGTTAGTTAACTGACCAAAAGGATCACCATAGGTGTATAGTTAGCTTTAAGTTTCCCAACAGCTGGAAACGTCTGACAAAACTGTTGCGCGTTATACACTCAAGTAGGTTTAAAATTTATCTGCCCTTTAAATGATCACTTTGTTTTGAAACATGTGTTAAATGTGTGTAAATTTAAAAATATACTTGAGAAAACGGCACTAAGTGGATTTCATTTGAAACAGCTTGCACAAGTATACCGTACTCATGCAAACCTCTGCTTATACATACATATGTATGTGTATGCAGTGTGTCAAAGTGTATGCAGTAGAACATGCGTCAAAGAAGTTTTAATCAAAGCAATCAACAGGTGGGTTCTTTGTGCGACTAACAGCTTGCTTTTGGTATTTTTTGTAAAGTCTAATATGTGGGCAATTTCCAAACAAAGTGTACATAAATAGCAAGTATTTTTTATTGTATTTTATTTAATTTTTTTTTTAATATTGGCAAATTTATCATCTGCAGAACACGAAACTACTTTCAGGCTATTCAAAAACTAATTAATTTTTCTTATTTTTGCATTTTTGTAAAATATTTTCCAGAATGTCACTTTTTTAGTAAATAAGCTCTGAAGGAATAAATAAGTTTAGAAACTGTTAGAAAAAAGTATACTTACCGATAAGCATTGTACTGTTTTTTAACATTAAATGCATGCTTTTTAAGCTTTTAGCTTTTTAAGCTAATAGGTTGAAGTTTTTTACACATCCTTCATGGCATTTTTCAAGGAAATCATTGAAACTCCTTAAGCAATAAACTTATATTGGTAATTATCTTATATTTAGTTTCTTTTGCATAAATAACTGGGAGACATTTAGAAAAAATTTAGCCGTACTTACCATGGTGCAGTGATAGATTCACTTACAAAACACAAAATAATTACTTCTATTAAGTTATTTCTTATGTCATTCGATCAAGAACTTTTGCGCTTCTTAACTGTAATGCACTTAGGCAAGCAAAACAAATAATTTAAATATTACGGCAAATTTAAAAAAAAAATGACATTCGAGAAAATTCGAAGGGTCAATATTATAATAGCAAACCACGCTTATCAGGCAGGTTCTGCAAATCACTTCCGAGTGAATTCGAACCAAATTCACTTTGAATTCATTGAAATTCACTCGGAAGTGGAATAGCATAAAACAATAAAAGTTAAGTTGGTCATTCACAAACAGTTGCGCCGTTTTTTCATGGTTTTTTTTTTTTGTTTAAACTTTTTTTCATATTGATTATCGAATAACCAGAGCGGTGACAAATATTTTTACATATATGGAGCTGGTAAAATATATCAAAGAGATACCGTTTGCAAACGAAAACAAAACGGCTTACAATAATGAAAAAAAAACAGATTTGTTGATGGATCGTTTGATGCTGTTTTTTTTATTTTTCGTTTTTTCGTGGTCCAAATATATGGGAAAAATGGTTACATTAACACTGCGATGTAATTTTACCGGACCACCTCTGGTCCAACGCTGTATAACAGAGGACCACCTACACCTACACAACTTTCCCGTTTGGACTATGAACTGAACTTTGAAAGAGTCGGCATAAACCGAATATTTTGGTACTTATTAAGGTGCCTTCAAAATCTAATTAATAAAATGCGTAATTTACATAAAATAAAGTTTCTTAAAATTCAACATATATAATAAAATTTTTTGCAGGATATGTTTGTGCATACATATGTATATTCGCATCTACTGAATATATATACATCTGCTGAATATATAAATGTACATATGAATGTACACTAACTTACTTGTGTCCCAGTTCATGTGCGATTGTATGTGAAAGCATGATACCATTATCCTCGTTGACGCTGCAGGACTGCTTCGGCTTGCACATGCCACCCACATTAGCCAATCCGAGAGTCCTGGAAGTGACAAATGGGTTTCTTAAAACACAATACACAAAAAAGGTAGCTAGTAGTATTCAAGCCACTCTTACATGCAATTGTTACCGCATATATTCGTCCTTGTTATGAGAATGGCAACATCGTGATGATATGTATCGTCCTTATTGACTGTATTCAGTTTGTGCTGCCAGCTGGATGATTGGAGAAGTTAGTGAAATCGAAACAAAATTTGAATGAGAGTTGTATTGATCATATCGCACGTTTAATAATATATATGTATATCGTTACATTAATTCACAAAGTTCTAGTTCTGGCGTGAAACATCTGTTAGTGCCGGTGCTAACATTGCAATACTCATTTTACGTTAATAAAAATAATAATAAGAATGGCTGGCTTCCAAACGTTGCAAGAGTTGCGACACATTGCAACAATATACATTACATATTTTAAATATTCAATATAGCAATGAACAATTTTTCCGAATTTTCCATTTTTAAAACACCAATGGCAACCAATAACAAACGAAGCATCAACTTTGTTTATGATGCGCTGATTGCTCTAGCGATAACTTTTCGGATGCGTTTTGGAAAAGTATACATTGTCAATATTTTGTAGTTCGGCCTAATGGAATATTATATTTTTTAGGTAGGCACGAGTTAACAAACTTTTGTGAGTGATATCTCACAAACATATGTACATTTTTACATATAAGTAAGTATTTACATTGTGAATGCACATGCTACTCTCCTGTAGCTAATAACGTCTAGACTTAAAATTGCGTTTATCTTATCACATCAACTCGATCACTAAACAAAATGTAAGGCACCACCAACGCCACACGGATTACAAACGGAAAACGAGCCTTATCCATGCATAAATATGTATGCTCACATACACATCGCTCATTTACTTAAAGGTTTTTGCAACTCAAAAAACGAAAATTTTCAGGAGACGCGTTCAAAGTTTTCAATTTGCTCCCAAAATGTAAAAAAAAGGAGAGGTATGTATGTATGAATACAGTCTTCTTACGCGCAAACTACACAAAATCTTGGCCACGAAATTTGTTCACAATATGAAGCATGTTGTAACAAGTTCAATTCTGCATCATTTCCTCAAAAATTTGTTTTTCGAGTTATGGCAATTTTTTACTAAACGAGCGATATGTAAATACATACATACATATAGGTATAGGAGAAATAAGAAAAAAAAATCAACTGGCGCCTACAAAGTCAACAGAGAACAATCTGCGAGAAAGTGGGAGCCACAGAGCCGTATGCAAATCGTATGTGCCTGCAAGCAATTTAGCAACAACGCCAACTACATACATTATCACGATTACGTATGCATATGTAGGTATGTACATACACGTAAGCATACATATGTACACGTTTTTTCATATGCACATCGGCCCAAAGCGTCAGAGGCTAGCCGGAAACATCGGGCATACATACATACATAACGTCGCGCCTAAGTAATCGTTAAGCAATAACTCACCTACAAAATGTATCCAAATTCTTTTGGGCATTTTGTGTCAGATTAAGATCTGGATGCGCTTCGTACTCTTCCAGCAAAATCATTTTGACGACAACAATCTCAATTGAATTGCCAATGCTGGGATCCTTGTACAGCGCCGATACCATATTCATTATGGTTAGTAGATATGTCTCCAATTTGTGATGAAAGGCGACCATCGTTGCATCTGCCACTATTAACGCTTCCACATGACGTGGGCTGCTAATTGAACGTTTTGTGCGTTTTCCGTTTCCCATATTTAAACTTTGTTTATTGTCGTCGTCTCTATTGTTGTTGTTGTTCTGAACGTTGGCGGCAATGTTGTTGGTGCTTGTTGTTGTGGCGGCCTCACTATTTTGCTTAACGAAGTGAGAGGGAATGAAGAAATCAGTTTTGTTGCCGCCGCTGATCGCTTTAATCTCATCTGTTGCAGTCTCATATTTGAATTCCATTTCTGCATTCGGCGGTGACTGCTGCGATGGCGGTTCAGATAGTTGATGATACTTCCGATGACGTCGCTTTAACATATTTTGCAATGAGTTTTTATGTTGTTGTCGTTGTTGCTGATGTTCATGTTTATGGAGATGTCGGTGTCGATGCTGATGTTTTATTCTTTGGTGTACATTTTGTTGTCGCAATTTTCTACCACCTTGAATTTTGACCTGAACAAATATATGTAAATATGGCGGTATATCGCCGATTAAAGTACAAAACCGCGTAAATGTCATTTTTTTTGGAAAAATTGGATTTTCTCAACGAAGCCTTTCTCACTCAAGCCTTATTTATCCGTCCCGTAATATACTAACCAGAAAAGCGATTGCTTTATAAAAGAAAGAACCATTTTGAAATAGGAGCGTTTTTACTCGCTACAAAATAATTTATGCAACCTCACATACGCGGTTTTGTACTTTAAATGACGATATATATTTTGTATTTAAACTTTGAAATGAGAGATACAACAAATCACAGTCCATGTGTAAATTAATTTCAAATACGCGTTCTTTTTATTGTACATATACCTTTCCCTGCGCGTGCCATTCCAGCCGTGTTTCGCTATGTAACTTGGGCTCCTTAGTACCGCAATTGCTGATGAGCGCCTCTCGTTGCTTTTGTTTTCGTTTGTGGTTCTCATTGCTTATTGATTTACTAATGTTCTGCTTCTGTAAAAAGAGAGAGTGACAAAACTCAGCCAGAAATGCCAAAAAGTTTCTATTTATTTATTCAAATACTAGATTATGGAAAACGCACTACTGGAAAAATAGTTAATCTTTTTGTTTTTACAGAACTTTACTTTACTATTCAGCAAAGAGAACAATTCCTTAAATATAATACATATATGTACATTAGGGTGGTCCTTAAATGTAGAAAGCAAATTTTATCATCAGATTTCCTAAGCCTCGACTTTAGTAGTATCGATTTTGGGTAGTAAATGAGTAAAATATTTTTAATTTTTTGAGTCCATAGCCTCTGGCCTTTGACCCCTTTGCGACACGCCTTAATCGACTATGACTATGATAGTATCAATATTGGGTATTATATGAAAAAAAATTTGGAATCTGAAATTTGCTCCCCGTGCGACACACCTTAACCGTTTCCAATCGGGACCAACATTTTTATGCGATATCTGTGACCCTGTTATTACCCATTGAGGGGGTGAGACTGGCAAAAAAAATTTCATTTGATTTTTTTTTAAGGACCACGATAATGCGCATGGATATGTATGCATGCAATTTCATTCCATTGGATTTTTGAATTTAATAAAAAGTAGTCTAGTTAAATTTAATATAGTTTAATTTCATATTTACCTTTACTTTTAAAGATGATCTATTAAATAGTACATGGGCACGCCCATTTACTGTGTCAGCGTGACCGTTTTTCGAGGGTTCAATGTAGTATTCATGATTTTTGGTTTTAATGTGACCGACCTGTATTCAAATATAAAAAGTATGAAATTTTTAAAATTACTTCAAATTTTATTGTAAATAGTGTATCGCTTGGTCAGAGTGAAAAGTCCACTTTTTAGGAAAATTGGGCTTTATGGTGACGTAGGAAAGGAAAATGAAAAAATATGAAACAATTTTGTTCGAAAAAGTTTGCAAAATACCTGGAAAAATTATTTTGGGATATTTTTTCCTCTGCCGTAAAATAAAAAAACAAAAACGGACTTGGCAGCTGTTCACTCTAAGCTAGTGATATTAAAGTTCAAAAATAATACAATGCTGCAAATCGTATGATTTGAAAACGGCACGATTTGAAATTATTTATTTGTAAAGAAGGTAATAAATATTTAAAACGGAAACTACGAGAAACACAACATTTATTTACGTCATACCCATCGATTCAGAGTCAAAGTTTGCCTTTTTGTTCAGATATCTCCACAATATTTTTGCCAAATAGCACCGTTTTCAAATCGTATGATTTGCACCATACGCTCGAATAATATAAAATAATATAGCAGCGCATTCAAATAAAAAACACACACAGAAAAACGAAAGATTTAAGACGCAAACTTGCTTGAGGTTGCTGTAAGCATGCGATCGAAATAAGTTTTACATTAAATTTCGTAGAATTTAAGAACAAATTTTTTTTTAAATTGATTACAATCAAGGAAATATCTTTTCAGATCTAACTCACCAATCCTTCGCATGCGGATATCGCTACATTTGACTCGAAATGCCCTCGCACTTTGCCATGAAAATGACAGTCGGTGCCTTTTATAGCCATTTGACGTGTCCGAATATCTCTTCGATGTCTCTCGATAACCATGTTCGGTGCCATAAAATAACTATGTGGTCTACGTATTTGGTTTGGTGAATTGCCGAAATGTAAAGGATAGGAAAACATACTATCAACGAATATATGTAAATATATGAATGTAAATTTTATTTGCATACATATGTATGTATGTGTATACAGCGTGGCGACGAATAACTGTTACCCAGGTTTTTTTTTTTTTTGAGAAATAAAAGGGTCCTTTACGAATTTTTCGAAAAAGTATTTTACAAACAATTTTCCACAGATTTTACTTTATTTGTATTGACTAGTTTTTAAATTTTAATCCTTATTTACATTTGCCAGCAGTATAAACTTTGATAGAAAAGTTCATTTGGCACGCAAGTCTTTTTCAGGTGTATAAAAAAAGACAAAAAAAATAAATTAAAACTGTATAGGGTTGGTCGAATGAATGGCCGTCCTAGTCACCACTCACCAGCGGGAGTATAAGGGACTCAAAATGGAGAAAAGTTTGCCTATGGCTACAGAAGATATGGAATAAATTATCTGACGAACTTTTCTCTCAAAGTTTACACTGTTGGCAAATGTAAATAAGGATTAAAATTTACAAACTAATTGATACAACTAAAGGCAAATCTGTGGGAAAATTAGCAATAAAATACTTTTTTCGCAAAATCTATAAAGGACCCTTTTATTTCTCAAAAAAAAGCAAAAAACTAGGTAACACTTACTCGTCGCCACGCTGTACATACAAATGTATTTAAGAATGCTATAATTTTTGAAAATAGGCACTCGCTTCACCTTAGCAAATGGTAACATTGAAAATTTTAGATAAATTGTATTAATTCTTACTCTAATTCAAGATGTATAGTCTGATTTTCCACATCCAGTCTGTAGTGTACTTTTTCAATACTTTTAGCCACATTTCGACGACGACGGCTATGTTCAGAGCGATAGTTTTGGTCATGGCGATAGGCCAAATCGTGAGTCAGGAATTCTCCACGTTCATTAACACGCCTCGGAACGATAAGTGCACCGGATTTGAGTTCGTCAGAATGCAATCCTAATCGGAAGAAATCGTAACAAAAACTTAAACATCGAATTTTTCTCTAATTTTCAAAGAGTTATATTTTGCTGTCCTATAATTTAATTAAATAGCATTTAGGGGCTTTACTAAAACATTAGGAGTGTGTATGTGAGCAGGGCTATATATGTACATACCAAGGATGCTCTACAAACTATACCTCGTTTTGTTGATGCTTATCAAATAACTTATCAAAATAATTTCGTTTTGTTTCAGCGCTAAATTAAAACGAAACAAACCTGAATTGTTAACATCGAAACAAAATAAATCAACGAAAAGTTGTTGTTGTTGTATGCCATTGCCAGCTCACTATTAACACCTAGCACCTAAATGCATGCAATAGCTTCAGCATTAACGATTGAATTTCTTTTCGTTAAAAACCAAAATAGAATTATTTTGATAATTACCTAAACGACGTTAAAACTGCATCGTTTCAACAGAAAGGATTGCTTTTTTTTTTGGTAAACGTTAAAATTTACGTTACAGTGCATCCTTGGTACATACATAAATGATAACTCAACTTTGACATTTGTGAGTTGTATTGATTCAATTAAATTATATAAACAAGTAATTTTTAAGCAAAAAATAAAAATAAAGTTTTTTAAAGTCGTTTAAAAAATATGTCCTTAAATGCTAAAAAAAATCTTGTAGTAACATTGCACAAAAATCTAAATCTGTTTTAAATATTTCATTGCAAATGCAAGGGGTACTTTTCTAAAAAGCAAAAAGAAGTTGTCATTTATATACATATATATCGATATGTATTTCATGCATACGTTATACATGTAGGTACATATCGTCACCATGAATACAAAAGGCCTAGTATATGATCTATACCAAAATTTTTAAGCTATGTATATACTAATATATATGAAATTTGTTGGAATCTTTACAATAGCTACAACACTATTTTCCATGTTTCCATTAAAAAATGTCTTTACTTTTTCTGTAAAATAACTAAATAGTCAAATAGGATCGCTTACATATACATACATATGGCGATTATATGCAACATTTAAGAGCTGATCGTTTAACTTACCATACAGGACGTCTGCAGCAGAAGTGCCATATATGCACAGCCATTGTAGTATGGAAGGTAAAATGTAGGCGAACAGCTCCATCGTAATTATAGAAAAAAAAAACAGTCTGAGTCACACTGATACTTGCATCCCTGCATTTAGTCGAAATTGTTAGTGTAGCTGTAGCTGTTATTGTTGTTGTTGTTTTCTTCTTTTCGATGGCAAATCCACTTTAACCGTTGTCAATAAGAATGTAAACCTTTACATTTAACTTAACCATGGCAACATCGACATTCTTTATTATTTCTTTAAATGCTTCAGTTTATATATATAAGCTTTCATTTTAGTAATGCCAGAAATATGCGCACATAAATTTTGACATACAGTCATATGTGAATTAAATTAATTTACCTAAAAAATAGCTAAAAGAAAAACGAAAAACAATTATTTTTATATTCGCTTCACTTGAATATGAACATTTTGAATTAAAAATGGGTGCTTACATACTACATACACATGCATATCTTTACTTTTAGGCATCGGATGGGTTTTCTTGCAATCTCGTTTTTGAAGAATAATCAATTTTAAAGAAATTTTATGAAGAAGTAGAAAACACCCTGCATTTTTCGTTTTTTATTTAGATTTTTAAATTTATAATAAATATATGGCCCAAAACGCGGAAAACTCGAACTCGATCTTAGAACTGCGCCACGATGTTGAGTTTTTCGCGGTTAATTTCACGAAAAACGGCTTTAATGGCATTTTGAAGAATAGAAGTACTAGAAAAATAGGCGAAATATGTAGTTCCAATACATTTTTTATTATTTAATCCGAGAATCTTCTTCTTCTTTTGGCTTCATATTTCGCTTCTTTTGAGTTCGTTCCTTTTTGAAATAATACAAATATCGCGTTTTTTTAAATTTTCTACGTAATTCTTATCTTCTTATTACAGGTTTAACTATGCGACAATAACACGTTGAATAGCTTCCAATGTTGCTTGTAAAATGAGCCTGGTCTTTAACTAAATAGGAAAAAAAAATGTTACCTGAAAATTAAATTAGTTCAAAAGACTGTTACGTTACAAATAGCTATCCACCGAAAACATATTGGTAATGAAGAGTATATAAACAACTTTATTTAGCTTTTTTAAAAACGAAGTAAATTAGTACAAATTGTTAGTAATTTTCATTAGAGTTTGAATAACTCCTTTCAGTAAATGGCTTTTAGTAACTTTAACGAGATCTAAACTTATTTTATTTTATTCATTTTAGTGCAGTTTTGACAAAATTTTCTTGCTAAAAAGTCTTTTGTTACACTACTTCATTTTATTCCTTTGATTGTGCAGGTTAAATAAAAGCTTGTTTTTAAAAATTTTTTTTTTTTATATTATTTTATTTTATAATTTTTAGTCCATTTATAAAAGCATTGTATATTAAAAAGTGTTATTTTATTTTATGTACAAAATTTTGCAATAGATATTAAAATAATTCAACTTGCAATGAAAGAGGACAGAAGACTTGGCAAGCAAAATGTTGTTTGCTTACGTTTTGTATAAACATACATATATACATACATATAGCAGCAGTTAATTTTATTTAAAGAAATGGCGTGTCGTCCATTTCCGCTGTAGCATGGCATATATTTAGGCGCAATATTTAAATTCTTCTGGCGGGGCGGCATCTGGAGTCTTTTAATTGTATCTCTTTGATATGATGCCTACAACGAGGTTCATATCTAGACTAGGAATAGCTTTGCTACACTACCGCCGCGGCGCGCCGGCAGCTTTAACAATTTTATAGTGGTATTACGTTCTTTGTCAAATTACGCTCTGTTAGCCATAAATCTTACTATTTTTTGACCGCCTTTGAATCAAGACCCCTGGACCATATGGAGAATTCATTTACATTTTAAATTGCATTGTCATCGTGATTGGAACTATGCTGAAAATTTCAAGTCTCTAACTTGTCGGGAGTCAGTTTAAAATCGATTGGAAATTTCCGCGATTTGCGCGGGATGACCAAGTTAAATAAATTTTCTCAATAATAAATTTTTCGACAGGACACGTTGTTTCATTATGTTAAATTTTTAAAATATATGATTTATAAAAAGAATTAATAGTGAAAATTTAAATAAAAACGGTGCGATGGTTTGGGTAACTACACACATACACGCGCTGCTCATTTGCCAGATATACAATTTTCAAGTCAAGTCAAAGTCAAAGTCTTGCATAACTGAGCTTTCATACAGCAATAAATAGATTTTAATTACTATGCTTCAATTTCTATATCCAGGTAATTACGCACATTTTGATACCTTAACTGATTTTCTCCGACAAACAGTTTATTAACTGCAAACAATTGAAAAAGATACTTCCCCGTGAGTTCAAAATTTCGGGAATTTTTTTTTTGATATAGTTGTCTTCTGTTTTTCGATAAAGAATGTAAAAAAATATATTTCACCCCAAAAAAATATTGAGGTGTAAATATTGCATGGAATGACCCATATGTATCTCTAAATGGAAGTGGTCGAAAAACAAAAAAAAACAAAACACACAATTCAAAACTGTCCACAGCACGTAATTGAATTTGAATTTGAATTGAAAAATAGAAAATGCCAACTTGTAAAGGGTTAATTAATTAATTCACCATATGACATTATAGTCGGTGTTTAAAAGAGAGAAATGTCAAAATCACTTCTACTTTAAAGTGAAAGTTCATACCATCCATTGCGTCACGGTCACCGCTACCGCCACCATCACAGTCAACGATGCTTATGCGTCAAGTTACAAAATATCCGTTTGTCTTTGGGTCCGTATAATCATGAACTCTCTGCTACTCTTTGCAAAATTTCCGTTTTACTTTTGCTTTTCTTCTATTAGATTTTCCTCTTTAAATTTTTATTGCAACCACCAAAATAAAACTGGTTTATTGTTTAATCGGAATTACTCGTTATATGAATTCACATACATATTATTGTCTTGAATTCGCCTCGCATTGTATCAAGGACAATTAATACATACAACGTGGTAGCATGAGTTTATAAATCATATGTATGAATGCGCCTTTTTTCACGAATCTATGATCTCTTTTTCGCCGAAAAAGTATGAAATGCTTCCAAGTATGCAAAAATATGCACGTAAGTCGAATATACATATGCAAAAACCACCAACAAAATTACCAAAAATATGCAACATAAGCCTTTTCAAGCCCTGGTTATAACGCGAATAGAGGGACCTACAATTGTATGCCTCCTCCGAACGGCAAATGGTTTTAATGAGAAGCCTTTTCAAGAGAAAAAATTGCTCGGAGGTTTGCCAATGCCGAGCGGAGGTTTGGCCGCTGTTAAAAAAAAAAATAAAAATTATAATTTAGTTGTTGCTCGAGCCAGGGATTGAAGCCAGGCCCTACGGACCGGAAGTACGCACCACTATGCACTCAGCCCCAGCGACCACAAATCAACAATACGTACCATTGGTTAAATAGACAAAAATATCAACAAATGTGCATTGATATTCGTACATATCGAGCCCTAACCGCCAAAAGAACGTAAGCGACATTTTTTTCAAAATTTTCTTTTTGATGCAGAAATGCATCTAGATGCTCTAGGAATATTTCTGCATCAAAAAGAAAATTTTTAAAAAAATGTCGCTTACGTTATTTTGGCAGTTAGGGCTCGATATGTATATCAATAACGACAGGTATACGAGTACGAATGCCATAATGTGAAGGCGCCGTTCATTTTAAAATAAATAACATAACTGATTCCCATTCAAGTTCTCGTTGCTGTTAAGCACGTCCGTAATCTTTTTAGCATGCTTATTGTATCTGGCAGATGCTTCTTTCGTGATCTATCCAACGACATTTACATTAAAGTAGTTTTTAGCTCCTATATATGAATATGAGTACATTTACATTACATTACATACATATGATATTACCTTATTTTACATAAATACATACATCAATAGTTGCGATCCCGTACGTGTCCGGACTAGTCAGAAATAGTCAGAATCAGTCAGATTTTACAGGAAATCGATCCCGTACTCGGTTCTCTGACTATTGAGAGGACAAAAAAGAGAGTAAATACGGTTCTCTCTCTGTCAGAAGTTACCAGTTTTAGTCCGAGATTTTTTTGCT
>NW_023458556.1:3355715-3372050 GCF_013731165.1 Rhagoletis pomonella
TGTAGTCAACTACGAAACCCTCACTAGGTGGCAACACCACATTGAGCTGTCAGCTCGCAGCAACCACAGCCAACATCAACGGCCGTATTCAGTTTTTTACACATTCATTCGCCCACCAAACCGAGAGAAGACACAAGCTTTAGCATTTTAGCCTAGCCTCTTTAGTCTAGCCATTTTAGTCTAGTTATCGTGTATTTTACTTCGTCTTTAAATGTAACCAGTTCATTGTTGTATTGCTTAATTATACTTTAAATCAAAAATAAATAAGCGTTTTTGTTGCAAGCCGGTACGACGTCCATAACAAGAATGGACTTCCGGTTAAAATAATGGAACTCGATTTGGTTGTTTGCACGGTATGAATAACAATTTTTAACCACTGGAATTTCCAAATATCTTCGGTCGAAATGCTTGAAAAATTTACCTGCTTAATGTGCAAAGAATGTTTCTACTTCTGGGTATTCATTTTTCTCAAACTTAAAGGATTTTATATGTTTTCCAAAGCTATACGCTTTTTACCTTAAATCAAAGATCCCTTTCGTCAAGGACAGGTTTGTCATGGAAGCCGAATGACCCTCCAATAGTTATGGTGGGCATCTGGATCTATTTATATTGAAGTTTTTTCATCATTAAAATAGCGTTTTCAATTTTTGTAAAATGCTAAAAACGCATTTTCGTGCCATAGAGTGGGCTGTGGTTTAGCGATTTATTTCTTCGCCTTAAGTACCACAACTGTGTTTAAAAATTTATTGTGAACTTTTATTTGTAACAGAGAAATTCAAATACATTTCAAGTTTTACGGTAAATCATGCTGTTTCTAGTAGCTAACCTTTGGATATGTCGTTTGCACCACTCTTTTGGGGTTTGTATAGGGCAACCAAGCTTATTATTTCCATAGTCGTTGGGAATTTTAAAGGAATAAGAAGCATTGCATATATTCTGCTGTCTGATTACTTCAGCAGTTATTTAGCTACCTTTCAAGCCACAAAAATTCATTCGTGTTATATTTTCGGGCTCTTCTTCGCATAGTTCAATGCCAAGGGATATTTTCGGCCATAATATAACATGGAAAAATAATAAAACGATTTTATTATAAAAATAGCTTATATATCTTTAAGTTCTGTTATTGTTTGTAATAACGGTAGATAAAATTACAAACGTAATTATTAAACGTACACGTAAAATAAACGTAACGTAAAGTAAACGTAAAATTACAAACGTAAAAATTACCATTCCATTATATAGTGGCGCAAACAATCAGAACCATCAATAGCGTATGTTTAAATGAAGTGTTCAATTTTGGTGGTATCTACTGTTGTCTTCACTACTAATCGATTAATAATAACTGCGTCTTTATTTTACTTTGAATTCGAGTTTTCGCGGCTGAATTTAATTGACTTAGATAGAATCAAATTACACCGGAAGAGTGAAATTTGGCGAGCTTAATTTTAAACGAATTTCATGCCGAACTTTTTATAGCCAATGGTGTTAAGTTCACTAACTGGTTGACTGGTTTGACAAGGTTTAGACATTTCGGACCATAATTTACAAATTCGTCCGTTTTGAATCAAAAAAAAAAAAGAAAAACAAGTCGAGAAGTCGTATTCGTCTTCTTCTTATTTAGCGCTGTAGCCGCCTAAGCGATTTTGGTCGAGATCGTTTCTCTCCTGTGTCAACTGATGCCAATTGGAAATGCCAAGTGAAGCCAATTCCTTCTCCCCTTGGTTTTTCCATCGCAGTGTGGGCCTCCCTCTTCCTCTGCTACCACCAGTGGGTTCCGAGTTGAATACTTTCAAAGCTGGAGCATCGTTGTCCGTTCGAACGACATGGCCAAGCTAGCGGAGCCGCTGTATTTTAATTCACTGCATTTTGCCTATGTCGTTGTAAAGCTCGTACTCGCCGTTGCCAACGCGTAAATGCTGGTTTCTAAATAAGGCAGAACAGGTTTTGAGGTTTTTGTCGATGTCGATGAAACATTGATTGTTCGAATATGGTATAAACCGGATTTTTTAATCGAACAAACCAGTTTTTTCTTTTCATACAAATCTTGACTTTTTAATAGAAGGTTCGAGTTTTTCTTATTTGGGGATGAATAGTATGTCATATTTGATTCAAATAAATGAATGTTTGGCGCTAAACCGTTTTCTACGTGTTTGGCCGAGCTTCTCCAATTAGACTTCTGCTTTTTGATGCTATGACACAAATAGGGTATTTTCCAAGATTTAGCGTAAACTGAATACCTGATCTATGGTGGATTTACCAGGTTTGAAGCCACACTGATAAGGCCCAATCAGTTCGTTGCCGGTATCTCACACAATACATTCGATAAGACCTTGTATGCTATGCTTAGAAGGCTGATCCCGCGGTACTTGGCACGAATGGTGGGGTCGCCTTTCCTGTGGCTTGGGTAGAGCACACTTAAATTCCAGTCGTCGGGAATGCGTTCATTTGACCATATTCTGCATAAGAGTTTATGCATGCACCTTATCAGCTCCTCGCCGTCGTACTTGAATAGCTCAGCTGGCAGGCTGTCAGCTCCAGCAGCTTTGTTGTTTTTCAAAAGCGCTAATGCTATTCGTACCTCGTCATAGTCAGGTGGTGGAACATCGACTCCGTCATCATCGACTGAGGGCTCGGGTTTAATTTCACCATAGCTTTCAGTGCTGCTACCAATCAGTAGGGTGGAAAAGTGTTCCATCCATAATTTAAGTAGGTTCTGGACATCAGTCACTACCTTCCGCAAGTCGCCTAACCCTCTGGTCATATTTTCGCACATTTTTTCTGTCCGCCAGCATTTTAAGCTCTTCGCACTCAGGTATTTCGACCTCTCTCTTCTTTTTGCGGCAAATACGCCTCGCCTCCCTCTTCAGCTCCATATACTGGTCCCACATAGCTCATTCTTATGGTTATTACCTTGGAGTTAATTTACGCCGAAGTTCCCGTATTTCTGAAATTTACCATTGATGTCGGTGTAATTTTAGTCCGATTTCAAATATTTTTAACGTCTTGCTTTTATGTGTCATGGACAATAATTATACAGAGTTTGGTACAAATTGATAAAGCGGGGTTACCGAGATACGCATACGTATTTTTCACCCATTTTCGAAAAATATTCAATAAGCGTATTTCTTGCTAAAAAATTATTGCAAACATCAATTTTGAATCAATTCTCTTCAGCAGTTTATGATTTATCGAAGATTTCGTATTTCTCTAAATTCACGTTATATGGGATGTGGGCGTGGTTGTTGTATAATTTTAAAAATTTTCAACCGTTAGGAACCATTTACCTAGACCAAAAACTGTGCCAAGTTTGGGAGAAATTTGGTGAAGCAGTTACCGAGATATATGTAAACATGCAATCATAAGTGGGTGGGGCCATGCCCATTTTCCAAAAATTTATAATCTTATTTTCCGCCATAGCTTCAGGACTACCGATACATGTTCCAAGCTTCGTTAAGATATTTTCATTTTTTCTCGAGTTATCGCGTGCACAGACGGACGGACGCACGAACGGACACACAGTCACACCTTAATCGATTTCTCTTTTCATTCTGAGCATTTATGTAGATACATAGATATACATTTGTCTATAACTCTACCGATTCCTTTAGTCTATTACAAACAACCGCAATAACAATAAAGCATTTGCATAAAAAATGTATTGATCTCAGTGGATTTTTAGGAAATTGGAGGAAAGTGTTAGTTAACTGACTAAAACGATCACCATAGGTGTATAGTTAGCTTTAAGTTTTTCCCAACAGCTGGAAACGTCTGACAAAACTGTTGCGCATTATAAACCCCACAATTTATTTCGTTTCAGCATAAAAATGTTAATACACTAAGGGCCGTTTTCTCAAGTAGGTTTTAAAATTTAACTGCCCTTTAAATGATCACTTTGTTCTGAAAAATGTGTTAAATATGTATGTGTAAATTTAAAATTATACTTGAGAAAACGGCACTAAGTGGATTTCATTTGAAACAGCTTGCACAAATATACCGTACTCATGCAAACCTCTGCTTATACATATGTATGTATGTGTATGCAGTGCAGTGTGTCAAAGTGTATGCAGTAGAACATGCGTCAAATGAGTTTTGATCAAAGCAATCAACAGGTGGGTTCTTTGTGCGACTAACAGCTTGCTTTTGGTATTTTTTGTAAAGTCTAATATGTGGGTAATTTCCAAACAAAGTGTACATAAATAGCAAGTATTTTTTATTTTATTTTATTTTTTTTTTTAAGAGTGGCAAATTTATCATCTGCAGAACACGAAACTGCTTTCAGGCTACTTCAAAAACTAATTTCTTTTTCTTATTTTTGCATTTTTATAAAATATTTTCCAGAATGTCACTTTTTCAGTAAATAAGCTCTGAAGGAATAAATAAGTTTAGAAACTGTTCGAAAAAAGTATACTTACCGATAAGCATTGTACTGTTTTTTTACCATTAAATGCATGCTTTTTAAGCTTTTAGCTTTTTAAGCTAATGTTGAAGCTTTTTACACATCCTTCATGACATTTTTCAAGGAAATCATTGAAACTCCTTAAGCAATAAACTTATATTGGGAATTATCTTATATTTAGTTTCTTTTCACATAAATAACTGGAAGACATTCAGGAAATATTTAGCCGTCCTTACCATGGTGCAGTGATAGATTCACTTAAAAACACAAAATAATTACTTTTATTAAGTTATTTCTTATGTCATTCGATCAAGAACTTCTTGCGCTTCTTAACTGTAATGCACTTAGGCAAGCAAAACAAATAATTTAAATATTACGGCAAATTTAAAAAAAAGTGACATTCAGGAAACTTCGGAGGGGCAATATTATAATAGCAAACCACGCTTATCAGGCAGGTTTTGCAAATCACTTCCGAATGAATTTGAACCAAATTCACTTTGAATTCATATTAACAAGTGTTGAAACTCACGCGGAAGTGGAATAGCATAAAACAATAAAAGTTAAGTTGGTCATTCACAAACAGTTGCGCCATTTTTTCATTGTTTTTCTTTTTTTGTTTAAACTTTTTTTCATATTGATTATCGAATAACCTGAGCGGGGACAAATATTTTTACATATATGGAGCTGGTAAAATATATCAAACAGATACCGTTCGCAAAAGAAAACAAAACGGCTTACAATAATGAAAAAAACAGCTTTTTTGATGGATCGCGTGATGCTGTTTTTTTATTTTTCGTTTTTTCGTGGTCCAAATATATGGGAAAAATGGTTACATTAACACTGCGATGTAATTTTACCTGACCACCTCTGGTCCATCGCTGTATAACAGAGGACCACCTACACCTACACAACTTTCCCGTTTGGAAATGCGTAATTTACATAAAATAAAGTTTCTTAAAATTCGATGTAATAATATTTACATTCCGCAACCGATTCAAATTTCCGATTTACTGCGAAGAGGTGACGTTCAACATATACTTGAACTTTTTACGTCTGAAGTGGTCCAAGTCAGTTAAATAAGTTACTAAATATTTATCTTATATGAAACCTGGTCCATTTGCTCATATCGCACATTTGCTTGAAGAGCGTCAAAATCCAAATAAAAAAAAAACAAAAAATAGTTAAGTATGCAGAAAATACCGCTGCCTCTACTTCTAACTCGTTGTGCAAAAATATCATACTTGAATCGATTATCAGTATCTCGCTTGAACAAAATATGTATTCATTTATACTATGGGAGGTTATGTAAATTCAAAACTTTAAAGCCGTTTCCCCTATTTTTTTGATATTTTTAATTATAACACTCTTGCAGGAAATGTGCGTTATGTACTTTAAAATGATTTCCCACTGGACCAACTGGTCCTCAAATTTTTTGCAGGATATGTTTGTGCATACATATGTATGTATATTCGTATCTACTGAATATATATATATGTATGTATGTACATATGAATGTACACTAACTTACTTGTGTCCCAGTTCATGTGCGATTGTATGTGACAGCATAATACCATTATCCTCGTTGACGCTGCAGGACTGCTTCGGCTTGCACATGCCACCCACATTAGCCAATCCGAGAGTCCTGGAAGTGACAAATGGGTTTCTTAAAACACAATACACAAAAAAGGTAGCTAGTAGTATTCAAGCCACTCTTACATGCAATTGTTACCGCATATATTCGTCCTTGTTATGAGAATGGCAACATCGTGATGATATGTATCGTCTTTATTGACTGTATTCAGTTTGTGCTGCCAGCTGGTGGATTGGGGAAAGTTAGTGAAATCGAAACAAAATTTGGATGAGAGTTGTATTGATCATATCGCACGTTTAATAATATATATGTATATCGTTACATTAATTCACAAAGTTCTAGTTCTGGCGCGAAACATCTCTTAGTCCCGGTGCTAACATTGCAACACTCATTTTACGTTAATAAAAATAATAATAGGATTGCTCTAGCGATGCGTTTCGATAACTTTTCGGATGCGTTTTGGAAAAGTATACATTGTCAATATTTTGTAGTTCGGCCTAATGGAATATTATATTTTGTGGGTATGCAAAGCAATTGACGTATCATAAGCGCAGTGCATCGGCGCAACGAGTTAACAAACTTTTGTGAGTGATATCTCACAAACATATGTACATTTTTACATACAAAGTATTTACATTGTGAATGCACATGCTACTCTCCTGTAGCTAATAACGTCTAGACTTAAAATTGCGTTTATCTTATCACATCCACTCGATCACTAAACAAAATGTAAAGCACCACCAACGCCACACGGATTACAAACGGAAAACGAGCCTTATCCATGCATAAATATGTATGCTCACATACACATCGCTCATTTACTAAAAGGTTGTTGCAACTCAACTAAAACGAAAATTTTCAGGAGACGCGTTTAAAGTTTTCAATTTGCTCCCAAAATGTAAAAAAAGGAGAGGTATGTATGAATACAGTCTTCTTACGCGCAAACTACACAAAATCTTGGCACAAAATTTGTACAGAATATGAAGCATGTTGTAACAAGTTCAATTCTGCATCATTTCCTCAAAAATTTGTTTTTCGAGTTATGGCATTTTTTTTATTAAACGAGCGATATGTAAATACATACATATATAAGTAGGAGAAATAAGAAAAAAAAAAATCAACTGGCGCCTACAAAGTCAACAGAGAACAATCTGCGAGAAAGTGGGAGCCACAGAGCCGTATGCAAATCTTATGTGCCTGCAAGCAATCTAGCAACAACGCCAACTACATATGTATGTGGATATGTATACCCACACTCACGATTACGTTTGCATATGCCTATGTACATACACGTATGCATACATACATATGTACACGTTTTTTTCATATGCACATCGGCCCAAAGCGTCAGAGGCTAGCCGGAAACATCGGGCATACATACATACATAACGTCGCGCCTAAGTAATCGTTAAGCAATAACTCACCTACAAAATGTATCCAAATTCTTTTGGGCATTTTGTGTCAGATTAAGATCTGGATGCGCTTCGTACTCTTCCAGCAAAATCATTTTGACGACGACAATCTCAATTGAATTGCCAATGCTGGGATCCTTGTACAGCGCCGATACCATATTCATTATGGTTAGTAGATATGTCTCCAATTTGTGATGAAAGGCGACCATCGTTGCATCTGCCACTATTAACGCTTCCACATGACGTGGGCTGCTAATTGAACGTTTTGTGCGTTTTCCGTTTCCCATATTTAAACTTTGTTTATTGTCGTCGTCTCTATTGTTGTTGTTGTTCTGAACGTTGGCGGCAATGTTGTTGGTGCTTGTTGTGGCGGCCTCACTATTTTGCTTAACGAAGTGAGAGGGAATGAAGAAATCAGTTTTGTTGCCGCCGCTGATCGCTTTAATCTCATCTGTTGCAGTCTCATATTTGAATTCCATTTCTGCATTCGGCGGTGATTGCTGCGATGGCGGTTCAGATAGTTGATGATACTTCCGATGACGTCGCTTTAGCATATTTTGCAATGAGTTTTTATGTTGTTGTCGTTGTTGCTGATGATGTTCATGTTTATGGAGATGTCGGTGTCGATGCTGATGTTTTATTCTTTGGTGTACATTTTGTTGTCGCAATTTTCTACCACCTTGAATTTTGACCTGAACAAATATATGTAAATATGGCGGTATATCGCCGATTAAAGTACAAAACCGCGTAACTGTAATTTTTTTCCAAAAATTGGATTTTCTCACCGAAGCCTTTCTCACTCAAGCCTTATTTATACGTCCCGAAATATACTAACCAGAAAAGCGATTGCTTTATAAAAGAAAGAACCATTTTGAAATAGGAGCGTTTTTACTCGCTACAAAATAATTTATGCAACCTTACATACGCGGTTTTGTACTTTAAATGACGATATATATTTTGCAATTTAATGGTGATTTCGTTTCTTCCAAAAAATGTTGCCCAAATTTTTTGCTAGGAACGAAATCACCATAAACTTTGAAATGAGAGATACAACAAATCACAGTCCATGTGTAAATTAATTTCAAATACGCTTTCTTTTTGTTGTATACCTTTCCCTGCGCGTGCCATTCCAGCCGTGTTTCGCTATGTAACTTGGGCTCCTTAGTACCGCAATTGCTGATGAGCGCCTCTCGTTGCTTTTGTTTTTGTTTGTGGTTCTCATTGCTTATTGATTTACTAATGTTCTGCTTCTGTTAAAAGAGAGAGTGAAAAAAATCAGCCAGAAATGCCAAAAAGTTTCTATTTATTTATTCAAATACTAGATTATGGAAAACGCTCTACTGGAAAAATAGTTAATCTTTTCGTTTTTACAGAACTTTACTTTATTCTGCAAAGAGAATAATTCCTTGAATATAATACATATATGTACATTAGGGTGGTTCTTAAAGGTAGAAAGCAAATTTTATCATCAGATTTCCTAAGCCTCGACTTTAGTAGTATCGATTTTGGGTAGTAAATGAGTAAAATATTTTTAATTTTTTGAGTTCATTGCCTCTGGCCTTTGACCGCTTTGCGACACGCCTTAATCGACTATGACTATGATAGTATCAATATTGGGTATTATATGAAAAAAATTTGGAATCTGAAATTTGCTCCCCGTGCGACACGCCTTAACCGTTTCCAATCGGGACCAAAATTTATATGCGATATCTGTGACCGTGTTATTACCCATTGAGGGGGTGAGACTGATAAAAACCGTTCATTTGATTTTTTAAGGACCACCCTAATGCGCATTTTCATTCCATTGGATTTTTTTAGTTTAATAAAAAGTAGTCTAATTAAATTTAAGATAGTTTAATTTTATATTTACCTTTACTTTTAAAGATGATCTATTAAATAGTACATGGGCACGCCCATTTACTGTGTCAGCGTGACCGTTTTTCGAGGGTTCAATGTAGTATTCATGATTTTTTGTTTTAATGTGACCGACCTGTATTCAAATATAAAAAGTATGTTATCTTTAAAATTCCTTCAAATTTTATTGTAAGTAGTGTATCGCTTGGTCAGAGTGAAAAGTCCACTTTTTAGGAAAATTGGACTTTACGGTGAAGTAAGAAAGGAAAATGAAAAAATATGAAACAATTTTGTATGAAAAAGTTTGCAAAATACCTGGAAAAATTATTTTGGGATATTTTTTCCTCTGCCGTAAAATAAAAAAAAAAACAAAAACGGACTTGGCAGCTGTTCACTCTAAGCTAGTGATATTAAAGTTCAAAAATAAGACAATGCTGCAAATCGTATGATTTGAAAACGGTACGATTTGCAATTATTTATTTGTAAAGAAGGTAATAAATATTTAAAATGGAAACTACGAGAAACACATCATTTACGTCATACCCATCGATTCAGAGCCAAATTTTGCCTTTTTGTTAAGATATCTCCACAGTATTTTTGCCAAATAGCACCGTTTCAAATCGTATGATTTGCACCACACGCTCGAATAATATAAAATAATGTAGCAGCGCATTCAAATAAAAAAACACACACAGAAAAACGAAAGATTTAAGACGCAAACTTGCTTGAGGTTGCTGTAAGCATGCGATCGAAATAAGTTTTACATTAAATTTCGTAGAATTTAAGAACAAATTATGTATTTGAAATTGATTACAATTAAGGAAATATCTTTTCAGATCTAACTCACCAATCCTTCGCATGCGGATATCGCTACATTTGACTCGAAATGCCCTCGCACTTTGCCATGAAAATGACAGTCGGTGCCTTTTATAGCCATTTGACGAGTCCGAATATCTCGTCGATGTCTCTCGATAACCATGTTCGGTGCCATAAAATAACTGTGTGGTCTACGTATTTGGTTTGGTGAATTGCCGAAATGTAAAGACAGGAAAACATACTATCAACGAATATATGTAAATATATGAATGTAAATTTTATTTGCATACATATGTATGTATGTATACAGCGTGGCGACGAATAACTGTTACCCAGGTTTTTTTTTCATAAATAAAAGGGTCCTTTACAAATTTTTCGAAAAAGTATTTTATAAACAATTTTCCACAGATTTTACTTTATTTGTATTAACTAGTTTTTAAGTTTTAATACTTATTTACTTTTGCCAGCAGTGTAAACTTTGATGGAAAAGTTCATTTGGCACGCAAGTCTTTTTCAGGTGTATAAAAAAAGACAAAAAAAAAATAAAAACTGTATAGGGTTGGTCGAATGAATGGCCGTCCTAGTCACCACTCACCAGGGGGAGTATAAGGGACTCAAAATGGAGAAAATTTTGCCTATGGTTACAGAAGATATGGAATAAATTATCTGACGAACTTTTCTCTCAAAGTTTACACTGTTGGCAAATGTAAATAAGGATTAAAATTTACAAACTAATTGATACAACTAAAGTAAAATCTGTGGGAAAATTAGCAATCAAATACTTTTTTCGCAAAATCTATAAAGGACCTTTTTATTTCTCAAAAAAAAAAAAAAAAAAGAGTAACAGTTACTCGTCGCCACGCTGTACATACAAATGTATTTAAGAATGCTATAATTTTTGAAAATAGGCACGCGCTTCACCTTAGCAAATGGTAACATTGAATATTTTAGATTAATTGTATTAATTTCTTACTCTAATTCAAGATGTATAGTCTGATTTTCCACATCCAGTCTGTAGTGTACTTTTTCAATACTTTTAGCTACATTTCGACGACGACGGCTATGTTCAGAGCGATAGTTTTGGTCATGTCGATAGGCCAAATCGTGAGTCAGGAATTCTCCACGTTCGTTAACACGCCTTGGAACGATAAGTGCACCGGATTTGAGTTCGTCAGAATGCAATCCTAATCGGAGGAAATATATGTATACATACTTTTACACTCGTAACACAAACTTAAACATTGAATTTTTCTCTAATTTTCAAAGAGTTATATTTTGCTGTCCTATAATTTAATTAAATAGCATTTTGGGGCTTTACTAAAACATTAGGAGCTATATATGTACATACCAAGGATGCTCTACAAACTATACCTCGTTTTGTTGATGCTTATCAAATAACTTATCAAAATAATTTCGTTTTGTTTCAGCGCTAAATTAAAACGAAACAAAACTCAATTGTTAACATCGAAACAAAATAAATCGAACGAAAAGTTGTTGTTGTTGTATGCCATTGCCAGCTCACTATTAACACCTAGCACCTAAATGCATGCAATAGCTTCAGCATTAACGATTGAATTTCTTTTCGTTAAAAACCAAAATAGAATTATTTTGATAATTACCTAAACGACAAAAAACTGCATCGTTTCAACAGAAAGGATTGCTTTTTTTTTGGTTAACGTTAAAATTTACGTTACAGTGCATCCTTGGTACATAAATGATAACTCAACTTTGACATTTGTGAGTTGTATTGATTCAATTACTTTTACACTTTTTCTGTAAAATAACTAAATAGTTAAATAGGATCGCTTGCATATACATACATACATATGGCGATTATATGCAACATTTAAGAGCCGATCCATTAACTTACCATACAGGACGTCTGCAGCAGAAGTGCCATATATGCACAGCCATTGTAGTATGGAAGGTAAAATGTAGGCGAACAGCTCCATCGTAATTAAAAAAAAAATAAGTCTGAGTCACACTGATACTTGCATCCCTGCGTTTAGTCGAAATTGTCAGTGTAGCTGTAGCTGTTATTGTTGTTGTTGTTTTCTTCTTTTCGATGCCAAATCCACTTTAACCGTTGTCAATAAGAATGTAAACCTTTACATTTAACTTAAACATGGCAACATCGACATTCTTTATTATTTATTTAAATGCTTCAGTTTATATATATAAGCTTTCGTTTTAGTAATGCCAGAAATATGCGCACATAAATTATGATATACATTCATATGTGAATTAAATTAATTTACCTAAAAAATAGCTAAAAGAAAAACGAAAAACAATTATTTTTATATTCGCTTCACTTGAATATGAACATTTTTGAATTAACATACTACATACACATGCATATCTTTACTTTTAGGCATCGGATGGGTTTTCTTGCAATCTCGTTTTTGAAGAATAATCAATTTTAAAGAAATTTTATGAAATAGTAGAAAACACCCTAAATATTTCGTTAATTTTTCTTCTTGCATCTGAAAGCATAAGTATGTGGGATTATTCAATATATACAAAAATATTTTGTAACTCCTGTGGTTTAGGAGTTATGCAAGTTTCAACAGCGGACTGTGGCATTACAATTTTTGGAAGTACTTTTTAAAGTTACTTTATATTATTGAAAAAGTCTGCTCTCCTAATATAAAGTTTTCAAAAGTTGGTACACAGTTTCCTAGCTTCAGGATGGAATTAAAGAACTACGTTTTAATTGAACTGATAAAATTAATGTTAAGGTCAATATTTGTAAAAAAAAAATAGTCGGACTGATACGTTACAGAAAAATACTGTTACTTTAGCGTGTAGCGATAAGATTATAATTAGGTATTTAGTATGTTTTATGCAATAAAAGTAGCATGAATTCAGTAGTCTTGTGATGCGAAAAGTAATTCAAAGTAATGCTCTACAGCTGTAGGTCGTTTCCGAAGTAATTTTCTGCGTATAACTCGAACTCGATCTTAGAACTGCGCCAAGATGTTGAGTTTTTCGCGGTTAATTTCGCGAAAAACGGCTTTAATGGCATTTTGAAGAATAATAGTCGTACTAGAAAAATAGGCGAAATAGTTCCAATACATTTTTTATTATTTAATCCGAAAATCTTCTTCTTCTTTTGGCTTCATATTTCGCTTCTTTTGAGTTCGTTCCTTTTTGAAATAATACAAATATCGCGTTTTTTTATTTTTCTACGTAATTCTTATCTTCTCAGTTTATATAAGTTAGAAAAAATTCCAGGTTTAACTATGGGACAATAACACGTTGAATAGCTTCCAATGTTGCTTGTAAAATGAGCCCGGTCTTTAACTAAATAGGATAAATAGGAAAAAAATGTTACCTGAAAATTAAATTAGTTCAAAAGACTGTTGCGTTACACACCAAACATCACCACCGCATGGCGGTGACGTTGCCGTTGCTTCTCTCTCTCTCTATCAACAGTAAATTTTATATGCTGCTACGTACGTCAACCTACGTTTACGCTACGTCATTGACTAACTGCGCTGTTAGCATAGGATTTTTAGAAAGAATTCAAAGACATCTCAAACCATAACGCAATTGTCCCGAAAAAAGGCATGTGCGCCCTATACAACTGGTGTTGAGTTTATTTTTATTTTTTTTTAACTTTTTGAGCTCAAATGCTTAAAACCAGGGACCGCAACAGTTACAAGTTAAAGCTGGGTTATGCAAGACTTAAAGCCTGATTACGGCAACTTAACTTAACTTAACGGAACGTAGAACTTAGAGAATCAAAATGAAACAGATTTCGACGTGGCATTAAGTTACGTTAAGTTTCAGCTGTTCAATTACAAGCAATACCCATTTAACAGAATTTTTAAGAGAGCCGTAAGTTACGTTAAGTTTCCATAATCAGACCATTAGACTTGACTTACCTAGAAGCTTAGACGCGACTACTAAGCGTGTCACCTATTACCTTTTCTCTTTGTTTTGATTCTCAGCACTTGTATTTGTACACGTAAAATTGCAAACGTTTAATTTGTTTTTACACCAAAATTGATACAAAATTAACATTACAATAAATGCATTTACGCGTATAAAATTGTGGTTATTTTTATTTAATTTTCTGTCTTTATTTGAAAGTTTGTTTTTCGATTGCCAGATGAATTACATTTATACAAAAAATTATATTTGTGTGACATATTTGTAGGGATTTTATTAAAAAATTAAATGGCAGCATAATTTTCTCGTGGCTCTCTTTTCCCTTAGAAATTTAACTTATAATTCAAAACCTATAGTTCTCCAAGTTTCTAAGTGAAGTTGGTTTTTTGGGTAACTACACACACATACACGCGCTGCTCATTTGCCAGATATACAATTTTCAAGTCAAGTCAAAGTCAAAGTCTTGCATAACTGAGCTTTCATACAGCAATAAATAGATTTTAATTATTATGCTTCAATTTCTATTTCAAGGTAATTACGCACATTTTGATACCTTAACTGATTTTCTCCGACAAACAGTTTATTAACTGCAAACAATTGAAAAAGACAATTCCCCGTGAGTTCAAAATTTCGGGAATTTTTTTTTTCGAGATTTTCGAATATCATGACCAAATAAAATAATAGTTGTCTTCTTTTTTTCGATAAAGAATGTAAAAATATATATTTCACCAAAAAAAAAAATATTGAGGTGTAAATATTGTATGGAATGACCCATATGTATCTCTAAATGGAAGTGGTCGAAAAACAAAAAAAAATCACACAATTCAAAACTATCCACAGCACGTAATTGAATTTGAATTTGAATTGAAAAATTGAAAATGCCAACTTGTAAAGGGTTAATAGTTATTCACCATATGACATTATAGTCGGTGTTTAAAAGAGAGAAATGTCAAAATCACTTCTACTTTAAAGTGAAAGTTCATACCATCCATTGCGTCACCGTCACCGCTACCGCCACCATCACAGTCAACGATGCTTATGCGTCAAGTTACAAAATATCCGTTTGTCTTTGGGTCCGTATAATCATGAACTCTCGCTACTCTTTGCAAAATTTCCGTTTTACTTTTGCTTTTCTTCTATTAGATTTTCCACTTTAAATTTTTATTGCAACCACCAAAATGAAACTGGTTTGTTGTTTAATCGGAATTACTCGTTACATGAATTCACATAAATATTGTCTTGAATTCGCCTCGCATTGTATCAAGGACAATTAATACATACAACGTGGTAGCATAAGTATAAAAATCATATGTACATATGTATGTATGAATGCGCCTTTTTTCACAAATCTATGGTCTCTTTTTCGCCGAAAAAGTATGAAATGCTTCCAAGTATGCAAAAATATGCACGTAAATCGAATATACATATGCGAAAACCACCAACAAAATTGCCAAAAATATGCAAAATAAGCCTTTTCAAGCCCTGGTTATAACTACGGTGACCATAAATATATTTTGAAAATGCAGGACAATTTTTCAAAAAATTTACCTACATATAATTGCGTAGTATAAAAATAACAAAAATATACTACATATATACATTCCTCATCATTTGAATAGCGCACCCTTTTTTTGATTTTCTTCCATACAAAGTATGCTTGACAAAATTTTTATATGGAAGAAAATGCGTAGCACCGTCAACAAAAAAAATTGTCGCCCCTATGTTTTTTTTTTTAATCTAAAAAATTTTTTAAAATGGGATGTAGACGTAGAATATGCTATATCATATATATATAAATAGGCAATCATGTTTCCTTTACACCCCTTTTACGGCTAAACTATACTTCTAAGGTATAAACAGTTATATATCATTAGAAAGGTATTTTGATGCTGATGTGCAGGCAATTTTTAAAATTTCAAATCAGTTTAAAATAGAGCGACAAAATCAATTCAAAAGTCACACCAATACCAATGCACACATGTACATGGTTGGGGCGGAAATGCCCCCTAAATGTATGCTTTAATATTGATAGCGAATTAAAGAAACGTGCTAAGCAGCAGTTCAGGAATAAAAGGTATGTATGTATGTACATGAATAGATTAGACTCAAACAAGGAACAAGGTAAAGTTGAGTATGGAGAAGAAGAAAGTGATAAATACAGAAATTAAAATAAAAGTAAAGAAACCTAGATATAAAGACAAAGAGGAAGGAAAATTTAAATACCTAACCTAATAACAATGGTGGGGGTGAATATGTAAATGAAGAAAAGAATGGACATATTTAGATCAGGATAAAGGAAAAGATAAAGATGAAGACCAAGACGACGAAGATGAAGATGAAGATGAAGATGAAGATGAAGATGAAGATGAAGA
>NW_023458556.1:3372150-3382545 GCF_013731165.1 Rhagoletis pomonella
TCTCATGTCCTGCCCACTGGTGGGCGGGGCCGTGGCAATACTGCCCAGTTACCTGCAAATGGTCCGAGGGTGTGTTGCCTGTGAGACGACGCTCGGTTATGTGCCTGGACCAAAATGAGGTTGTGGTCGCAGATAATCGTTGCAATGCAACACTAAAGCCACCTGACACAGAACCCTGTAGCTATAATTTACCGGCCTGCAAGGTAAGCCAAAAGCTGGATAACTTTATTTTGCGAGTGCAAAACTTATAGTACGCTTGAGCGACTTTTTCATTACAAATGAAAGGCAACATACATATTTATGGCTTATGTTTATTCATATTGAAAATGTATAATTTTAGGTTTTAAGAATGTGTTGTACTTAGCAGTAATAAAAAAACGTTGTCTACGAATGTTTTGAACAAAATCGAAGTTGCTAAAATCTATGCATGTATGTATGTACATATGTATTTCAGATACAAATTATGGCTAACATTTTACAATATGTGTGTGTATGTTTATGGTTAAGTTGGAGTGTAATTGTATTGTTAAACGAAGTAATTTATTGAAAAATAATAATAATATTAAAAAACACAAACACAAGCTGTGCATTCCCGTCGCCACACGCGCTGGGTGTTCTTGAAGCTAAAATCTTGTGTTGTCGGGCATTTTAATGAAATGCGCTATTTTATCTTTGGGCACTTTGTAGTTGTGCATCCAGCGGCTGCCTTTGCGCAGAGACCCATCTATGCCATCCTTCCATACACCTTGCGGTAAGTAAACTGCATAGGTAAAAAATTATTAAGTAAGTATACATATTTACATATATTTATTACAATAGTTTAGTTTATAATGAAATAAGAGAGTGTGGCTGCTTTACACGGCGAAAGTGAAACTTCTGGCGATTTATTTCTTGTTCTCCCTGAATTCAATCAGTTATAATTATAACAATAACATAATAATAATTATAACAATAACAATAACGGGACTAAATACTGGCGACTTTTGTTAACCCATTACAATACGGAAATTTGACAAAATATATGTAAATTACATAAAATAACACGCGAAGAAAAATTTATTTTTTAAAAAATCGATAACTCGATAACTAAGACAGTTATCGGAAAAAATATATAATTTTTTCGTCTTATTTTTAGAAGATTTACAAATAAAACTCATCAAATAGAGACTTATTCTAAGTCATTCTCGAGCCCCTATTTTGGACCCCAGGGGTCCCATAGGTCCGACCGCCAAAAAAGTTTTAAGTAAGTAAGAGAAAGAGAAAGAAGAAGGAAGCTGTATCAAAGTTTTTCGCAACGATTTTTAAATTCACCGCCGCCGTTAAAGCAGTTTCACTTAAAAAAAAATAATAATAAATAAATAAATAAGTAAAAAAATCCCACCTTCACGTTCTTCCATATTCTTTTCCAAAATTGGCGCCACGATTAATTCTTCACCAACTGAAAATTCGTCGTTAACAACTAAACAAGCTGGGTCATGAGGATCTAGCATCCATAGCGGTCGTACAAGTGGCAAACCTTCATTCATGGACTCGCTCAGATATTTTTTCAATAACGGTACTACAGTTTTTTGTCGTATGGACATTAAATCTTTGGTCTGGTCAGTTATATATTCGCTTTTATATTCAGATGGTAAATGGCTAAACTGCATGGACGGCATGAAAGTCATCAGTTGCATCCAACGTATAAAAAGGTCTTGTTCGACAAGTTCCGGTTGTCCCAACGAATAGAAAGACACCATCTTTTTCAATGTTCGGTTTACGAAATAATCGCCGCCAATCGCGCCAGGCAGAACAAACGGATAACCATTGACACCATAGTTCAAAACAATGGTCAGTAGGTCGCGCAAACCCTCCCAGGAGGAATTTATCGGCGGGGTACTTAGGAATGTTGGTGGCTTTGGTACGACACTTGCGCTGGAAACACCAATGAAACCAACACTTTCCATACTGCTGGTAAAAATTTTAGCATACATATCGGGGTTATCAAGCGTGATGCGGCACTGATAGTAGTGCGGCAAATTATAGCTGGTGCCCAGGTCCAGATAAAAGCTATCCACTTGATAGTCTTCCTTTAACTTTTCGAGTTTTTCTCTTAGCCATGGTATAGACGCATTGTTCGTTATGTCCAATACGCCGGCACTGGACGAACTCTTGTAGCGTGTAAGCGCCGGTATGCTACGGTCTGAGTGCCTTTCGTAGATGAGCAATTTGTTTTTGACGGCATCTTTGAAATTTGGACTGTCCGTGCTGATAAATGGCTGTATTGTGAATACGACTTTGAAGCCGCGTCGATGCAGCACTTCAATAGTGTCTTTGAGAGTTGGGAAGCGCTCTTGATCCACAATAAAATCGCCTATATTTTTCTGCCAAAACTCGTTTACCAAAATATGGCCCAAACGCATAAAGCCCATTGCAATCACATCCTCCGAATAATTGTATATTGTTGTTTCATTTATCGATGCCACTTCGCTTTGGAAGGGTATTTTCCACACCGGCTCTTCAATTAACGAATGCAGTGTGTAGATATCAGACTCTTTAAGTCCATCCCACAGGCTCTGTTGAGTCATCAGCATATGGAGGCTGCGCATGTCTTCGGTTGTGCAAATTTTATACGACAACTCGGGATACTCTGTTAGGTGATTGACGAATGTGAAATTATCATTTCGCGCACGAAGACAAAATCTATTCTCGGTTTGATTGACAGAAATGTGCAAAGGTGTATGATCGTCCACTTGCATTGCCACACCAATTGAGTTTATGAAATAACGTTTCACCCCGTTGCCAAATTGATGGACCTTAGCATCTCCACTGGCAAATGGAGCATAATCAAAGTTTGCCGAGCTAAGAGACCACTCCATACCCTTCGTAAAACCGCCACCGAACCAAAGCCCGTTGTCCCGCTTTAACTCGTAGCAGTCCGTTGGGTAAATACCCGAACCCAATGCTTGCCACTGTATATTATAGCATCGAAACACATTCATATTTTGAAAATTCATGTAAAGTCGCGCTATGCCATTCCACTCCAAACAAACGCTGCCATCATGCTTGCGCTGGTCTTCTAGGCAATAAAATGGAACACTGTCCGAACTTATGGAGAGACCCAACTGACCTCTTATCACCTCCTTCTCCTCGTGGCTTAAAATACTGAAAGTACGATCCACTGAACTAAATTTGATTTTATCGAAATACGAACGCGTTAAAATCTCTCGATGATAGGTGATGTAAGAATATCCGATCTGAAACATAGAGCAAGTTTTTTAGTAATGTGGTTGAGCTTTGGTACCACGATTTGTTTGTAGGGAAAAATTTAAAAAGCAACAAGCAAGTCTAAGCGGTAGAAGTTATAGCTGCTATTTCGGAGATCACCACATCTCTTCATCAGAATTTTTCTCTAGACCCGCAAGTCAGTAACGATAACCTTTGTTGCTTTTTCCGCTTTTTCCTAACGAACAAATCGTGGTACCAAACTCAATAATATTGCCAAAGAGCAAGTATAACTTTGTAGTAAAAGATCATGCCTGTTTTCAAATAAGCCAAGTAGAAATAAGAAAAGTGTGAGCAAACCTGAGCAATATGCCCAAATGTGCTCTGTGGAAATGGTGTATAACTCTTACCAAAAATACAATTATGAAAAAAAGTATGGTGACAAAAATCTTGATTTTGTAGTCTTTGGTTTCGCGTTTCTTTTTACGAATCATTTGCGGAAATGCCTGCAAAAAATATAAGAAATACGAGTACTTGAGAACATATAGTCGTATGAAAAAATTCCCAAAAGAAGATACTTACATTCATTTTTTCTCGCAGTAAACTCGCCAAAGAGTTGACGCTGGTGATCGAGGCCTGGTTACTAGCCACGCTGTGGGTGTCAAAATCACTGGCAAGCATCTCTTTGCTGTTGAGACGTAATGCGGGTAAAGGTGCGATCGAGGCCCGTCGTCGACTCCGAAATGGATCGCTGTATTAAAGAGATACTGATTAGTAGTAACAAGGCCGTATTTAGAGGGGGGTGGGGGATGTAGGTGTTCAATTTTTGTTATTGAACTTTTGTTATTTTTTTTTTAAATAAAAATATAGTTCATTCTTTAACAAAACCCGTGTAAATCCAAGTTTCTAAATTTGAGTAGTCCACTTGCAAAGTGCGCTATGTAAATTTTTTTCGATTTTTACTTTTTGGTGAGTAACGTACCAGTATTTAAAGTAGTTTCATGTCCACTAACAATACCGTGCAAAATCTTTCTACTTTCTGGCTTACTATTATCAAATCACATGACGCTTTTTGCAAGTGAACTACTCATTTGTGCAATATTAAAAAAAAAATTCAACAAACTTTCCTAAAAATTTCGAACTTTTAAAAATTCTGAAAAATCAATCGAAATGTTTAGCCATTTGAAACTTGTACTTTATTCTACCAGAATTCAAAACTCGAAATTTTAAGGAAAATTTGTTCAATTTTTTTTTTTAAATTGCATACATTTTTAAGGCAGTGTCACTCGACTGGTACAATTGTACAGATTTGTAAATTTTTATATAAATAAACTAATATATTTTTGACGAACTTTTGCGAGAAAAAAGTTAACAAATCCTGGCAGCGACACCCAATTTTTTTAATTTCAAAATTTTCGTGCATGCCTCATGATGTCGATATTTTGAACGACCACCTTAATGCATTTATTATAAACTTTAAATTTTTGAAATCTCATAGTAATTTTTACATGTTGATATCTTATAAATTATCGAAAAATTTTCGAGGAAAACATTGCAGATACTAGGGTTGTGCGATTAACTGATTATTCAAACTTTTAATTAATAACTAAATAAGTAAATAACTCAAATATTCGATTAATTGAAAATTATGATTACTCAAAAGTTCAGTTACTCGAGCAATCAAGATTTTGATTAACCAAACACAAGAAATATTTTAGTAATTTGCTTTATGATTAATCAACATTATAAGTAAAATGAGTAATCAACAGCTCAAAGTACTCTTTACCATTATAAAAAAAGGAAGGTAGAACCGCTGAGGAATTTTTCAAATTCTTGTCGTTTGCAAGCAATTTAATTTTACAATTTTGCAAACAAACTCACACACACATTCTCCCAAGGCGAATTTATATAAGGTGCTGCTACTAGCTCAGCTGATTTCGTGTATGTGTTTCGCCGCGCGGCTTCTGATATCAAATTGAAAAATTTTGTTTGAATTTCTACACACTTACAGATTTTGACAGTTCAGTATTTAGCAAAGCGAAGAAAGTTGTATGTGAATCAGCCTTACAGGCTAACCTAATATTCGCGGCTTGCGTTTTGGTACGCACGCCGTAGAATTTTTTGTTTTGCGTCACCCGAAATTGACTTGCATGCGTTTGCATTTGATTTCATTGAGCGAAACGTCAAATCAAAATGTCACGCAGAACAAAAATTGGAAATTGAGTTAGCTTCATACGCGCGCCGTTCAATTTCGGTTGGTCGCATACAAGTTGTACGTGCATGAGAAATTTTTGACAGTAAATTGGCGGCGTGCGTGAATATTAGGTTAGCCTATTAAGCATTTTCCAAAGCAAACTCTTTTAACTAGCGAAATCCATTTTTTGAGTAATCATGTTTCAAGTAATTCGATTAATCATTGTTTTGAGTAATCATGCTCTTGATTACTCGAGTAATTGATTAACCGAATAACTGATTAACCAAGTTACTCGAGTAATCGAATGATCGCACAGCCCTAGTAGATACGATTGAGAACTTTTTAAAATACAGTAGAATTGCGATAACTCTGACAATTTCTTTATTTACCGGTCTCGGATTACCTCTCACGAAAAGCACGCGTTCACTATGTTTGTAAGTACATATAATACATATTCAATTCAATCTTTATTTAGTCTATGACTTATAAGGGATGTTAATTTTTTCGCTTTTTCCCGGGATCCCGGGATTAGTCACGAGGACTTAGATATTCATTACTTTTCAACAACTCAACCCACATCAATCGTTTGTATCAAATTGATGCAAATTTCGAAAACATATTAAAATATTAAGAAAAATAGTTAATGTTTTGGGTTGTTTTTTTTTTGCAACAAATATATATATATAGATCTTTCAAGCATTTTTATTCTTATTATCAGAAAATTATTAAACTTTGGTCATTCAAAAAAAAAAAGAGAAAAAACCCAACATTTCATTGAATACTAGGGTCTTTTTCCATATGTATCAAATTGATGCACAACGTACTTGTGTTACAAATAATTTCCGATGGATGCGGATTAAATCGAAAATATTGCTTCCATATATGTTCCAAATTGAGAGAACGGTTATACCTTGCTATATTTTTATCATGGTTTCAAAGATATGATTGATTCCAAAAATTATTTTAAAAATTCAATGTAATGCAGAATAAAAATATGAGTACCAAATGAAAGAGAAAATTTCTTTAGAATTTAAAAAAATTAAAAGTTTTTGCATTCACAAGGACGAATAGGTAATTTTTTAAGCTGATAAAGTTAGAAGGACGAAATTCGAGAACGTTATCGAGTTTATATAAGTTTTTAACATATAAAATTTTAAAAAGACATTTTCAATATTTACCAGTCCTTATGCACCAAAAAGTTTAATATTTTTAAATTCTACAGAACTTTCTCTTTAATTTAATACCCATACTTCTTCTCTAAACACATTTCACTGAATTTTTTAAATAATTTTTAAATTACTGACGTCAGAGTGCAAAACTGAAAATGAAATTTTACCATGGTTTCGCGAATATATTGATTTTTGTGTGTAAAATTTACTATAGCACGGTGTTATATGTATAATGAGCTAGCCATTTATAAAAAAAATTCAAATCCAATAACTTACTTACTAAAAAATTGTTTATTATAGCTTAAAATTATTGTAACCAATAGAGGTAAATATGTTGTACAAAAAACAAATAAACAGAAGTTCACAAAAGTTGATATAAAACTATTCGTCGATTTAAATTGTTAACTTTTTACTGATCATGTTTTTTTACGAGGAGGAAGCATCGAAAGCCTAACCCCGTCAGTGTGAGACTTTAACCCAAACTAAACTTCCTACCGTCATGTACCGTTCCCCTCCCGGTATGACCGTCAAGGATTTCGTCGGGATTATAACACTGTGTGACTGATAAGGTTATAGATATATTCACTTCTTCTTCTTCTTATTTGGCGCTGTAACCGCCAATGCGATTTTGGCCAACTGACGCCAATTGGAAATGCCAAGTGAAGCCAGAATACTTTCAGAGGTGGGGCGTCGGTGTCCATTCGAACGACATGGTCAAGCCAGTTGTATTTTAATTCGCTATATACCAGCACGGGCATGATAAGTGACTTATAGTGTGGTTTTCGTACGTCGAGAGAGGACTTTACTCCTGAATTGCCTACTCAGTCCAAAACAGTACTTGTTGGCAAGAGCGATACTGCGTTGGATTTCCATGCTGACATTATTATCGGTGTTACCGCTGATTCCCAAGTAAACGAAATTCTCTACGTTCTCGAAATTATAACTGTCAAAATTGACGTGGGTGCCAAGGCGCGAATATGCTGATTATTTGTTTGATGACAGGAGATACTTTGTCTTGTCTTCGTTTACCACCAGACCCATTCGCTTTGCTTCCTTGTCCAACGTGGAAAAGCCAGGACAGACTTCGCGGTTTTTCTTACCGATGATGCCAGTGTTATCGGCAAAGGCCAGCAATTGTACGCTCTTGTAGTAAATTGTTCCTGAGCGGTTCAGTTCTGCAGATCTTATTATCTTCTCCAACATCAGATTAAAGAAGTGGCATGAAAGAGAGTCGCCCTGTCTGAAACCCCGTCTGGTGGCGAAAGGCAACAGAGCAGAGCTGGTGGTATTGCTCAACGTCATTTTTCACAGCCGTATGAGTTTTGAGGGGATGCCAAATTCAGACATAGCGGCATATAGGAAACTCCTTTTAGTGCTGTCGAAAGCGGCTTTAAAGTCGACAAATGGGTGGTGAGTGCCGATCCTTTTCTCGCGGGTATTTAACAAAATTTGGCGTATTGTGAATACCTGTTCTATGGTAGACAAGACATTCGATAAGACCTTGCAACCTATGTGGATTGGGCAGAGCGCACTTGAATTCCAGTCGTCGGGCACGCACCTTATTACCTCCTTGCCATCGTAATTAAATAGCTCAGCTGACAGGCCATCAGCTCAAGCAGCTTTGGCACTTTTCGTCATAGTCAGGCGCTGGGATATCGACTCCGTCGTCATCGACTGGGACCTCGGGTTCGTCTTCTCCACTTCTTTCAGTGCTTCTGCCATTCCAAAGGGTCGAAAAGTGTTCCCTCCATAATCTGAGTACGTTCTGGACATCGGTCACTAGGTCGCCATGGCTGTTCCTACAAGAGTCTTGAAACCTTCCGTAAGTCGCTCAACTCTCTGCTAAAAATTTCGGGTGTTTTTTCTGTCGGCCAGCATTTCAAGTATTTTCTCACACTCCTCATCATACCAGTAATGAGCGGGAAATGTGGTTCCACTGATCGCGCAAGTCGGTTTGTTGAAGAGTGCTCTCTCACTGCAGGTGTGAGTGTCGAGCGCCGAATCCATTGGCCGTCTGTTTTGATTGGAGCTTTTCGACGTTGAACTTTCCTTGCGTTGTTGGGGGGCCCTTTTTTTGCTGCTCAGAGGTTGGGTCGTATAGTGGATGCATCAGTGCGAGTCGATGTTTGGCCCTCGGAGTGTACGTATGTACATCTAAAACATGGAAGCATGCCTTCCGTCTATCACAACATGCTCGATTTGTTTTCCCGTTTTTCGATGTGGAGACATCCATGTAGCTTGATGGATCTTTTGATGCTAGAACCCAGTAATACATACTGCCAAGTTTCGGGCCCCGGCGAAGTCGATGACCCTCAGCTAATATGTACGCTCTAAGCTAAGAGAGCCTTGGATGCCTCGTCCCTCTCTTCCATCGGGGCTTTGGCACATATGAATGAGATGTTGAAGAATCTCGCTTTGATGCGAATTGTGGCTAGACTTTCGTCCACTAGAGTGAAGGCCGGTCTCTCTCCCACCACAAATCCAACAACAACTCCTTTACTTGGCAACTGTAGTAGACGTCGCAAGGCTCCACGCTTACCTTCCTCTCCCCGTCCATCGCATTTCGTAGGTGGCGGTGATGTCAGCCTTTATTTGCCCTAGGACATCAACCAGCCGGGCAGAGGCACCATCCCGATTAAGGGTTCGGATATTCCAAGTGCATACCCTAAAATCATAGTCCTTCCTATGTTTGCCGTGATCGTCATCAAAAGAAGGGGATATCATCCGAGGCATGTAGTTTTTTTTCATTGGGCAGGATTTTAACGTGGCGGGACCCCCAAACCCAGCGCACGCAGGCCACTCCCAGTTGAATGGCAGTCAAAAGCTTTGCAGTACTGGCAAATGTACAAAACATTGTGGTCAAAAGCGAATATCTCAACTAAACCCTGATGTATTTTTTAAATTCATAGCTCTACATACCTGTATAGTAAACCAAATAGCCGGACCAGACGCTATTCAAAATAAAAAATTAAAAAAAATAAACTTTTTTCCCGGGCCAAGCCGCCCTCCCCCCCTGCCCCTACCTGGCTACGCCCATGTATTTATTTGCAAATCGAATATATTGATAATTTACGTATGTATCTGTACATATGTACATAAGTATATACACTGTACGATGCGATCGCGTGGGAGAGTCCATGTAAACACATACATATGTATGTACATGTATGTATATGTACATATGTATGCAAAAGTATACTTATACAAACGGAAAGTGCATTATTATTGTATTACTCTAATTATTCCACGTAGCTAGTCGCGTAAAGATGTACAGACATATTAAAATTTACATACATACATACATACATTCATGCACCCATATCTTTTTATTTACGTATGTATATATCTCAGAACAAATGCATATTAAATATCTTTAAGCATAAAATTAGCATTAAAATGGCATAAGTCACTTCACTGCTCTTGCGCTTAAATGACCAATTTCTTGTATTTGAACGTGTCGGTTATTCGTTCAACTTCTTCCGCCGATGGTAGAAGGTTTTGTTGTTAATTTACGACAATCGAACGATTTACAGATGCATTAGGTTACAAGTAGCCGGTCATTTAAGCACAACAGCAACGAGATGACTTATGCAATTTTCAAAATAAATAACTCAAATAACGCGATTTTTTTCGTGGAGTGTTTTTAATTTTTTTTTTTGTATATCAGTAAGCTGTATGTAAATATCCATGTATATAGATATGTATGTGCATACGTTTTCACTACTAACAGTTAATTGATGATTTTAGTTAACTTATAAAGTTATATACACATGTACGTATGTATATGTACATACACATATGCATGTATGTATTTATGTAAAACGTATA
>NW_023458556.1:3382645-3386186 GCF_013731165.1 Rhagoletis pomonella
TATACGTTTTACATAAATACATACATGCATATGTGTATGTACATATATGTACATACATGTGTATATAATTTTATAAGTTAACTAAAATCATCAATTAACTGTTAGTAATGATACATGGATATTTACATACAGCTTACTGATATACAAAAAAAAAAATTAAAAACACTCCACGAAAAAATTCGCATTATTTGAGTCATTTATTTTGAAAATTGTATAAGTCATCTCGTTGCTGTTGTGCTTAAATGAGCGGCTACTTGTAACCTAATGCATCTGTAAATCGTTCGATTGTCGTAAATTAACAACAAAACCTTCTACTATCGGCGGAAGAAGTTGAACGAATAACCGACACGTGCAGATACAAGAAATTGGTCATTTAAGCGCAAGAGCAGTGAAGTGACTTATGCCATTTTAATGCTAATTTTATGCTTAAAAATATTTAATATGCATTTGTTCTGAGATATATACATACGTAAATAAAAAGATATGGATGCATGAATGTATGTATGTATGTATGTAAATTTTAATATGTCTGTACATCTTTACGCGACTAGCTACGTGGAATAATTATAGTAATACAATAATAATGCACTTTCCGTTTGTATAAGTATACTTTTGCATACATATGTACATATTCATGTACATACATATGTATGTGTTTACCTGGACTCTCCCACGCGATCGCATCGTACAGTGTATATACTTATGTAGATATGTACAGATACATACGTAAATTATCAATATATTCGATTTGCAAATAGATACATGGGCGTAGCCAGGTAGGGGAAGGGGGGAGGCGGCTTGGACCGGGAAAAAAGTTAATTTTTTTTAATTTTTTATTTTGAATAGCGTCTGGTCCGGCTATTTGGTCTACTATACAGGTATGTAGAGCTATGAATTTAAAAAATACATCAGGGTTTAGTTGAGATATTCGCTTTTGACCACTATGTTTTGTACATTTGCCAGTACTGCAAAGCTTTTGACTGCCATTCAACTGGGTTTGGGTCCCGCCACGTCAAAACCCTGCCCAATGAAAAAAAAACACATGCCCCTTCTTTTGATGGCGATCACGGCAAACATAGGAAGGACTATGATTTTAGGGTATGCACTTGGAATATCCGAACCCTTAGTCGGGATGGTGCCTCTGCCCGGCTGGTTGATCTCCTAGGGCAAATAAAGGCTGACATCACCGCCATCCAAGAAATGCGATGGACGGGGCGAGGAAGGTAAGCGTGGAGCCTTGCGACGTCTACTACAGTTGCCAAGTAAAGGAGTTGTCGTTGGATTTGTGGTGGGAGAGAGACCGGCCTTCACTCTAGTGGACGAAAGTCTAGCCACAATTCGCATCAAAGCGAGATTCTTCAACATCTCATTCATATGTGCCAATGCCCCGATGGAAGAGAGGGACGAGGCATCCAAGGCTCTCTTAGCTTAGAGCGTACATATTAGCTGAGGGTCATCGACTTCGCCGGGGCCCGAAACTTGGCAGTATGTATTTCTGGGTTCTAGCATAAAAAGATCCATCAAGCTACATGGATGTCTCCACATCGAAAAACGGGAAACCACATCGAGCATGTTGTGATAGACGGAAGGCATGCTTCCATGTTTTAGATGTACATACGTACACTCCGAGGGCCAAACATCGACTCGCACTACTATATTGATGCGTCCACTATACGACTTAACCTCGGAGCTGCAAAAAAAGAGCCCCCACAATGCAAACAAAGTTCAACGTCGAAAAGCTGCAATCAAAACAGACGGCCAAAGGATTCGGCGCTCTTCAACAAACCGAGTTGAGCGATCAGTGGAACCACATTTCCCGCTCATTACTGGTATGATGAGGAGTGTGAGAAAATGCATGAAATGCTGGCCGACAGAAAAAACACCCAAAATTTTTAGCAGAGAGTTGAGCGACTTACGGAAGGTTTCAAGACTCCTGTAGGAACAACCATGGCGACCTAGTGACCGATGTCCAGAACGTACTCAGATTATGGAGGGAACACTTTTCGACCCTTTTGAATGGCAGAAGCACTGAAAGAAGTGGAGAAAATGAACGCGAGGTCCCAGTCGATGACGATGGAGTCGATATCCCAGCGCCTGACTATGACGAAAAGTGCCAAAGCTGCTTGAGCTGACGGCCTGTCCGCTGAGCTATTTAATTACGATGGCAAGGAGGTTATAAGGTGCATGCCCGACGACTGGAATTCAAGTGCGCTCTGCCCAATCCACAAGAAAGGCGACCCCGCCATGCGTGCCAACTACCGCGGGATCAGCCTTTTAAGCATAGGTTGCAAGGTCTTATCGAATGTCTTGTCTACCATAGACCAGGTATTCACAATACGCCAAATTTAGGCAAATACCCGCGAGAAAAGGATCGGCACTCACCACCCATTTGTCGACTTTAAAGCCGCTTTCGACAGCACTAAAAGGAGTTTCCTATATGCCGCTATGTCTGAATACCACCAGCTCTGCTCTGTTGCCGTTCGCCACTAGACGGGATTTCAGACAGGGCGACTCTCTTTCATGTGACTTCTTTAATCTGATGTTGGAGAAGATAATAAGATCTGCAGAACTGAACCGCTCAGGAACAATTTACTACAAGAGCGTACAATTGCTGGCTTATGCCGATAACACTGACATCATCGGTAAGAAAAACCGCGAAGTCTGTCCTGGCTTTTCCAAGTTGGACAAGGAAGCAAAGCGAATGGGTCTGGTGGTAAACGAGGACAAGACGAAGTCATAAACAAACAATCAGCACATTCGCGTCTTGGCACCCACGTCACTTTTGACAGTTATAATTTCGAGAAAGTAGAGAATTTCGTTTACTTGGGAATCAACATTAACACCGATAATAATGTCAGCATGGAAATCCAACGCAGAATCACTCTTGCCAACAAGTACTGCTTTGGACTGAGTAGGCAATTCAGGAGTAAAGTCCTCTCTCGACGTACGAAAACCACACTATAAGTCACTTATCATACCCGTGCTGGTATATGGCGAATTAAAATACAACTGGCTTGACCATGTCGTTCGAATGGACACCGACGCCCCACCTCTGAAAGTATTCTAGCTTCACTTGGTATTTCCAATTGGCGTCAGTTGGCCAAAATCGCATTGGCGGTTACAGCGCCAAATAAGAAGAAGAAGAAGAGAATATATCTATAACCTTATCAGTCACACAGTGTTATAATCCTTGACGGTGATACCGGGAGGGGAACGGTACATGACGGTAGGAAGTTTAGTTTGGGTTAAAGTCTCACGCTGACGGGGTTAGGTTTTCGATGCTTCCTCCTCGTAAAATAAACATGCTCAGTAAAAAGTTAACAATTTAAATCGACGAACTTTTGTGAACTTCTGTTTATTTGTTTTTTGTACAACAATTTACCTCTATTGGTTACAATAATTTTAAGCTATAATAAACATTTTTTTAGTAAGTAAGTTATTGGTTTTGAATTTTTTTTTTGTATGGTACGTTACTCACCAAAAAGTAAAAATCGAAAAAAATTTACATAGCGCACTTTGCAAGTGGACTACTCAAATTTAG
>NW_023458556.1:3386286-3389223 GCF_013731165.1 Rhagoletis pomonella
AAATTGAAAATGAAAAGCGTGGGGCGCATGTAATACACTTGAATTGATATGAAAAGTAATATATGTATGTATGTATGTGGGTATATGAATAACGACCGCTTAAAATCGATTCCAAAGTTCTACTTTCGCTGTAGAAATTTTAGGTCTACGTTATGTAGTTTGACTATTGTCAATTAAATCGAATGCTTTGTATTTTTGTATTGCATGCGCCCCACGTTTTTCATTTTCAATTTCATAGATTGTTTATAATGACTTTTGCTAAAATTTCAAAATCAAAAGTTATCAAAACAAATTTTATGGGACTGAGAAGTATTATTTTCTACTTTTTAGTCCATTTATAAAAGCGTTGTATATTAAAAAGTTTTTTTTATATTATTTATTTTTACACGTACTCTGAACTAACTTCCTTTTCGTCGATTTTCTCGACACCACCGGAAAACGCACCTAATTTTTTTGTCAACCAAAGACTGTATAGAAGCTAAATACACAACGGAAAATCCGTTTTCGTATGATTTATTTAAATAATTATAAAGTCGTACGAATGTCACGTGCGACATCATGGAAACACCCATATTTGTGTACACTGTAAGGCGGCGCGAACGCTTTGAGACATTATTGATTTAACTAATTAACCGTAATAAGAACAAGCTTAAGCGATATGTGTACTAATTTGTATTTGTTTTGAAATACTACTTGTTGAAGATTGTATTGCCTCTTATCTTATCGCTTTAATTACAAATACCTTTTCACTGTATTTGCTCAAGTTTTTGGTAATAACTAAATCGGCGAGCGGCCTATGCGGTTATGATAGCTTTAATTGGCAAATGGAAAGACTTTGAAGTGGAAGTTGGGAAAAAATACTTGATATAATGTGTTTGTGTGTACATTCATACATAAATATACAAATAAAATTCACACACTAATGAAACAAAAAACTTTTAATTAGCTTCAATGGGAACATCAGCGTGTAGTACTTATTTTGGGAATTCGCACAGATTTTTCAATAGTGCAATAAGTACTTGGGGTGATTTATAGATGACTCCTGGAAAAGGTTGTCTCGTCCCGTAATAGAAAAAAGGGTTTTGATTTATATCAGCAAATTGTGAAAGTCGAAAAATTAAAGAATCCATCAAACTAAAAATAATATTTTTCTATGTTTCAGGTTTTAAATGTGGTAAAATTGCTGCCTGAGGTATGTGAACTCAATTCTAACGATAGAATCACGAAATTCAAAATCGCCGATTCGATATGGCACACTTTATCCACAAAACTGCAAAGGGTACGAGTTTCTTTTTTAGTTTTTCAACTTTCATTATATGCTGATAAAAATAAAAACCTTTTTTTAGTATTTTCTGAAATCCATTCCAAGTACTTAAAAAAATCATTTAATTCGGTTAGAAAATTTACCCTTCCAGCATTTTTTGCATAAAATCAGTCGATAATTTCCCATTGTGCACGGAGGAGAAAATAGTTGCTAACTGGTAACTAAATCTCTAAAACGGTAACGGATCTTGGTAGTACGCACCTCTCTATCTCTCACCATTCGCTGGGCGCCAGTTTTGTTTTTTTACCGTAGAACAGTAGTTCCCAACCTTTTCCAACAGCCGACTTACATTTCCCTATCGTAATACCTCTACGGTCCATCGGGCTAAGGTGGAGTAAACAGCCTTAATTTGTATCGTATCCCTTCCTTATCTATATGTAATTTATTGGCCATTAAAAATGAATTTCGAATCGCCGGGCAGAAAAAGTTTCCTTAGCAAAGCAACTTAGCAAAGTAAATGTAAATAAAAGTAACTGATTTATCATCAGATTTTAGATCATCGAATTCGATAAGTTTTAGGTGAAAAAGAAAAAATTATAAAATTTGGTAGCCATATTGAATCTGCCATTTGAATTTAAAAAATCTGCTATCAGATTCAAAATCAGCGACCTTGAAAGCCCGCTTATGAATAAGTTTTTGATGAAAGGTAAAGACGTATAAAATTTGGTCGCCATATTGGATATGCCATTTTAAATTTCGAAAATCTGACATATTTGAAATCAGCGACCTCAAAGACCCCCAAATACCAAGTTTCAAATCAATTTGGTTACTTTTCGACTTTTGGCCAGCAAATGATAGTCGCCAGACCATAGATCAGGTATTCGCAATACGCCAAATTTTGGAAAATACTCGCGAGAATAGGATCGACACACACCATCTATTTGTCGATTTCAAAGCCACTTTCGAGTGCACGAAAAGCAGTTGTCCTCCTTACGCCGCGATGTCTGATTTTGTTATGTCTGGGAAACTAATACGGCTGTGTAAAATGAAGTTGAGTAATACCACCAGCTCCGCCAGAATCGGGAATGACCTCTCCGAGCCGTTTAATACCAAACGAGGTTTCAGACAAGGTAATAAGAACTGCAGAACTGAACCGCCCAGGCACAATACTTTACAAGAGCGTACTATTGCTGGCGAATGCCGACGACATCAATATTAATGGTAAAAACAAGGGACGTCTGTTCTACCTTCTCGGGATTAGATAGCGAAGCAAAGCGAATGGGTCTGATAGTGAACGAGGACAAATCGGAGTATCTCCTTTCATCAAACCAACAGTCGGATCATATGCGTCTTATTGAGATTTACAAGTTTGAAAAATAATACGACTTCGTTTATTTGTGAACTAGCATTAACACCAATAATAATGTCAGCCATGAAATCCAACGGAGAATCAGTCTTGCCAATAGGTGCTACTTTGGACTGAGAAGGCAATTAGCTGAGGGAGAGCGGGAGACCAGGTTCAAAGGTAGACTGTATATATTAATTGGGGGACTCCATTGGAGGAGTCGTGCTCTAGCTGCCGTAGGCTGCTGTGCAATGAGCTGGGATTTATTTGGGGGGACTCCATTGGAGGAGTCATGCTCTAGCTGCCGTAGGCTGCTGTGGAAATGAGC
>NW_023458556.1:3389323-3408493 GCF_013731165.1 Rhagoletis pomonella
TATGCGGAGGTGGCTGAGAAAAAAAAATTATTTTGGGTACCCTGTCTCAGCGCTTGCCTACTTCACAATTTTAATGATCAATAATTTTAGTAGAAGCTCGTATTTAATAAGTTCAGTTAAAAAAAAAAACATTCAAAAGTTTAGCAGAAAGAAAGCTTATTTGCACTTTTGTGAAATTTTCGGATTATCGTATACGCGCTATTAATAATAAGTACCAGGTTGACCGAGCTTTGCCCGGAGGGCATATACTTTTTATACGTTTGAAAAAAAATTTGATTTCGATATCTATTAAATAAATTTCTTACTCAAAAGTTTAGGTGGCAATCCTATTCCGAAATACGCGGGAGTAAATAGCACATATCTTGAGCGTATATGTAAAGTGTATACATAAAAAAAATGCTGATTGAAATTAACAAAATAAAAATTTGTATTACATAGAAGCGTCTCAACCCTGATCGAAGACATTTTCTGACCAAAGTCCTCAAGAATACCTTTCCTTTGATATACATATTTCGATGTTTTATATAAATTGTGTAGAATCGAAAATAAGTGGCAACCTTACACTACTATAATCAGATTTCGGTGATTTTCAGAAATAGTAATATTAAAAGACAGTCACGTCCAAAATTTTAGAAATATAACTTTAGGAAGTTATTAAAAAAGGTTAATATATTCCATTACCATTACCCAGGAAATTGGATGCAATCCAGCAAAACAGGAACGCCATTGAATTTAGAAATCCCCAATTAAGTACGATGAACTATCAAAGCCTGTGTTCAAGAAAAACAGTTCAAGATCCGAGTCCAGTGTTATTATATATACAAAACAAGAGAGATTGGATAGATATCGCAGATGTCGAAGCCTGCTCTTTATGAATGGAGACACAGAAGACTAAATCTGCCACCATCCATTCATTGTTATTAAAAAAACGCTCCTTACTTTTTCCGCTTTTCTTCTAGCTTCGATGAAAATCTACTGATAAAAATTTTATCCCAGAAAAATCGTATTTTAAGATCGAAACTTTATACAGCATGCTATTTTTGTAATTTTTTCTTTTCGATATCAAGTAGGAATTATTTGGGACAAAAAATAGTTTTACACAGTTGTCCAGATAGAAACTGTCATATTGAGAGCCTATACTACCACAGCTATCATATATATAAATTTTAGACTGTGGGTAGGTGGGAAAATATTACTTTCACACTAATGGATGCAAAAAGATGCAACAAAAAAAATCGAATTTTAACATTTTTACATTTCTTCTTCACTTATAAATAGTGATAAATACAATATAACACAGAAAATATATGGTACTTACCTTTGGCTTGCAAATCCATCACAAACATAAGGTAAACATACCTCTATAAAAAACAATGGCATGCAAAATAGCAATAAGTCCACACCTTGAAATTAAACAACACGCGTGAGCGTTTTTCTGACAAGAACGATTAATTACTTATCTCTGAACAATAACCATGCAAAAATTGTATCTAATTCATAAGAATGAGAGTATTGGTTATCATTTTCAATATTTATAATACAAAAATTCAAAGTCGACTTATGTATATATAATTGAATTTTTTATAAAAATGTTTTTAGTGCTTCTCCACCGTTTTGCGGTTTCATAACCTTTATTCGCCATCTGACTGCGAAATTTAAAGTTATAAAGCCGTTTCAACTGATTAACTTGCATTTTCGGTTAAAATTTTTATGGAAACACCCATATGTATGTATGTATGTATGTATGTATGTACGTATGCGCGGGGAAGATAAAGAGTTAGCTAATGAAACTTAAAAAACAAATCCTCACATGTACATATGTATGCACAGACTTACGTATTTATACATATATGCATAATTAAGCTGAAAACAACACAGAAAAACTGCAATAACATTTCGCCATAGTTCGAAGAAGCAATTAGTTGTACAATACCACTTTCTGATTAATTCGGAACTAGTTAGTCAGAAATGCGACTGCCGTATAACGGTGCCTAGATAATACGTAATCAGGATTAGAACTTTACTAAGATCGCATTATGATAATATTTTATATGGAGAAAATGACACATGAATCGACAATGGTAAGTCCGAACTACCTCAGACTTGCACTTTACGACAATTGAACGGGCTAGAAGACTGCATACTCATTTTTTTGTAAAGAGTCCAATTAAAAAGTGCAATATTTTAATAAAAATGTGCAGAATTTTCTTTAATTTTGGAAAAATTGAGTAAAAAGTAAAATATTTAAAAAACAGTTGTCCGTATTGCAAAAAAAACTTGCTGTACCTAAATTTTATTGATTGACTGTACATATATTTGGATTATGAATTTCTTCCAAAAAACGAGCAATACATATTTATATACATACATACATGCATATGTATGTATTATGTCATTCAATCACGAAGCATTTTAACAATCCGGGGAATTCGGGATGCGAAAAAGTGTTATCCCATGTTATACGAGATTTTTCAGGATTTCGACTTTATCATAATGATTGCATTTTACAGTAGGCTCACAGACCTCAAAAATCAAAAAAATTTAACCGCACAGATTCATTGTCGCCACATTTGGTCTAATGCGGAGCATAATGCATCTTAATAAAAAACAGTTAATCATGTTTGCAGTAATTCAAACCACAAAACCACGCCAACTAAGTAAAATGCAGGGCCACTCTTCCGCTCCCTAATAGCTTCTTGTGCTTTCAATTGCTACCAGATTTTTCTCGTTCTTTCACAGTTCTTTCACAAAATGTTTGAGCAAGTAAAGTTATACCGGGCTCTTAAATTCACATCCGAGTGTAATGTCTCAAGTTCCCTTCGATCCAAATTTTTGTGTCCTGTACTACTCATTTTTCATGTCAAATGCATGTAAATTCATTTGATCGTTTTCAACTTCACTTTCACCCCGAATAATCTAGAACTTGCCTGATTATGCAATTAAATCAGTAAAAATCTCGGGATCCCGGAGCTGTAATCCCGGGATTTCGGGGAGTAGAAAAGTGTTCGGGATTCCGGCATATAAAAATCGACTACAGAATTTAATTTTGCTACGATTTTTCACTTCATTTACTCCGATTTAGGTTTGTCGTAGTTATAATCCTGAAAAGAAAAAATGTCCTAAAGTAAAGTCAATAACGGTAAGTATTGCTTTCAAAGCTACTTATTAACCTACTTTCAAAAAAAAGGAGGAAGGTTATCAATTCATCGGAATAATATTTTTTAAGTACCTACAATTACTTGCTTTACGCACATATCGTCGTTTAAAGTACAAAACCGCGTATGTGAGGTTGCATAAATTATTTTCTGGAGAGTAAAAGCACTCATATTTCAAAATGGTTGCGTTTTTTTTATAAAGCAATCGCATATCTGGCTAGTATATTTCAGGACGAATGGATAAGGATTGAGCCAACAGCTGATGTTACGCGGTTTTGTACTTTAACCGACGATATGTATGTATGTACAGATCACCGCGCCCATGCACGTTCAGCTGGGGTATACCAGGCGTATGCGTAATATAGCAGAAGCTCAACGTTCTTTCATACATATGTATGTATGTAGGTACACATATACACAGCGACCTAAGCAAACTCTTCCAAAAATATCGCCAAGTATTTCAGTGATGTTCGTAAATCATGATTACGAATGCAGTCATGTGTTGCTGCTATAAACATTATCGAGCGGCTTTAACGCTAAGATAAGAGAGAGTAGCGGAAAGGGGCAACAAATATATTATCTCGAAAGAATCTTTAGTGGGCCAATTATCAGCGATCCGTGAAATTCGTACCTATGTAAATACATATGTACATGTACATGTACACACAAATACAGATGTATGCACCAGCTTTGACGCGAACGCTCGCTAATAATTAGCAAATAGTGAATCCATTGCCAAAGATTTTTGTCAAACACAATAAATATGTACTCATATTGCAAAATGAGGAGGTGGATGGATATCTTCACGCCTGCCTAATTTACAAGTTGACAAGAAGTTTTATATACAAGCATACACGTGTACATACATAAATACATGGTTTCACACATGTTTATATGTACTCGGTGAATCGCCAATGCCGGCACTTGTGCGCGGGTTATACGAGTTGAGCTTTTATCGCAAATTTTCGTGCTGAGCTCAAGTGTTTATTTTTATGTATGTATGTACATTAGACTGCGCCTTAGTTGTATGGAGAAAAATTTGTTTAAGCTAGAAAGCAAGACTCTCCCTAACCATGTTCCTTTTTTGTCATATAAGTGTACCCTGCGAAAAAATTTGTACAATTGGAACTTTTAATGCAGTTTACTTTTATTTTACACGTAGACCATGAATCTACAGTCTTGCCCCTAACTTTCATATGGGAATATTTCGCCATCTTGGAATTTAGGTTTGTTTTGGGTTTCTTAAGATTTGCAAGCTTACTTTGCATTTTTCGTAAAAAACGATTATATATAAATTTGTGGAGAATTTAATTTCGCACATTTTTTTTTATATTAGCCTTTTGAATAAAATCATTTGTTATTGCAAATAATTATCAAAAAGTGATAAAAATTTTTACATTGTCACAGTTTTCGCCATTTTTCATTTTTAGCATATTTAAATGCCAAAGTTGTAGAGAATTATCTCGTTGGATTCTCTGGTGGCACAAAAGTTGTAAAGCAAAATCGATTTTCCGGTTAGCCTAGATGCCATATTGAATTTTTCAAAAGGTCATTGTTTTCAATGGGCGACATCTATGCGATAATTTTAAGACCTTAATCGTATCGGCACAATGGCCATCGTACTGTACCGGTTGACGTGATGCGGAGATGAAGTAAGTTCCCGGTCGTGATCTAAGCGTCGCACAAAAATAAAGTTCGTAAAAAAGTTATGAAGAATCAAATTCCCTCAACTTTAGCATTTGAATATGCTACGTGAAATTTGACTTCTGAAATGGTAATTTTACGTAGGAAAGACCTGAATAACTTTAAAAGTTGGAGAGGTTTAAAAACAGTGTAGCCATTTTTGACAACGGGGGACAAAACTACATCAAGTGCCATTAAAATATATTAAATTTCCCACTGAGTTGCAAAATAAGGCGCAGTCTAATGTACATACGTACATATGTACATATTTGCAGTTGTGTGCTGGTGAAAAGCCGGGCGTTGAGAATCTGCTCACAATCGCTCCGCTACCAGCTGAGCGCTTCTAGCGTTGATTCAAGTGACCGCAACAACTCACAGTGTTTTCGAATTCTACACCGTGCGCACACATAACCAGAATACCGCGGAAATAATTATTTTTCAAAAACTGAAATTACATTGGCCAATATTTTGATGACGAAAACATAAAGAACGCAATAATTTAAGTGACAGCTGCCACTTTAGCGCGAAAATAATTGAACGAATGTATATCAAATGTAAAATAATAGTACAACTTTGCGAAACGTCGAAAATTTAGGTATTGGTGATTATCAGGGCCGAAAAGTTGAAGCTTTGGCTTGGAACTTCTTATTTTGCTTATTCAAGGGTCTCCAAGCTTAAAACAGAATTGGATTTTATTAACCCGTAACCTCAATTGTATTTGTGCTTGGGTAAAAAAATTTAAACCCAAAGGTTTGTCTCTACGGGAAGGTATTTGTGTTATTGAAGAGATTAAAAATAATTTATCTCAAATGAGGATTAACGAATATTTAAAAAAAAATTAAAACGACCAGCGCAGATATTTATTATTTGAGAATATCAAGCAACACTTCAGTCCATTATAATTTTTTAATTCTTGAAATCAACTGAATAAAAACGGGGCAATACTTTATTTTTTTCGCTCATGTTGCGAGATACTTAATTTTTCTGCGTAGCACAAATTTTGATACATTACAAAGACAGTAGCGACACAATTCGGAATTCAAAAAACAAAAACTGTTACTATTCGTTAGTGGCTCTTGTTTCTAATCACGGTCGAATCCATTTCCTTTCCTTACTAAAGTAAGCAGTAAGGATTGCTAAAGCAAGTACAAAAGATTAGACATGGATTCGACAAGGATTAAAGACAACCGACGAGGATTGCTACTGTTAACGATTATCCTTGGATTCTCGACTATTTCCCAATTTCCAGGGATGACTATTATTTATTTGTCGAGCTAAACGAATGTTCGTAAACAATAACATAAAACAGATTCGGTTCGACCCTATTAAGCTGGCATTTCAGGGTACTATTTTATATATATATATATAAGGAAAATTTGAAAGTTAGGGGGGGCTCGAGCACCCCCCTGCCCCTACCTGGCTACGCCCACGAATATGTACTTACTACACACGAGTACATACATATCTACATACATATGTAAATATGGCATGTTTATGTACTATGCATAAATATATGTACATATGTATGTAGTTAATGAATTTTTAATGAAAGCGTTGACACATGGCTATGCATTCTACAGCATGAAATTGCATTAGTTACGCTTAAAGCTCGGAACACTTTGACGACAGCAAGCGACAAGCAGCATCTGTCAAATTTTAAATACACACGTTCTTACGGACACAATTATTTTGACGACAGCACGACATCTTGGCTGCAGGACTGCAATTGTCGACGTCGCCAAATTAAATCTATTTCTAATTTTGCCGGCGACAATGAGTAGATGTAGTGCTGCAAAATTAAATTGTCGCAAAATTCATCACATATTCTTGATTGTTCATGTTTTTCTTATTTACTTAAATAAAAATACACAATTTGTGAAATAAATATACCAAAATGTCAAACTTTAAAACCAGCTGTTTGCTATGTCGCTGAGGTCTTCAAAATGTTTAAGAAGCTGGCTTCAAGGCGACATTTGTCGACAAAATGATGTCGCTGTCGTTACGTCGTGAAGTTGCAGTCGTCAAAGTGTTCCGAGCTTAACACTTAACTGAGCAAGTCGACTAGCTTTTAAAATGAGTGATAAATCAAGAGAACAAGATAAATGGCAACAGCGCAAGAGTAACGAGGAACAAGGACAATCCCTGTTAACAAATGGCCAGACGGCGAGGCGATCAAGCACAGAAAGTGAAAGTAGTATCCCTTATATGGACAGACTCAATGATGCCAGCAGCAGCTCCAGTATCAGCGTAGCGCCGACCACCACCAGTGGCAATGCAAGCAAAGAGCAATTGTTGGAAGACATTGATGGGCAGGGGCCCTCAAACGCAGAGAAACGCAATGTCCATTTAACCATCGTTGTACAGGTGGATGAAAAGGATAATCATTTTGAGGCTAAATGCACGGAACTTTCGCGGCTTCAAAGTGGCGACGGCTTCGTCGGCGGCGGCGACGAAAGTTGCACAGAGTCTCCTGAAATTTTAGCTACTGCCGAGCCAATGAGTAGAAGCTTGCGGCGGAATTCTATATCATTGCCGATGGGCATCGATGCTGTTGATCTCGAAGCTTTGCGCCTAAAATACCAAATGCAGGAACAAGAAGCTCTCAGCGAAGAGGAAAAGAGCGACAGCCATGGCGAAAGTGTAAGTACAAATCGATACCATGCCTTATTAAGGTGGATTCATCGTTTTAGTTTAGAACTAAATAGAACGACGAATCCGCCTATGGTAGCTTTTTTCATTTATGGTGATTTCGTTTCTTCCAAAAAATGTTGCCCTACCCCGGTGCAAAATGTGTTTGATATTACACTCAGCCCTGTAAAAAGGCATGTTTGCCTTTAATTTAGAATCGAACACAAAAAGAGAAAGGGGCAATCAAAAGGCGACATTTTTTGGTAGAAACTAAAGATGGGTACGGGACTAAATATTTAGTCCCGATCCCGCACATCCCGAAATTCAATTTTTAAGGCCCGAACCCGCCCATCCCGACTTTTTTCAGAATTGTAACGCGGGTCCCGTGGGTCCCGAAATCTATTATTAAGAAAAATGCACATGTCTTTCAAACTAATTTTAAATAATAAAAAAAAAATTAACTGGCATCTTCCGATTATTTTGTTTTGCTTTGCTGTTCATTTTCGTCCCAATAACACATAAAAAGTGCAAATTTCTCACATCGTTTTTAAGGAAGGTTTTCGAATTTTCTGAGGTTGCACAGTACAGTAAAAAATGAAAGCTATATAAAGAGGAAAATTCCCAATAAAAAGTAAATAATCTTCAAAGTATCCTCAAAAAATCTTGAAAGAAAATAAAATTACTGTCGGACTGTATACTGTGAAGTAAATTATTATAATACGATATTGATTAACTACATAATACAAAAGGAGTAATAAAATGAAAGATTAATTTTTAAATTCATCTATGTATGTCGTCTCAATCAAAAAGGTATAATGTACTTTACTATTTAAATGATATGTTTGAGACCAACTGTAGAATTACATTGGAGTTCAAGTTGAGAACTAGCATTTTCTCAACTTGATAAACAGTCCTTTTTTCATACAAAGAAAAATGCCCCTTTTGTTGAGAAGGCTATGATCCTCCACTTGAGGTACTGTTGAAAAACAACGTTGGATATTTGAGAAATACCTTAGTTCTAAACTTAACCTTAAGTTGAGCTGAAACCTAAATGTTTGTTGGGCATGCATTTATATGAAAGTCTCCACATTACCAAAGTGATTCCAGCGCCAACGCAACGCCACAGTTACAGTAAGTTAGTACATACATACATTCATATATAGTATTTTTACCGGTACATTTGTTAAACTTTTGAAATCACTCCTTAGCCGATAACGTTAATGTCAATATCTTCTTCTATATATGTAAATACGCCACAAGAAAATTTTGAACTCCCTTTTTTGAGGACACCGTTTGTTCGATTTCAATGAAACATACACCGATTTAAAGAATATAACTACCTCTAATCCAGAAATGTTAACCCCCAGACTAAAATGTGAAAATGTGGTGTATATCTCTAGAACCAATTCCGATGGGGAACTGAAATTTAGCACGGATGGATAAATTGTAAATACTCTACTTGTGCCGAAAAATGGCAGGTTGTGGAACCTCCCATACAAACTGAGCTTCTCATATCGCGTATCCCTGGAACCGCTTATTCTAACAGTCTGAGATTTGGCACAGCTATTTATGCTATCAATAACGACCTTAAGGCGAAAGGTGGTAAATAATGGGAAAGGGGGCGTCGAACCTCCCATACAAACTGAACTTTTCACATCGCTTATCTGTGCAACCACCTGCGATAAGGTAATGGAATTTGATACACCTGAGCTTTGGCCCAATCTTGATGAAACACCGTGTGAAATATTATATTTTGTTGTACACCTTTCGAGGTATTTTCTTAACCTTTACCGATTCTGATGAAACGAAAGCGGAGTTTATGTAGATGTTGGCAATTTAGTTTTTAACCTTCCAAGAGGCTCTCAGACCAATATAATCGAAAAACGTATTTACAGTCTGAATTGGTATGTATATGTTTAACATATTAGTCAGCGGGCATCTCATCTACAATCCAGGTTCCTTTCTCGGTCTATTTGGGTTTAAATTTCTTTGTAAATTCGCTAACTTTTGGTGGTGGACTTCGAAATCGTCATTCGCATAAAAAAGTCAATCTTGGTGACAAGCAAAATTCAAAAGTGTATGAAAAAAAATTTCGAATTTCGACGACTGGGCGATACTAGTACATATATATAATTCACTGTGCGCTTTTTTATTTATTTTTTTTTTTTGTATTTTTATCAATATTGTTTGGTTTCTGATATGGCTTTCTTCAGAGTGAGGATGTTGCATTTCACGCTAACTTAAATAAGCAAAACTACATAAATATGTACATACATTGATACAGACATACATATTTACTGTGTATGTATGTATGTACAACAGGTTATGAAGCCTCTGTAATCACTGTTGATCGTAAAAAATGACGTCTGTGTCTGACATCAGGTGAAAAAGAACACAAAATAAGCAATAATAAATATATGTATGTATGTATGTATGTATATATATAGACATTTTTATTTCTTAACTGCCCGCATAAAAAGTAAAAGCAAAGTATTAAAGCTTCAAAAGGTTGTCAATTTGTAATTAAACAAAATTTATTGCTTATAAACTCACACAAAACATTAAAGAGTAATTAAATTTATACCTACATACATATGTACATATGTACATTCGTAGGTAAATACATATGAAAATAATAAAACTCGACTTTTACAAGTCGTCGCCTGGGTAAAAGACTGTGTTATGTTAATTTCGGCCGGTTGTGGGAAATCGCGATTGAAGTTCGGAATGCTATTTCTCAAAAACGCCTCAATTGGAGACCCAATGCATTCCCAATCAAAACGGCACACTTTTTGTATGCAAAACAGTCTGATTTTTCCACTTGAGAAAATATTGGATATCAATTTGAAGTCAAAATTTACACACCTTTTATTCAAACCTTAGATAGAATTTTTCGGAAAAGTTTGTATATCCCCTTGAGGAAAAAATTGGAAAAATTTTTGCTTTGTGCACAATGGGATACTAGAAAAGGGCTTTCCATATTAAGGTAACGATATTTTTGCACCTATGTATGTATGTACATGTATATACATATTAGGGTGCCCATCGAAAATGCTTTTTTTTTTGGAAATTTCAAGACCCTACCCCGTAATTTGGTCGAGATCGGTCAAGTAGTTTTTGAGATACGCATATATCATATAAGTGGGCGGTGCCCTCCCCCCCATTTTCCTAAAATTTCTTGAAAAAACACATTTTTGCTAAATTGCGATTGCATATATGAATTTTTAAAAAATTGTTATGAATTCCTTAGCCACACTGCCAAAAAAAAAAAATTGGAAATTCCTGTACATACACACATAAATTCAAGTCCGTATTTAAGAAAAGTCGCCTAAATTCGACAATTTTTATGCGATTGCAATAAATAAGGTATCAGTTTATTTAGAAATAGATTTAATTTTATATAGTACTCCATATTTTGCAATTGTAGAAATTATCGATGGTCAAATTTTACAAAATTAGGAGAAATATGGGTATTTTTTTAATTTGCCTGATAGAAAATCCCAACAGGCCTAGTCCGACAATAGATTAGCATATACCATTTTAAAGGCCTATGTATATATCCTCCTCTCAGATCATATTGGATCTTTGAAATCTAATGAAAAATAATCACTCAAAAACTCAAATCTACAAAATCCTATTTTCTGACTTAAATCAACATGTCGCGACCTCCAAATGACCTTTAAAAAATCCATAAAAATAGGCGATAATATTTCTCATAAAAACGAACAAAATTAGGAGGTAGAGTCTTGAAATTTCCCAAAAAAAAAGGCATTTTCGATGGGCACCCTAATACATATATATTTAGATGCCATGATGAGACCTTTATTAAACCCAGTTTGACATCATTATTTTTGCTTTTGACAATTTACTTAACAATTGGCGGATTCGTGTTAACGCTTGAAATAGCCATAAGCCGGAAAATAAAAATAAATACATATGCAAACATATGTACATACAGACATACATATGTACCCCGCAAAAAATTGTGCGACTAATCTCTAAGGAGAGTATTCCGAGATTACTTTCAATGGGGTACAATTGGGCATTAATTAGTCGCAACATGTCTCATATGGGAGATCAATTAGTCCCCGACTCATCCCTTACGGGTATAATTGAAGATCAATTAGTCCCCGACTCAGCTCTATTGGGTACTATTAACGACACTTAGATGGTCCGGATGCACCGGAATGCATCTGTAAATCGTTACGCCTTAATCGACGAATGACAAAACTGTCTACCTTTTTGGCTGATGAAGATGGACGGTTACCCGAAGCGATCAGATACAGATAACAGATCAATTAAACACCAGAGGTAATAAGTGACATAGAACGTTTTGCAGTATCACCGACGATATACATATATGTATGTATGTACGCACTAACTCAATAAAGTTTTATCTGCGGCGTTGACACAGAGAGACAGTATTCGCTTAACAAAACTGAGAACCTCGGTTCGAATTGGTGTTGAAGCAAATTTTTATTTTTATTTTTTAAAAGTGACTAGTCCTTTTTATATCCGTTCGGGAACAGTTCATTCAGATATAACGGGATCAAAAGTGGTATTAGTCGCATGTTCTTTTGCCATTGCTCCCGGGGTCATCCCGGATTAGTCGCATTTTTTGCAGGGTATGTACATAAATACATACGTACTTGTACCCAAAAAAAAAAAAAAGCTGCAAATTATCGTGATTATTGACACACATACATACATATGTACCTACTTATGTACATGTTTACGACTACAAAGTTTGCATACAAATTATTCGTTTTAGCATTCAATTTGTGTCCGATGCTGCATAAAGCAAAACCAAGAACGCAGATTTCAATAAAGCAAAATTTACTCAGAAGGTTAAAAATATATTTACCTACTTTTTTATACAAATCGTTCCATTTATACTTTAGCCTCATATCGTCTGTAGATATCAGTCTGTAGAATATGTAAGAAAAAATGCGTATTTCCTCCACTAAGGTGCAATAAAATAGGACGATGATATACTTATATGCTAACGTTTATCATGAATTGGTTCTACCGTTCTTTAGCGTGTTAGCCTAAAAATATGCCCCAAATTTTGGTATAGATCGCCACTTTTACCTACACAGTCGCGATTCCATACATAGTACATATACCCACTAGGAACGTGGGTACTGAATTGCCTTTTTTATGGGATAGCTTTTTTTCAAGTTTTGTCAACAGCTGCTGGAACGTTTAGTTTTTTGTAGAAAAATTGGAAATATGTATTCTGTTTAATATTTTAGTCAAACAGTTGAACGGCAAAATTTTATTTAGTAAATATTAAGTTCAAAGCATTTAGGTATTAAATACCGAATTTAATAGGTATATTTACGTCCATTAAGTCGAGGCCTCCAAACCATACTATGCTACGTCTGACTAAGTCTAAGGTGACTTAGCATGGTATAGTTTGCAGGCGTCGAAGTGTGCTAAATACTTTAAGTAAATGTATTTACATATTTTCATAAAATACTAAGTTTAGCGTAACAAAATACCGATATGCAACAATTGCATGAATATCAGAGAATGCCTTCAATATGAATGGAAAAAAATAAATGCCCTTGCCGCATTACACAATGTCTAGAAAGTAACTCCCCAGGCAAATAATATTTTCACTCAAACTTTAGTTCAAAATTAAACAGTAAATTTACGAGATTGTTTTGGTTAAAAATGCTCATAAGAGTATATATTGTGTGATTGAAATCTAACGCACGTTTACGCAACAAAAAATTTCATTCACGCACGGTTACGGAGGTTTTGTGATTATCCTTCAATCCGCTCAAGTTCACACGTGAGAAAGGGTGAAACGACGTTTCACATAGAAAAGTAATCATGGAAACTCCCGAAATAGTCCTGAAAAGTCCCACAAATACTTCAATAGTCTCGAAACCCTGAAAAGCCCTAACAAATTTCAAAAGATCCCGAAAAATATAAGGGAAAGGTAAGACACAAAAATCTTGAAAAGTCCCGGAGAGCATCTTGAAAATTTTACAAAAATTCTCGAAAATTAGGAAGCATTTCATTACATTGTCAATTCCTAAAATAAAAAATAACAGATTATTTTTCGTTTCCAGGAACCGTTTATTATTTATAAATCTACTAAGTACTTTAATAATAATAGATTGGCGCTTACACAATAAGGTGGTTTTTGGCCGAGTTTCTCCTCCGATTTGTGCATTGCGCCTTAATGTTGTCACACAAATGGGAGGGACCTACAGTTTTATGCCGACTCCGAACGGCGATTGTATTTTTATGAGGAGCTGTTTTTCATTGCAGAAATACACTCGGAGGTTTGCCATTGCCTACCGATAGTCGACCGCTATTAGAAACAACTTTTTCTTTCTTTTTTTGATTTTAGTCGGAACCTGAGCTTGGCTTACCAGAAAAGGAAAAGTTTTTGGTGGGCAGCTAATAACTAATATATAGATATATATACATATATATATATTTTTTAAATCAAACCTAAAGTAAATATTAGTTATATATATGTATTAATATATAATATCTAAGTATATATAAGTAAATATAAGTACACTACATTTAGCTGACAATTTTCACAACATTCCATCTTTAATTGTGCTTTCTCGTTCGCTCACATTTGCGCTCCAATAATTCCTGCCTATTAACTAAAATATACAAATATTGCAATTAAACAAAGTCACTGGCTTGGTGGAGTTCACTTTTAATTTCGACATCAGTTTATTAACAGCGACGGATCGAGAATATTGCTGCCTCTTCTGGCTAATTTAATTTAATTAAAACAATTTTTATTTAAAAGTGAACTAATTGAGTTACATACAAATACATACGTAAATAAGCGCATAGTATGTATTCATAGTAAATACACACAAATGGCAGACAATTCGAAAATATTGAATATCCGCAATATCAAAGGCGGCGGCGGCTACAATAACCTACCTTCGAAATCTGGCACCACAATAAATACTACATCAATTTGGGACAGTGGCAAATCATCTAGTGAACGAGTAGATAGTAGTTTGCAGGCAGGTACTTGCATTATTTTGTATGCGATTGTAGAGGAGGGGAAAACGAACGTATAATAAAAGTGTGCCATATTCCAAAAAATTTATTTATCTTACATTCACACTTTAAGTACTCAGAAATAAGCAGCAAAAAAAGAAAGTTTTATTCGGCCTGAGCATTTTTTATTTACTGGAGCGTATTCCTGCTTTCGTGTGAATCGAAAAAAAAAAAACAAATTTGAAATTAGCAATTCGTACGAACACGAATTTTCGGACATAGCCATTTAATTTAACACTCCTTAGACAGATACTCAAATAAGGAAGCCGCGGAGTTATTAATGACTACGTATTTTCTCATAGATAAACGATGATAGTTGCGGTTCTGTTACCCTAACTGTACCAGAAAGGAGTAGTTCATCAATAAACCAGAAGGATGAAGACGAAAGCGACGATGAAGAATATAGTAGCAGCCGTCGAAAATATCGGTAAGTATTATTATGATTTTATTTTTATTTGTATTATACATTCTACATATCGTACCTTTGCTGCAGAGTGTCATAATACCCCAAAAATAATGTTTTCAACTACCTGTCGACGCCACGCAAGCGGCATTCCTGTATGGCGCCGCCGAAATGCGTGGCCACTTCAATAGTATTTCATATGTTTTACAGCCAATTTACACAAGGCAAGAAGTGCAGGGAAATCGAGGGGTTCTTTGACGTTTCGCTTTTATGGAATTCAATTTTTCGTCTTTTTACTTTGAGTTCACGATTCGATTCGCTTTAAAACTGAGGACGAAGGAGTTGACTAAAGAAAATTTGACGCTTAAATGTCAAAGAGATGCCGCAAAGAAAAAGTCATCGTGTAAATACACGAGGAGTTTAGAAGACTTTTTTTAAAAAGGAACGTGAAAAAAACGCAGGGCGAAAAGCCGTCGTGTAAATTGGCTCTCTGTTTTATGCCGCTCAGCCGCTCGCCGCTCATTGCGTGGCCCCGGCCTAAAATCACCACAAACAATTCTTTTGTTAATGTGAACTGCATTAAGCATCATACCATCAGCTGTTCTTCTTACTCGCAAATAGTTACTAGTAAAAATGTATCCAGTAAAAATCCAGACAAACTTGCAAGTTCAGCTGTAATTTTTGCCCTTCCCAATTTCCCCCCTTTTGCTAGTTTCTTGCAAGTTTTTGCGTATGAAAAGGCCATCCAGTAAAAACCAGTAAAATTATTAGTGGATTTTACAACTGGATAGTGCATACATACATATACATAAGTACTAGTAGTGTATATCGTCGTTTAAAGTACAAAACCGCGTATCGTCATTCTGCAAAACCGCGTAACTGACATTTGCGGCCAAAATTGGATTTGCTCACACAAGCTCTTGGCTCAATACTCTAGAAAATAATTTATGCAATTTCACATACGCGGTTTTGCATTTTGTTGATACGCGGTTTTGTACTTTAAACGACCATATGTACTCAAGTAATTTTTTCGCATTCCATCAAAAGTGTTTACATTTATAAAGATGATAAGAAGCGGCGTTAAATGTTCATAGTTCTTATTGCAAACTAAAATCATTCACATTATTGCACTCATCCAATGAATATTGTAGATCAAACTCCGTTGAGCTGTAGGCCAAACTTGGTGGGGATAGTATGAGTATGATGAGGGCAACGCATTCATATTTATGGCAACTTAAGGTCTGATTGTGCATACTTCGCATAACTTCGCACAACCATTTGTACCAGTGCAATAAAAATCTAACTTAGGGAAATGTGAGGCAAAATTTAAACTCAACAGAACGACATTACAGTTTAAAGTTTATGCGAAGTTATGCGAAGTATGCATACGGTGACCATCCGTTCTGTTTTTTGCAGGACCGTACTGTTTTTCAAATGTCGGTCCTGCGTTGTTTTTCAAACCTGAAAAACCTCAAAATGTACTGATTTTTTCCAAGTGTCCTGCATTTGTCCCGCATTTTATCGTTATTTTAAAATTATCGGACAATTGATGGATTTTTTTAAAAAAGTGTTTTTTGGTACTTTTCGTAGCTTTTCTTCCATATCTCATGAAAAAATCTCCCAATCAACGTAGCGACTTACAACTCGAAGGGTATTCATGTGCCTCTTACCAAAATATACAACTTGTAGCGACTTCAATGAAAATTATTAGTGCTACAGGCGACCATTTGCATTTTGTCGTCAAAGTCGAAAAAAGTGAGATTTTCAATCAAATACGCAGTTTCATTTGATTATTTTTTTTCATTATTTTAAAATTCGATAAAGAAAATATATCATTACAGTCTGCACAAATTGAATATTTTTGTAAATGGCACTTTGTAACTCGTCGTTTACGTCGATTTTTGACATATAACTTCGAAAAGTACAAAAAAACAAAAAAAGAAGGGTATTGTTTTCGTTTTGAACGACTCCAAATTTGCATATAAAATAATCTTTTAAAGATTTTCACTTTTCGCTATTGCAATTATAATATGTTTTACTATACTTTTATAAATATTCACGTAAAAAAAGATTAATATCGATGAAGAAAACGTTATTCATTTTTAAAGTCTAAAATGCAATAAGAATTTAGAATCATAAATACTCTTTTAATATTTTTATACTACCTAAATATATGTAGGCATATTTTTGAAAAATTGTCCTTCATTTTGAATCCATATTTATGGTCACCGTAAGTATGGATAAAAATCTCTATCCGGCGCATCCCTACTTGTAGTTATTTACGGGTTTAGTGACCCGTACGATCTCGCTGGTAATATTAATATTAATATTAATATAAGGGCTCACATTTTCAGGGAACTTGCTTTTAGGTATTTCAAACAAAATTTCGAGGTGGGAGTCAAAAAAAGAAATAGTCGCACATATATTTTCTTAACTCCTGTAAATCTTGAAGCATAATGTGTTTAGTACCAGGTTGACCGAGCTTTGCCCGGAGTGCATATACTTTTTAAAGTTTTCAAGATTTGGATAGCTTTAAAAAAATATCTATTAAGTAATTTCCTTACTCTAAAATTTAGGTGGCAACCCTATTCCGAAATACGCTGGAATGAATGGTACATATATTGAGCGCATGTGTACTATGTATGTATACATAAAAAAATGTTGATTGAGATTAACAAAGTAAAAAATTTGTATTACAAGGAAGCGTGGCAACCCTAATGGAAAATATTTTCTAACCAAAGTTCTCAACAATATCTCTCGTTTGATATCCATATTGCGATGTTTTGGATAAATTGTGTAGAATCGAAAATAAGCGGCAACCTTACACTATTATCCTAAGACATAACATTTTGTGTATAGGGAAAGCATTGTTTAAGAAACATCTCTTGGTAATAATATTTTATTTTATTTTTGTATAGTAATATTTTATATTTTTTCCTAAACAAAAAGTTTAATAAATATGCGATTCAAAATAGGTGGCAACCTTATTGAAAATATTTTTTGAATAAGGAATCTTTAAAATACCTTCCAGTTGATACGCATATTCTGATGTTTTAATTAATTTGTAACTAATTTCGAATAGGTGGCAACCTTATATGAGTCTTCTTGGAGATATTGCCTATTCATACAACCTTAAAATCCAAAACATTATCTGCGTACATAATTTCATCAAAATCGTTAGAGCCGTTTCCGAGAACCCTATGGATATATATATTGACAAGAATTGCTCGTTTAATGTAATAAGATACATATATACTTACTTACTCAACCAGTGGGAATTAGACGGACGTAACTTACTCCTCACCCGGTTGTCCTTTCTACTGTAAAAAAATTCTCATGCACATTCAACTATGTATGTATGTAGTATGGGACCAACCGAAATTGAACGGCGTGCGTCAAAAGCTAACTCAATTTACATTTTTTTTTTTCTGCGTGAGATTTGGATTTGACGTTTCACTCATTGAAATCAAATTCAAAGGCACACAAGCCAATTTCGGGTATGCCAGAAAAAACAAATTAGGCGGCGTTCGTTTACAAACGGAGTGCGTTTATATCAAGTTAGGCTTTAAATTGCATCCAAAAAAAAAGTCAACCAAACATATTTCTCTCAACACGTGATTTGGCAGCTTTAACCAAATAATTGGAGTATTCGCAATGGTGTGGTAAGTGTCGTATTGTATGCCGTAAACCTTAAACGCCTAAAGAATATATTAAGGGGTTCACAAAGTATGTACCATCGAAGTCATATTATGAATTTTCGCAGTGTTAAACAATAGTTGGTTGTGGTTTCATATTCTCTACAACAATACGACACTTACGGCACCATTGTGAATCCCTCAAATGTAACTGAAATTAAATCATGGTTGAGCAGAATATATTTAATTGACGTAACTAAACGCTTTTCTCGGTGTGTGTGTGCTTACGGATTTTCCAACTGGCCATTCACATGCATACACATACGCCTGCACTCATTCTAAAAGTATAAATCACGAGAATGCGAGCATAAGAGCAATTTTCAAAGCAAGTGAATTAATCAAAGTAGTTAGCTTTGGTACTAAGGAATCTGTAATCTGAAGATCGTAAGACAGAGCGTTTATCTTATTTAAAAGAGCTGTGAACATTCAGTGCGCGGTTGAAATTTCAAGCGATAAGAACTCAAAACCTTCGCTCCGTTAGTCTGACAATACGCTGAAAATTAAACTGGTATACGTTTTACATAAATACATACATGCATATGTGTATGTACATATA
>NW_023458556.1:3411493-3420573 GCF_013731165.1 Rhagoletis pomonella
TCTCTCTCTGTCAGAAGTTACCAGTTTTAGTCCGAGATTTTTTTGCTGGTAAATTCTGGTAAATGTGTCAAACGATCAGCTGTAGTGTGTTTGGCAACCAAATTGTAAACAAAAGAAAAGTGCACCCTGCTAATTCATGTTGAAAAGTATTTAATTACTTGTTTAAGTGGATTTTAATGAATTTGAAAGTATTTTTGGTTATTTACATGTGTGAGCTGAGTGTGTTTACATACAAAATAAGCAAAAATTTATAACCAAAATTTGGAGGTTATGTTGAAGTTGACAGAAGTTACCATTTTTTACTAGAAAGCGATCCCGTACTTTTCAATGTTACTCTCTCGCTCTGAGCGAATTTTTATTTTTTGACAGTTTTAGTAGTCCGAGTCCGAGGAATGCGGGATTGCACCTAATATGAAACTCCAACTAACTAGCTAACTAAAACATTCTTCCCCTGAAGCAGATCATTTTAAATTATATACATCTACTGTGTGTTTCAATTGCTTGACGCCAAAATGTTATTTTGTCACGCTGCAAACACAGTGTGCCACTGCAACTTGAAATCAATGATAACAGCAACTACATATTGCTCATTTACTAAAAGATTATCACCACCCGAAACACGGGATTTTTGAGCTAATGGCGTCGAGTTTACTCCTTATTTCATGCTCCATATTTCTGCGTGAGAAAGGAATATGTATTCCAATTTTCTACATGTTGAGAGAGCATTGAAAACTTCGAACGCGAATGCTGAGAAATCACGTATTTTGAGTTGTGACAGTCTTTTAGTAAATGAGCGATATGTATGTATATTTATACAAAAACAACGGCGGCTACACCACAACAAAAATTTTATAAATGAAAGACAACAACTACTAAAATAGTGGCAGACGTAATAATGAAAAAAAAAAAACGACTAGCAACACCCATAACAACAAAGGTCTCCAAACAATTCATTGTACTAGGTATCAATTACCATTGGAATTGAGTGATTTTTACCCTCCAACGAACCGGCGACAAGCTACTGAAGGCACACGCGACAGACGGCAGACGCCGCCGATGATCATAATGCAAGTCGCAATACCTCGAAACGTCACTACATACTCACAAACATACATATGTATGTACATCCACTCAATCAGTCAGCGAGGCAGCCAAGCAAGCAGGCCTTTCAACAAATCCATTGGAAACAAAGCAACTATCGCAAGAACGTCAGCTACATACATATAATGGCAACTATGGCGCCTAGTAGTGATGCTGATGTCAGTGGTACAGTGACAGCAAGACAACATAAAAAAAAAACTACTAAATGGTTGAGTACAGCGCTTCTTAAATATTTTTTTCATAACCCTCTGTGCGCAAAGTGGTGAGTTCGCGAGATTCACGATACGCAATTTAATTTAGAGTGTATATAGTGCATGAGATACACTCGCCTATGTCCGTGAAATAAACCATGACATTTTCTATTCCATTCAGATCTGTATTGTCTATCTCGTAAAGAACCGATTTGAGAAATCCAGATTCTACTGTTGTCCAATCGATCGTGGATGTTAGTGGGAATAAAGCCCTCAAGGTTAGTTATTTGTTACTTTTACTTTCTTTGCTGGTACCATATATCTAAGCACAACTGTTCGTAATGCGAAGATAGCATTTAGTGTTTTTGTTTTTATACTCGTACAAACGTTTTTATTTTTTGTTCGCTGGGATCGCACAAACGAGCGGCGCCCCGTCACGATGGCGATTTCAATGCCAGGGTGGGCAACGATGGGATCTTTAGTCCGAAGGTCGGAAAATTCACTGAGGCGGATCGACTTCGCCGGGCCCGAAGCATGGTAGTATACAATACCAGGTTCCAGCATAAATATATCCATCAATCTACGAGGATGTCTCCAGATCAAAAAACGAGAAACCAAATTGATCATGATGAGATAGATAGAAGGCATGCTTCCAGTATTTTAGATGTTCGTACACTCCGAGGGCCAAACATAAACTCGCACCACTATTTTTTACCGCCATGAAACGCACGCGTCATTCGCCTGTTACATCTTCTCTCAGAGGGCAACAATTCTTCAACAAATCGAAATATGCAGGCAGTGGGACCACATTTCTCGCTCATTACATACCGCCGCCCAAGGTCTAGTCCAGCTATGTGGGACCAATATAGCGAACTGAAGAGTGAAGCGAGACGTACTTTCCGGTATACAAAGAAAAAGGCAGAAATACGGGAGTGCGAAGAGCTTGTGCTCTACCAAATTCACAAGAAAAGTGACCTCGCTAAATACCCCAATTACCGCCTTATCAGTGTGACTTAAGACCTGGTAAATCGTATTATGGAACGAATTTCCGTCATCCCTTGTCAAATTTGGTTTGGAGACAAACCGGTTTCGGCGTTGTGCCATCTTCAGTGTCATTTTTCGTTCGGAGAACGAATCACACGAAAGTGAGTTGCTCTCGTTCGGAGAACGAAAAATGACACTGAAGATGGCACAACGCCGAAACCGGTTTGTCTCCAAACCAAATTTGACAAGGGATGACGGAAATTCGTTCCATAATACATCATACACCCACCCTGTCGGAAACAACAACAACCAAAAAGGAAACCTGGTAAATCCACCATAGACCAGGTTCGCCGTACGACAAAAATAGTACTTTCGATTCAAAGCCGCTTTTGACAACACAGAAGAAGTGGCCTTTGTGCCGCAATGTCTGAAGTTTGTATCCGCGTGAAACCAGCCACCACCACCAGCTCCGTCAGAATTGGAAAGGACCGCACAAAACCGTTTAATACCAAACTAGATTTCATACAGAGCAACTCACTTTCGTGTGATTTCTTTAATCTGATGTTGGAGAAAATAATAATAACCGCAGAACTGAACCGCTCAGGCACAATACTTTACAAGAGCGTTCAATTGCTGGCGTATGCCGACGGCACAGACAGAACGAAAAAACAGCCAGAGCATACGCGTCTCGGCAACCGTGTCGCTTTTGACATTTATGATCTAAAAAATAGACGAATAAGTTTATTTAGGAACCAGCACTAACACCCATAATAATGTCAGCCTTGAAAAGCAACCTACAAAAATCGCACTCTATAAGTTACTCATCCTCTGTTGGTGTATGGCGCAGAAGCAAGGACAATGAAAACATCTGATGAGATAGCCCTTGGAGTTTTCGAGGGAAAGATTCTGCGGAAGATTTACGAGCGTTTGTGCGTTGGCGATGGCTAATACTGCGGTTGAAGGAACGATAAGCTTTATGAGCTTTACAACGATGTACATATGTAGACATAGTGCGGCGGATTAGAATACAGCGGCTGCGCTGCCTTGGTCATGTCGTACCACCGCTGAACGAATTCAACTTGTGTCCCGGTGCTGGTAAGGTGGAGGAGGTCTTGGCTTCACTTGGCATTTCCAATTGGCGTCAGTTGGCACAGAAGAGAAACGACTGGCGTGCTTTGTTGGACTCGGCCAGAATCGCTTAGGCGGTTACAGCGCCAATCAAGATAAAAAAGAATGGTTAATAATCTCGATAAGCTCGTATATCTTGATAACTACATACATATGTACATATGTATGCACTTGAAATTTTTCGAGAGGTTGGCGGTACCTAAAATCGTATCGAGAAAGCGAAAGCCTAAATTCTAGGTATTTAGTTGTGTTTTACTTTAATATGGGGGTACATACCAGGGTAGCCATTTTTTAGAGTTCCCCGATTTCGCTCGAGATTTCATAAAATTCCCCACCCATAGATATCTCCTTATTAAAAAAAAAATTTTTTTTTTATATATTGCTGGCCTTTCTGTTTATTTTATTTCTAAACGTAATTTATCTATGTATCTGTAAATCAAACCAAACTTTTGTAAAGTTAGTTAACAAATAAAGAATAAAAATTTAAATATAATACTTACATACATACAGTAGTCGAAAAAATTTTAGTCGCACCAAATTTTGACATGTTTTCACAATTATTTTTATAAAAATATAGATTATTCTCCAATAAAAACCGTATAACTTCAAGTTTAAAACTTTATGTAATATTAAAAAAAAAATTCAGCAAACTTTCGTAAAAATTTAGAGCTTTTTAATTCGATTCCCTAGAAAGATTTTGGGTATGCAGTATTGTAGCATACTCAGTTCTAGTATAATAAAGTGCAAGTTTCAAGTGGCAAAAAATTTTCCTTTCAGAATTTTGTTTGGTGTTGGTTGCAAAAAACGGTCCATTCCCCGATTCCCCACGCAAACTGAAATTGCCCGCAAATCGGGGAGTTGGCTTCCCTGGTACATATAAAGTGAAAAAAGTCAGTCGCGAATAAAGTTTGATATAACGCCGCAAACGCCTCTCCTCTCTGAAAGCTTACTTGGAAAGGATTCTGGGTCATAAAAATTTTCGTCCTGAACAGTTCTTAAATTGCCAAAATCGAGTCATATTCATAAACTTTAAAAACTAAGGCATCCATTCATTTGTGCGATTCTGTCGGCGCGAATCTGTACCGACTAAAATTATAAGAATGCCGACCATAGTTTGAAATTAACAGCCACACACTTACATACATATGTATGTATGCGATTTTGCTGAAGCGATTTATTCGAACATTCACAATTCTCCTTTTCAACGTGCCGAAATCGCAGATTGTCGCGTTTTGAGAACAACAAAAGGTCAGTAGACGGATTTTACAAGAGTAAAACAGAAATAAACGTATGAAAAAAAAAACATGTTTGAAGTAGAAAAGTTAAGAATTTTATTTTAGTTGAAAAGTAGCTTTTTTGAAGTGGAACTTCTTTAGCGGCGGTTGGTTGGGTGGGAGTAAATTGGCAAATTCAGCGGAAATGGTGCAACGGAAATGATGCAACGGAAATGGTGCAACGGAAATGGTTGGGGCTGAAACAAGTACTTCTTATGTGTATGCATATGGTATGAATTTAACAAAAACTTGCTAATAAAAGGTTAGAAGATAACACTTAAAAATAACAATACAAGAATGAAAGTAAAGGTGAGTACGTACATAGATAAAGAAAATTATAAAGGCAAAGGTAAAAATAAGGTAAAGATAAAGGTAAAAACGAAGACCAAGGTAAATTTAAACAATTTACTTATATATATAAGGGCAAAGATAAAGGGGAATATGTTGATGAAGAAAATGATAAACATAAAAGTAAAAACAAAGATGAGGATGAGGATACCGATAAAAGTAAAGATTCTGCATCTAGGGGAAGAAAGATTAAAATAAAGGCAATTAAAGAGGAAAGGATATAGAGAGAGACACAGAGACTCAATCTGGGAACTATTTTGGGATTTTAGAGATTTTCGAGATTCTCGAGACTTATCGATTAAATAATCGATATTTTTATCGGTTTTCTTTATCGATATTTATCGATTTTGTTATCGATATTTACCGATCTTGTTCTCGATATTCATCGATTTTGTTATCGATAATAATCGATTTTGTTATCGATTCTTATCGATTTTGTTCTCGATATTTATCGTCTTCGTTGGCGATGTTTATAGATTTTGTTATCCGTATTTATCGATTTTGTTATCGATTCTTATCGATTCTGGTATCGATATAAATCGATTTTGTTATCGATATTTATCGATTTGGTTATCGATATTTATCGATTTTGTTATCGATATTTATCGATTTTGTTATCGATATTTATCGATTTTGTTTTTGTTATCGATATTTAACGATTTTGTTATCAATTTTGTTAGCGATATTTATCGATTTCTAATCGATTTAGCTACCAATGGTATTATCGATGCTATTGAAATTTTTATCGAATTTGTCATCGATTTTGTTTTCGATATTTTGATGGACGCTATATCGATAGAGTATGAAGATAAAAATGAAGATAATGGAAAAACAGAATAACATGTTATTAAAACGAACAGTGGTAGAGGGATCTACATTGATAAAAAAAAAAGCGAAAAAATATAACTATAAATATATGTATGATAGTTAAGTGTATGTATAGATAGATAAGTAACGTAAGTTTCACTTCTACAGTGTGGCCCAGGCGCACTTACTTTTCTTTTGTATATAGACTGCCAGTTCTTACTAAAATATAATCGTAGAGTTTTCGAAGTAGAATTAAAAACTTCTTAGTCGACTTTCGACACGTTTTCGTTAAATTATTACCGCATTACGGCCCAGGCGTATTCTGGTTTTTAATTTGTTAGTCGATTTTAAAGAATTTGCAGGTAAAAGAAAAATATTTTTAAGTACTATCAGGCCTACCATCAGTTCCGTCGGAGATCCGCTATCGCTATCGTAAATTCCGTCGTGATCACGAAATTCTCCCGCAAATTCGAAATGGTATCACTGATTTCGAGTTAGGTTATTTTGATTTAGAGTTATTAAACCAAAACATAAAAACAAAGAAGAACCAAAGGCAGCACTAACTACGAATGAGTCGGAATTGCTGATAGCATTTCTTCCGAATTCGTGACGGAAGATTTTTTTCACGACGGGAGTTCACTCGGAATTTGTGATGGGCCTGTATACATCATACATATTTAATTTTTGTTACCACCAAAAAAAATATTTTAGTAAGTGATGAACTGCTCCGTTATTCTAAGGACGGACACAGCTAAAAGAGTTTTCCATTAAAAGCACAGCTTGGGAAACTCTGGCCCGGAAGTATGGCCAATTTAAATGAAAACAACATGCTATTATAATACTCAATATAACGTTAATTCTTAACTTCCAAACTAAATGGGAAAATCTTTCAACCACTCTATTCTTTTGCTTATTCTTTCTTATTTCAAATTATCTTTCAACCTTACATTTATCCAAGCATGTTCGTCTGTTGAAAAAATTTCCATTTTTATAAAATTCGCCAAAAATACCTGCACTCATCCACCGTTTTTCCTGCAGTGTCAATGATCTAACACCAAAAAAAAAAAGAAAGAGTTATGCATTTTAAGGTGTTCCCAGTTCGTTCCAAAATGGATAAGAAAATGTTGACTTCAACAACGCCACAGATATTACGGTTAGAAAAAATTGCAAAATGTTGGCGTCAACACTAAACTCAATGAACTGTGAACATCCCAAATGTTGCCCACAGTTGTGATCTCACTAAACTAAAGACAATTACATATATTGCTACGAAATATGCCAGCTTAATTAGGCAATAAATCCAATAGGTGCAAATTTTGTGCTGAGTATCCAAATAGTGAACAAGTGAATTAAAAACAAAGCATACCACCACTTATCACCTCTCAGATATGGAGTGCGCGTCTAAATGCTTGACGCCAACGTTCACAGCTGTTAGCCCCCGCACACTGGAAACATTACGATTATTTTTTTTCGGATTTGATTACTCACAACGCACCAGTTGATTAGTTGCTTCTTCAAATTTGGTGTTCTACACTGGAGACCAACGAATCGATTACGCGTAGAATACATACATATCGTCGTACACACTTCCATACACAACGATTGACAATAACCAGCGCATGTCACTTAACTCGTGATCTTGTAAGATTAATTTGGAAATATGTATGGGTTTGCTATGGTAATTCGATTGACACCAAACAAAATACCTATAAAGACAAAGTTCGCTCATCACAGAAATTATACTCAAAACTTGTCCATACTAAAGTGAAAACATACCTACATATGTATGTAAATATGTATGTATGTAGGTGTAATTCGGCGTCTTGGGACGTGATGCCTTTGCCAATCGTTGAACTATTTATTTTTTACTACAAAACTGCAATATCGGAAAAAGTAGTTGATAAGTTTTTGTACCAATTCACGGTGGAAAAGCTACAGCCGGCATTTCATTCATTATTTCGTTGCGTTTTCAGCCGTTAGTTAACCAGCGCTCGATGAATGTTGTGAATGAAATGTAAAACGCACAGTGGATGCCATCAGAATACAACTACTACGAGTGTGTATGCGTGCAAATCCCAGCAAACATATATGTATATACAAATGTGCTTTTAAGGAGGAGGAAAATTTTTAATACTCAACTTTAATTAAGTTTTTATTTCAATGATTTGCCAAAAGTGTATTAACTTAAATTTACAGGAATCTATTTCCGGAAGGTAATATTTACTGTGCATTCCAGAATGCCTTTTGGAAACATAGGCTCGATTCCTTGGTGCTTTTTTGTACGGAATGCAAATCATACTAACTCGGCTTCCTTGGAGGGGGAAAATTTTATTTCTGCTTTATAAATACATACATTCGAATCAAAGAATAATGGGCCATCTGCAGTTCTCAAGAAAACCCAAACCCAAAATATTTTTCATTGTTCTGGAAATCTGAAAGTCCGGTACATACTTACTACACACATATAAACTCAAGACCTTATTTTTGCTTAAATTTCGTAACTTCGACAATTTTTATGCAATTGCATTAGTTGTGGTACCAATTTATTCGAAAATAAATATTCTTCTAGCTAAATCCTACATGTTTGGCAACTTTCATACAAATTTTTGAAATCAACTATGGTTAAAGTTGAAAAAATTAAGAAAAATAGGGGCTTTTTAAAAATTTAGCCGATGAAAACTTCCAACAAGCTAAGTCTAACAATATATTGTACTACATCACTCCATAAATGCCCTTTTGGAACATGTTCGGTTTTTAAAATCGGATGAAAAATAGTCAAGCTGTTAATAGATAAGTGCAACAAGTACGAACATAACGGTTGTTTTGAAAAAAGGAGGGTTTATTTATTTATATTCACGTATATTTAGTATTTATTGCAAAACTAATATTTAATAAAAGTAAAATTAAAGCTTAATATAGTTAACCTGTTGCAATTCTCCCTCTAAACATATTCTCGATGCTGTTGGAATGGACGTGATTCCAAGCAGTACCGTAAATATCACGTGTAGGACATGCGGTCTAGAGTGTAATTTCCTGAGCCGCCACAACTGGGCGGTCGGAAAGGACTAGTTTCCAAGCCGCCTCTTATAGACTTCTCTACGAGCAGGCGACCTGAATGGACGAAATCCAGAGTCACCCTGCTAGTTCAGGAAATATATAGAACCTATTTCTGTGTTGTGCTCGACCATACCCTGCGGGAAAAAATTATCAATTGATAAAAAATAACAAACTTGTAGTTCGCTTTTTT
>NW_023458556.1:3420673-3422619 GCF_013731165.1 Rhagoletis pomonella
AAAATTATCAATTGATAAAAAATAACAAACTTGTAGTTCGCTTTTTTGCGGGATTTCTATAAATTATATAACTTGTAGTCGGCTACAAAAAGCTAACTTGAAACTAGTTGACTAGTAATGTAGGAGTAATGCAGGAGATTGTTTTCTTTAAGCGCATTTCTATTTAAATATCCTGTACTTCGCAAATACTTTTTCGAACTGAGCACAAATAAAGGGAAGATCGATATTTCATATTATAATTTTGAAGTTATGTCTGACGGAGTTCAAATATGGGACCACTCACAGAAGAATATATAAACAAATATGAAATGTAATAAAATAAATAAAGTAAATAAAGTAAATAAAACAAAAATATAAAAAATTATTTAGTTTTTCATATTGATATTTTATGTCCAAGGGTAGTTAGTTACAAGTTAGTTACATCTAATGCAGAGGTAACCACCCTTGACTACATCTAATGCAGAGGTAACAACCCTTGACTATTTCGCGGCCATCGCCATAGAAATATACAGATAATTGCGACTTTTAGCTCCTTCCTAATCCACTTAAAGTTAGCTTATAGTTAGATACATTTCCTGCAGGGTGGCTACAACCTGCACTAGGTTTTGTTTCGGGTGTATTTCATGACCTTTTTTGTAGCACCGTGTTTTTACCGAACAATGGAAAAGTTGTTTTTGTCTCCTCAGACGGAAATCGTTAGACTAATGACCTTTTCACCTTCTCCTAATAATTATATTAGCATTGCAATTATTTGCATCTTCTCATAATAATTATATAGGACTTTATATTGTTTCGTCTCTCGAGACGTTTATTTCAAGACGTACATAAATGATTTACATACGTCTTCTCTTAATAATTATACGGGACTTTTATTGACATTAAACTTCTTAATTGAGTCCGGAGGTTTAACGCGTTAAATATTTAACACCACGATTCTTCCTGTCATCAAATATTTATATATAAAAGAGCTTTTTTGCTTGTAGGTGGTTTTAGTTTTTTGAAAAGGGTTCACAGATGTTAGAAAATCAAATTTAAATAATGGATCTTTAAGATATTTATAAAACTAATTTCTTAACAATTCTCTTAACTTCACAGCAAAAACGTGTATTGCGTAAAATCAACGAGAAGTTTGTATTCACAACTTACTTTATATGTTACAGCTATTTTAACATATACACATACATATGTACACGCATTCTGAAATGTAATTAATTAATAATTAAGCGATTACCAAAATTGGCTGCCGTTGCGATTTAATTCAATTACTTTTATTAACGGGTTCTGGTTAATGCTTATTATTATATGCAGATGTACATAAATAAGTTTATTTTGCTTGCTGGGTAAGTTCGATTTCAAATATGTAGGTATGTTAGCATGTTTGTATGTATGTACATGTGTTCCATTTCCTGTCAGTAGTAAAAACATTTGTATTGCGGAAAATTTAAGTGTTTGGAATTAGCATAATTTTTGTCACACGAGTTCTCACAACCATTTATATATTTATCCACACACTTGTCTATATACATACATACATACATATGTATGTACATATTTATGTATGTTTGTGCATGCAGAGTATAGTTTATTTAAAAAGGGATTGACCTCAGTCTTTTCCCAACACGATAACATTTTTGTATGTATGTACATATGTATAAAAATAAAAATAAAAATAAAGTATTCAAAACTTTTATGTGTATATACATATGTAGGTACATTATTTCATAATCTAGAATAGATTTAAATGTCACGATTATATATCGATGCATTTGGAGTTTCTCCTTGCAGTCGAAATTGATTGTTTCCTGGAATTGCTTAAGTTGAATTATTGCCTTAAAATGCCATTTATGGTTCTATTCTTTGGAACATTTTCACATTATTTTATTGTCTCAAATTAAGGCACCTTTTTAAATTTCCTAATAGCATTAAACTTTTCTAACTGTGTTTTT
>NW_023458556.1:3422719-3424665 GCF_013731165.1 Rhagoletis pomonella
AAAATTATCAATTGATAAAAAATAACAAACTTGTAGTTCGCTTTTTTTGCGGGATTTCTATAAATTATATAACTTGTAGTTGGCTACAAAAAGCTAACTTGAAACTAGTTGACTAGTAATGTAGGAGTAATGCAGGAGATTGTTTTCTTTAAACGCGTTTCTATTTAAATATCCTGTACTTCGCAAATACTTTTTCGAACTGAGGACAAATAAAGGGAAGATCGAAATTTCATATTGTAATTTTGAAGTTATGTCTGACGGAGTTCAAATATGGGACCACTCACAGCAGAATATATAAACAAATATGAAATGTAATAAAATAAATAAAGTAAATAAAACAAAAATATAAAAAATTATTTAGTTTTTCATATTGATATTTTATGTCCAAAGGTAGTTAGTTACAAGCTAGTTACATCAAATGCAGAGGAAACCACCCTTGACTACATCTAATGCAGAGGTAAACCCCCCTTGACTATTTCGCGGCCATCGCCATACAAATATACAGATAATAGCGACTTTTAGCTCCTTCCTAATCCACTTAAAGTTAGCTTATAGTTAGTTCCATTTCCTGCAGGGTAGCTACAACCTGCACTAGGTTTTGTTTCGGGTGTATTTCATGACTTTTTTTGTAGCATCGTGTTTTTACTGAACAATGGAAACGTTGTTTTTGTCTCCTCAGACGGAAATCGTTAGACTAAAGACTTTTTCACTTTCTCCTAATAATTATTTCACCATTGCAATTATTTTCATCTTCTCATAATAATTATATAGGACTTTAAATTTTTTCGTCTCTCGGGACGTTTATTTCAAGACGTAAATGATTTACATACGTCTTCTCTTAATAATTATACGGGACTTTTATTGATATTAAACTTCTTAATTGAGGCCGGAGGTTTAACGCGTTAAATATTTAACACCACGATTCTTCCTGTCATCAAATATTTATATATAAAAGGGCTTTTTTGCTTGTACGTGGTTTTAGTTTTTTGAAAAGGGTTGCCAGATGTTAGAAAATCAAATTTAAATAATCGATCTTTAAGATATTTATAAAACTAATTTCTTAATAATTCTCCTAACTTCACAGCAAAAACGTGCAGTGCGTAAAATCAACGAGAAGTTTGTATTCACAACTTACTTTATATGTTACAGCTATTTTAACATATGCACATACATATGTACACGCATTCTGAAATGTAATTATAATTAATAAGCGATTACCAAAATTGGCTGCCGTTGCGATTTAATTCAATTACTTTTATTAACGGCTTCTGGTTAATGCTTATTTATATGCAGTTTATTTTGCTTGCTGGGTAAGTTCGATTTCAAATATGTAGGTATGTTAGCATGTTTGTATGTATGTATGTACATGTGTTCCATTTCCTGTCAGTAGTAAAAACATTTGTATTGCGGAAAATTTAAGTGTTTGGAATTAGCATAATTTTTGTCACACGAGTTCTCACAACCATTTATATTTATCCACACACTTGTCTATATACATACATACATATGTATGTATGTACATATTTACATATGTATGTTTGTGCATGCAGAGTATAGTTTATTTAAAAAGGGATTGACCTCAGTCTTTTCCCAACACCATAACATTTTTGTATGTACATATGTATAAAAATAAAAATAAAAATAAAGTATTCAAAACTTTTATGTGTATATACATATGTAGGTACATTATTTCATAATCTAGAATAGATTTAAATGTCACGATTATATATCGATGCATTTGGAGTTTCCACTTGCAGTCGAAATTGATTGTTTCCTGGAATTGCTTAAGTTGAATTATTGCCTTAAAATGCCATTTATGGTTCTATTCTTTGGAACATTTTCACATTATTTTATTATCTCAAATTAAGGCACCTTTTTAAATTTCCTAATAGCATTAAGCTTTTCTAACTGTGTTTTTAGCACTGCACTATTAGCATAATCGACGG
>NW_023458556.1:3424765-3451180 GCF_013731165.1 Rhagoletis pomonella
TTTTTAGCACTGCACTATTAGCATAATCGACGGTCACTGTCACTGTCACTACCACTCTCACTGTCACTGTCACGTTTGACGTTTCACTTTGTCCGCGACCTGCGACCTTCTCTGCCGGGTTTCCAAAATTATACTGAGTGAAAATAGATAGAAGTGTCTGATTTAAAGCACTGAATCGAAAAAGATACATATTGGTACTCATTGTTTAAATAAACACACATACACAAAGGCACAACAACAAGCGATCGAGAGTCTCGATTCGAGACCGATGGAACAATCGGGCGACCAACCATTGCTCTGCTCCCAACGATCGAGTAAATGCAATTTGCCGGTTGTTTTGCTGCTTTATCCACTAAGCTCCAAAGAGCACAAATAATACAAGTATCGTGCTCGTGCTTCATGGCGCCATATACATACATACATACATACTTATGTACCCTGCAGGGAAACCGAGGACTAGTGAATCAAATTTCTAGTTCTGAACTAGGTCTTTATCGCCAAAAAGGAACTAGAACCCCACCACTCCGAAATCGGCGAAAAGTGGCACTTTTAAAAACTAATTTTTCAGTTTTTTTTTTCACTAGAAATCTATATCTAAAGTGACGAATTTAGAAATGGTTCGGAACTATAGCAAAAGGCATGCAGAACGAACTGGATCTTATTTTTCGAATTTAGAACTAGTTCGGAACTATCGAATAAGAGATGCAGCGGGGGGCTTGTTTACTTTACATAGATATGTGTTCGGCGGCTTTTTCGTTCAAATACGCTTCTATTCTGTGCTTCGCAGATGCTTTTTCATAGCTTGGTAACACAAAACTAAAAAATTTGTGTTAACATTTCAACATCTTGGGACCGTCTGGAATCTAAGAAATAACAGCGAGCACCTCTGCAAACTCAGCTACAGCTAAAGGTATGTAAACTTACATTTCTCACAATCATTCAAACAAATTTAATTTCAAATTGAAAACACATTTCTTCCAAAATAACTTAAATTCGCACACACGAAAGAACCAAAAAGATTGAAAAATTATGATACTTTTTTCTTTCGTCTGTCGATTTTAGAACTGGTTCGGAACTATAGAATTTAGAAAAGGGATTCAACGCGAACCAGTACTGGGTCTAAATGTACTAGAAGCGCACCAGTTCAGATCTAGAGATTTTCCCCACAGGGTACATACATACATATCAGTGTGAGTATGTGCACACGATCATGAATAAGATTCATATTTGTTTCTATATATCCGTGAGGGTGATATTAGAACTAGTTAAAAAACAACTAGTTTTTCACTAACCACTTTGTGTCTGGTGTTAAAAGTCGTCCCTGCCAGCCAAATTCTTAATGTGGCTCGTGCCTCTGTTTGAAACGATTTTAATTGATTTTATATTTAGTAGTCCTTTCCCCTTTTTAGCCGACTTCAAAAAAAGAAGGAAGGTTATCAATTCATCGGAATATTTTTTATGTATTTTACCGGATAACTTTGGACCATGTGACCCGTTTTGGATAATTCTCAAGGGTGATCCCATACTAATTTGGTTTAGATCCGATCATTGGAGTATGAAGAAATTATATATAAATATACGTAAAAATAGCATAAATATTTGGTGTTTACACATTTGCTAGTGCGTGGCCGAGCTTCATCTCCGATTTGTGGTGCGCGCCTCGATGTTGTCGCCCACAGTTTTACGCCGCCTACAAACGTCAAATGGTTTGAATGAGAAGCTGTTTTTCATGGCTGAAATACACTCGGAGGTTTGCCATTGCCTGTCGAGGGGCGACCGCTTTTAGAAAAAATGTTGTTGCATTTTATTTTTTGATGTTGGTCGGAAACGAACCTGGGCTTGAAGCCAGGCCCTGCGGATGGTAGCGCGCAGTGAACGAATATTGCTAGTTGTTCAGTATGCCATCCACAATGAATGCAGGAGGACATCTGTATACTCAATTGTTGTAAATTTTAGGTTTTCTACCATTTTTGCCCATAAAATTTGGGCACTAAAGTCATAAACCATTCATCCAAGGCAACTTCAAAACAGACTCGGTGGTTCTACAACTTCGTTCAATTTGGATACAAAAATTTTGATGCATTTATCCCAGTTCTATAGAAGAGTACTAACATACTTTTTTTTTGCAACATAAATAGATTAATATAGATTAATAAACTCTTGATAGTCTGGTGTAGACTTGCATCAAATCCTATAAAATTGTAGTGACAGGAACACAATCACGTGTAAAGGGGCATACAACTTATCAGTTTCAAAAAATTTCATTGAATTCCAGGCAAATATATAATCAAAATCTTAAGAGATAAAGATTGCAAGGGATATTTATCAAACGTTTCGGTTTCGTTTTATTTAAATAGAATAGTTATCAAAATTTAGTACTATAATGCTCAATTTGCAATTGTGCATGCAAATACTTTCTTAAATACATATGTATGACTTATTATTTGTTACCAGTAAAAAAATTTAAATAAAAAGAAAAACACTGGCCACGTTACACTTATTTATTATTTAAGTAATTGTGCAATTGTCGGCGGCAGTGGTGTAGTTGTAAGCAGTGCGCGCTTCCACTCCGCAACGCCTGGGTTCAAACCCTGGCCAAAACAACATCGCAAAAAAATATAGAAAAAATGTTTTTTCTTAACAGCGGGTCGTCCCTCAGCAGGTAAACCTCCGAGTGTATTTCTGCCATCGAAAAACAACTGTAGGTCCCTCCGCTCTGTGTGACAACATCAAGGCGCACGCCACAAATCGGAGGAGAAGCGCGACCGGCATTAAAATTATAACTTTACTTTTCCACACCCTAATGTACATGTGTGTATACTTACATAAATATAAATACATATGTATGTACATCCACTATTGACATATTCTACCATGATGTATTGTGATTTTACGTTTAATGTTGCGGTTGACTAGGCGCCGCACAGTGGGCTGAAATGAGACCCTGTAGTCAAAATAAAATATCTCCCCTTGGGATTAACCTTTTTGTGGAGTTTTTATTTTTTTATTTTTATTAAGACCCTTTTCACATTACTTGGTATGATATCGGATCGACATTTTCTCCTCCGTTTTTTTGGGCTTACCGAAACGAATCCGGCGTGCAGTGATTTGATCACTTGTCGGAATACTTTAATTCACGAAATTAAATTTGAAAATTTCACAAGTCATTTAACAAAAGTATCCTCAACCTAAGCCAAAGACGTTATTGTTGTATTTATTTTTATCTATTTCATTTCATTTACTTCTTACTTTCTTCTTCTTGTTTTTGCGGGCCGCAAAATGTGTGCAGTAAATTTTCAGACTTTACTGGCCGTTCTAACTGCAGTGCGGTATGTCGAAATAAATTCGCTTTGATTTCATATATGCGACACTAATGTAGCCGGTATACTTTCGGTAACAAACAAATATGTCGATCAAACATCGTAGCGAGTAATGTAAAAAGCGCTCTAAAGGTAAATACTATACATAGTGGCGAAAATATAAATAGGCTAGTGAGATCCGCTGCGAATTCTGTCTTCAGAAGTCGAGAGACTAACTAGGGCAGCTACCAACAGTAGCTCGCGCTCGCTCTGGCCATTGCTCGATGAACGAAGAACAAGTAGTCTTCTTAAGGTTTTCAAAGCCAAACGTTAGGCTTCTCACAGGAATACTAACGGAACATTGGACCATTGGCCATATGGCCGCCAGGTTCGGAGCCCCTGCTGGGGCAGGAATGAGGAGGAGTTAGAACCCGTCCATCGCCCTTCCTTTGCGAGTGTCCAGCACTTCGAGTAAAACGCCTCAAGTTTCTTGGAGACCATTTATACGAGAACCTGAATACTTTGGGAATAGCTCCTCTGGAAGGACTGCTAGGATTCGCCAGAAAATCAAAATGGTTCGAAGACATGTAGAGATAGGCTTGTGGTAACCCCCCATGGGCATCGCAATGAGCCTTCGCGGCCTGCGATTGAACTCTTCGCAGAGCTGCCCGTTTAACATAACCTAACCTAACCTAGTGACATTTCAGCATCTTTAGCTATTTCCCTTTCGATTATTTAATGTTTAATATCTTTTATGAAAGTGTAGCTCATTATCTAACAAAAACTATGCAAGTCAAAATTTCAAACTTTGTACAAAAATTGCAAAGTTTAATAAAAATGTTGAAGTTTTTAAATAGATTTCTTAAAAAACATTATGAGTATGCAGTTTTGTAGCCCGTTCAGTTTTAGTAAAACAAACTACAAATTGTAAGTAGGTAGGATTCCATTGATTTTTGGATATGTGGAAGGTGTTGCTCATTTTCTCCATGCAGAAAAATTGTCGAGCATTATTTGTTTAAAATTGAAATTCTTTTCAATTGAAATCTTGTATGAATATTTATGAGAAGGTATGAGGTATACGAGGTAGATCCTCGCGGGACGATTATTTTCAGATGGAAATGATTTACGCCTTCTTACAATAAATATATTCGTCTCGCGGGACCTTTATTTCAGGACAGAAATTATTTACCTCTTCTCGTAATAATTATATGGGATTTTTACTTTTTTCTTCTCTCCGGCCGTTTATTTCAAGAAGGAAATTATTTACGTCCCACGTTTTCTCTTAATAGAATTGGTACTTTTACAACCGATTTCACGCAATTTTTTAATTTTAATTTTAATTTTGCATTTACCAATTTCATTACGCCCCTGTTTCACTACACACTTGTCCCGATTTTTTGACATAAATTTAACTAATGCAGCTACGAAGTTGAAACTAGGCGAAGTCAATAGTCATGGCATATATAAGAAAAAGCCCAATTCTTGACTTGTACAACGCCCACCTTAACCGCTCATACAACACTATTTGTAGCTCATTAAATATTTAACGCGTTAAATCTCCGAACTCGATTAAGAAGTTTCGCTTCAATAAAAACCAAATACAACCAGGCTCAAATTTTGTTATTTTGTTGTTGATTTGATACTCTAAAATGTCAAAAAAGGTAAACACAGTCTGACATTTATGAGTGATATGAGGGATCTTCGGGAATTCTGGGACTATTTCGGGATTTTCGAAACTACCTCGAAATTTTTGATGGTTTGGCGACTCCAATTGTGACCAAAATTTATATGTGATATCCTCGACATATTACATGCATATATGTATGCATAAACCTTAGGATACGATCTCTTACGAACGACAACGTGACAATGGCAACCCTACAAGAAAAGGACATTTTATACCGACCGATTCTCAATACACTCAAACAAAAACCAATACACATGAAAAATGCTGCAAAAATTTCCCCACAATTTTAAAGCAGTAAAACAGGGACCTTAAGTTGACATCAATCGAGGCCATATGATGAAAAGGGATGCAAAATCACATGTACAAAAAGGAACTGGTCAGATTTTTGAGAAATCCCTGCAATTCTGACGTAAAATATGATCCCAAAAGGCTGCAGATCTCCCAGTCATATGACCAGCAGATGTCTTGTAGGGAATGTTTTCTCTAACGCTCGTTTGCTCAAGTATTTATCGCGGTAAAATACAATCGCAAGAGGAGCTAATATGTGATCAAGGCGCATCCATGCAAGGTGGTGGTGATTGCATATTTTGTTATTGCTTTTTGGTACAGGAGGATGTCAAAACGAAAGGGAATAGGAGTTAACTTTCATCATTTTCTTTTGTTGACATCCTAAAGTTGCGCCGCTTCGTCTTGGATGACATTCTCCTGTACTAGTGTAGAGACAAAAATATCCAATCAGCTGATCAATCAATACCACCTTGTATTGATGCGCCTTGTACGAGATCCTATTTTCGAGCGATTGCGAGCGAATTTCTTCGCACTCTGATAAATACTTACTGTATAATACAATTTTATCACTACAACTAAGTGAAACTCTTTTTGGTTCGGCTATAAATAATAACCATAGCAAGGGCGCCCCATAATACAACGTGGAAGGACCAAGACCACCAACTGACGAAGCTTTTTGTCTCGGCCTAAATCGACAAACGGTTGTAGTGCCACATAAGAACTAAAAATAATAATAGGTGTGTGTTTGAAATAATGATTTATTTTTCTTAAATATACGTATGTTTTTGCAAGAAATTTTTATCTTCATCTACCTAAGGATAATATTAAATATTTATAAGAGCATTATCGATATTCAAATGTCACCCATTAATTTAATTAGATTAATATGATTGCTAATTTTGAGTGCAAAATGAAAATAATGAGTCTCATTCCGAATATTCAAATACATTTAGTTCCATCGCATCTTTGTTTTAATTGTCGCATAATTAATATTATTTTATATCACATAAATGAAATTAAATATGTTATGTTTTAAACTATTACATATGTATGTATTTTTAATTAGCTTTTGTTTAGGCTTAATCAAATGAGTTGTTCATAACTTTACATATACATAAATTACACAAGCACGCCAAGGCCGGCCTGCAATCGTCACATTCGTCATTACAAGTGGTTCATAATTTGACGAAGATACCTTTTCTTTAAACTGTGCATATGTATTGTGTGTGTAATATGTTTTTTTTTAATTTTATTTTTATGCAGTTTTATCGAGGATGTCTTCTATCCTACTATATGTATAGTTTTTCGAACCCTATTACTCCAGTTATTGTAATATTAATACAAAGAATACTTCAGCATTATCTGAATATTCTTACAAAGCTTGTAATTGGATAACACTTAAGTTTCTAAGCTACCTTTTGATTTTTGCTTAAACGTTTCACATGCATTAGTTCTTGTTTTTGACACCCTAGCTTCACTTAAGCCGATTTAAATTTTTTCTTTATCTACGTTATTTAAACATAATTAACCTGCAATTTATTCAACTGAAACTTCTATAGCTTATCAATAATGTAAAAGCAAAGCGTTTATTTGCCGTATTTAACTGTTTGCAACGCATTTTAAAAACGCGACAGATTATTTACTTCTTTGCTTCGCAAATTCTTCGAGATTTTTCAGTTTTTCATATTATAAATTAGACTTGAACATATCGTTCATAATATACGTATTTCGTTACATTTTTTGCTGATCAACGATTTAAATAGATTTGTCCTACTAACTCTTGAATCCTTCTTAGTAAATCTTCCCAGTTTCACAACAAATCCCGATGGAATACCCAAGTGTGTTTCGTATGCGCAAACTTGTGCGAAAGCCATTGTGATTCCAGTAAATTAAAACGGTCTTGGCTGAGATACAGTGGCTTGCCACGCCTATGGAAATATCAAGAAATGTTTGATAGAAAATATACAAAATACTCTTATATAGTATAGCATTTGGCAGTATTTAACTCACTTAAGGTCTCGATCCTCTTCATCAAAATCGTCTAAATACAGCGAGCCCCAGAGACAGGCACGTCGTCCACGGATCACTATTATGTAGGTAGATGTGACTACAAGAAATATTCCAATTCCTCCTCCACAGGTTATTGTATGCTAAAGTTAAATCCGGAATTAGTAACAGCAGTACTTGATATACATACGTACAGATCCCCTATACTCTATTATATAAAATTGAAAGCCAAGTTATCGTGATCAAACTCCCAAATCATCATCAGTACAAAAGTCTTTTTTCGGCAAATTTTAAATTTAAATTCAATGAAATGAAATGAAAAAATAAGATAAGCAAAAAACCACCAGCTCCGTCAGAATTGGGAAAGACCTATCCGAATCGTTTGCTGCCATCCGGTGTTTCAGGCAGGGCGACTCCCTTTCATTTGATTTCTTTAATCTGAAGAGCCGCACACAAGAGTGTGCAATTGCTGGCGTGTGCCGATGACAAAAACCGTTCTGCCTTTTCCCCCCCCCAAGTTGAATAAGGAAGCAAAGCGAATGGGTCTGGTGGTAAACGAGGAAAAGACGAAGTATTTCCTGTCATCAAACCAACAGTCAGCGCATTCGCGCCTTGTCACCCACAGTCAAGGTGTATCATACAAGGTGTGATTGACAGCTCAGTGCGGCTGTCTTTTAAGGTACTATTAAGAGCGTGTGTGAATCGGTAACAAAGTTCGCTGCGAGTAAATTTTTGACAAGTGTGGGGTGAATAAAACTTCACTAGCTCACGAGGCTAGTGAAATTTTTGACAAATGCATAGAAAATTTTGACAATCGCAAAGATTGTTGTTGTGTGTAATTTTTCTGCCTCAAATTTAAGCAAAAACAATAAAATATAAGGAAATGGAGTTTCTGGTGGCAAAATTAATAAGTATTACACTACGGGCGTGTGTGAATCGGTAACAAAGTTTGCGGTAAGTAAATTTTTGACAACTATGAGGTGAATAAAATTTCAGTAGCTCACGAGGCTAGTGAAATTTTTGACAAATGCATAGAAAATTTTGACAATCGCAAAGATTGTTGTTGTGTGTAATTTTTCGTAAACCAAAAGCTTAAATTGATGAAATGCAATCAGTGATGGTAGATAATTTCTTAAAAATGTTTCAAACGCTTTAATTGATTAAAATTAAATTGACTAAAAGCTTAAATTGATGAATTGCAATCAATAATGGTGCATGTTTTCTTAAAATATTCATTTCACTTCATTTTATAATATTTTATTCTGCGGTTGTCAAAAATTTACTGTTGTCAAAAAAATTATTCACCAGCTTTCCCCATAGAACTTTGTTACCGATTCACACGCGCCCTAAGTCAAAAAATATTAACAAACGATAAAAAATAAATAAAAATTTCAATTTGAAGTTTTGCCCACAGTTATAATTTCGAAAAAGTAGAGAATTTCGATAATAATATCAGCATAGAAATCCACGTAACAAGTTCTACTTTGGACTGGGTAGGCAATTCAGAAGTAAAGTCCTCCCTCGGCGTGTGAACACCAGGCTCTATAAGTCACTCATCATGCCCGTGCTGATATATGGCGCAGAAGCTTGGCCAATGGAGTAGTCGAGAGAAAGATTTTGCGGAAGAATGAGGGGCCTTCACGCATTGGCGAAGGCGACTCCAGCTTTGAAAGTATTCAACTCAAAACCCACTGGTGGTAGCAGAGGAAGAGGAAGGCCTCCTCTGCGATGGAAAGATCAAGTGGAAAAGGACTTGGCAAGCAGAAGCCCTTCAATTTGTGCCACTCTATACAAAATAGAATGGATAAATGAATGCAGAATGGCTTTTAGCTCCTGAAATTATCGACTGGATCGTTGTAGCAACAGTGGCTGCATTTTATTCACACCAGAATGCCTATCGAAAGAACCGATCGCTCACCGAAACAAGTGCCGGGTCAAAGGGAATTTCGGCATGCGGCTGCAGAGATTGAATAAATTCGTTCACGGAAAGTTTTTAGACTCTCCCTTTCAACTTGCCTGATAAACCTTTTGGATTAAGACTAGCTGAGTATACCTCCCAGTGCACCGTGCGCCCAGGCTTATTAAACAGCTGACGCACGACTTTTTCTTAGCGCTGAGACTTCCCGAGACCTCCAAACGGTTTTGGCCATGCGATTTGGCCTTGTCTCGGGACAGCTAGAGAGATAATATCTATTAGCCTGTAAGCTTGGTATTCTAACTGCATAAAATCGAAACTATATATATTTTAATTAAACAACTTATTAATATTTGTGCAAGAACTTACCCGAACAGCTTCGCAACAATCATTTTCCGCACAACATGTTTGTTTCAGACACACAATTGTACCACATAATAAACAAATGGAGCTTTCCTTTGGCACTTTGTAACAATTCAGACATGGACGTTCGTGGTAGTACTAAAAAAAAACACCAAAGACAATAATACAGAAACTATTATTTGAATTAGTACTGGCATACCGTGAACAAGCGCTCATATTCGCGTGGTAGCTCGAGGAGTTTCGGCTGCTGCCACGATGCATGCTGGTTCATGATGACGAGCTCTCGCACTGTATCGGTTGGTGGCCCTATATACATTAATTGCTCACACCAAAACTTGGGCAAAGTTTGTTCAGTTCCAGCAATGAAGCAGAGGCCCTTCGAAGCGTTAAAACAGTCCCAGTCCATTGAATCAGTTACGAGTTCCAAGTAATAAACCAGTCGCACAAACTCTAAGCCTGGAGCTGATATCTCTGGCATGTCGTGCCTGTAAAGATGCTGCCTCAGCAATGCCGCAATGCGCAGAAATGGTAGGCAAAGAGTTTGCAACTGAGCTTCCATGGATTTCATATTTACTTCGACCTCGGTATTGGAAGCTCCAGTACCAACTCCATTTCCAGGATTGCCTAATGCATTTAATTGTGCAGAAGCCGCCAACGCCGCAGCCGCAGCTGCAGCCGCAGCAGCTGTTGAAGTACTGGGTATGCATTCGCGACGTAAATGTGACATACGGTTTGTGTGATTCAGTACTAACGCCATAGCGCGTCCCAAATAGAGCATATTCGATAAGCTGCCACCGCTTGAACGTGATGAGTTGCGACGGCCACCAGTATCAGCATCATCCGTGGAAGGAGACTTGTTATATTTCGATATGATATAATCACATTCTAAATCAGTGAGCGTAACACAAAGTTGTACAACTATTTGATAGTAGAGCAAATTGTACATAACCTTAACCATACATGTGAAGAAATCTGCAAGCAGAAGAGATTATAATCAGTTATGATGCACATACATACATACATACAGTTACTCAAACAAATGACCACATGTTGATTTTCTTCAAATATTCGTAATGTTTTTCGAGCCAAATTTTTTTTTTTGTTATTTTTATATAAAAATATCGTCTAAGCTTTAACCAAAACCGTGTAAACACAGCAAACTTCAAACTTTATACAAAATTTAGGAAAATTCAACAAATTTTCATCAAAATTTCAACTTTTTATTCTGAATTTTAGTCTAATGAGGTGCAAGACGGCTAAAAATCGCGTTGATTTTTTTAAATTTTTTTTTTTTGGTGACGGATTTTTGCACTTCTTTTCATATAAGTATCAATTTCTTATAAAATAAAACGCGGGAGACAGTCAAACAACAAAATTATCTGGAAAAATGTTACGAATATTAAAAAAACAACACGTGGTCATTTGTTTTAGTCACTGTATGTGCATTAGACCGAGTCGAGCTCCCTACGAAAGAAAAAAATTTGTAATTTTCGTTCATTCCGAGTCCTAAAAACAGCCACAATCATTCTTTTATTTACATACATATGTATGTCCATATTTTAAGGTGTGATAGATCGTTTAAAATCAGGGACGTGAACCGGATGAAACATTTGGTCGGTTCGGTTCAGCGGTTCGAACCGTTTTTGCACTTTTGGATTGGTTCGTCAAAGCGGTTTTTTTGGTCTTTGAACCGGGGTTTCGGTTCGGTTCAACGGTTTGAAAAACAAACAAAAAAAATAAAAATAACGCGCAAGTTTAAGTGTCCAGTGTCAAGTGCAACAACGCGCAAGATTAAGGGTCAAGTGTCTGTCAAATGAGATGGGTTGCCTTTACATTGTATATTGTCACATGGTAGGTATTACCATGTTTAACAAAAAGACAAAAAAGTGAGTACATTTATCTATTGAAAATTGGGTGAAACGAACTTTTAAACTTTTATGGAAAGTGGTTCGGTTTTCGGTTCGGAGCAAACATTTGTGGAAAATTTCGGTTCGGTTAATGGTTCAGTTAATTAATAGAAAAAAGCGGGTTTCCGGTTCAAAACCGATTCACGTCCTTGTTTAAAATGCATCTTTGAGTAGCATTGATTATTTTACACTAATTAAAAATATAAGATTTTTTTTTTTTTTTTAATTTTATGGCAACTATATTTTAATTTCGACTGGAAAATTTAAATAGTGGATATTTATCGATAAGGAGGCAACTTAGGTAAACAGGATATTATAGTGCAGAAATTTTTATGTTACGTTCGGATTTTATAAGTATGTACTGTTCTAATTTCGAATAGTTGATTGCCTTGAAATTATCGTGTATGAGTTATACGAATTAAGGTAGACGGAAATTTGTATTTATTTTTTAAGTCAATGTATCACACATGGCACATTTGCTGCAAGAGCGTCATAATCCATAATAAAAATAAAGACAAGTTGCCTTCTAATGAGCTATGGTTAATCGATGCACAGCTATAAAAATGTTAAACAATTTACAAAAAGAGGTTTGAGATCATTTCTGCACACTTAACTTTTTTTTTTTTTTTGATTATTACACTCTTGCAGCAAATGAGCGATATGCATGTGAAACTGTGTAGAACTCACCTTGATCCAGATGTAGAGGAGCTAGTAAAATAAATTTCAAAAGTAATGCTATGGGATCTGCTAAAAGGCTGGGTATCAATTCGCGACAATGTGAAGGCACTGGAGCCGCATCGGTTACAGGTAATCCAGCAAGTGAGGCCCACGATCGCCATAATGGCCATTCCACCAGCACCCGCACGTGCACCGATAACACATGCAACAGAGGAACAATGCAGTCACGTTTTGGTTTATAACGCGTTGCATTTGTTGTGCACAGAGAACCGCCCCGCTGTATAATTTCAGACTCTAAGTTCGTGCGAGCAATCGATGTAACAAAGATAAATAAACTTCGAAACGTGGGTGGCACACGCTTCATTTTACGATGAGTTATATTTGTCATGTCTTCCATGGCGCGGCCCATGGCTTCCGAGAGTTTCGTTGACGTCTGCTAAAACGCGAAAATCCAAAAAGGAGAATATGCTTTAGGAAAAAGTAAACTGACTAAAAAGTGTGTAAACCAGGCGCGCACCCATGGGACGAGTTCGAGTGGTTCAACTCTGTCAATATGCAAAGCAAAAATAAACTATTTCGGACACATAGTTGAATCATCAAATATTTTCTAAGTTAATTTGAATGTAATCAATTGAATATTTATTTTTTCGGTACAATATCCTCATTTTCATCTAACCGAAATTAGGCAAATGGTCGTCAAACAAACGAGTTAGCATCTCTGCAATTTATATAAAGATAACTTTACTTATGACACACAAATGTAGTGGCGTCCACTGTGACTGAGTGCTTAGAGGTGCGTACTAACACTCCGTAGAACCCATGGGTTTTGAAAATTAGAAAAAGCTTCTTCTTACAGCGGTCTCTCCTCGGCAGGCAATGGCAAGTCTCCTAAATATATTTCTGCCATGAAACAGCTTTTCATAAAATCCATTTGCCGTTCGGAAGTGGCGTAAAACTGTAGGCCCCTGCATTTGTGCAACAGCATCAAGACGCACATCACAAATAACGGAGAGGCTTGGCCAAACACTTAGCAAAAGTGTAAGCGCCAACATATTATTATTATTATCTTTATATGTATATGTACTCTCTACATTGATAAATGCCTTTGAAAACACACAAAAAAAACCCTTATGACTTTTTACGCCACCAAAAACTTATCTTTAAAGAGAATTTTCTGGGTGCGCACCTGGTGTAAACCGACTATAAGTGCTTACCGTTGGGCGCGCATTTTCTTTGATTAAGTTTGTCAACTCGGCTACTAGTTGCTCGAAAGGTTGAGTGCCCGAGCGCACCATGGGAGTGGGCCTGTCTAGTTGAGGACTCAATGGCAACACCGAGTTAGAGAGCTGTCTGCATACCGGACAATAAAACTCGCCTCGTTCATGCTGATGCTGGCGCTGAGTGGCGTAGAGTGTTTTCAAGTATGCATCCAGGCAACTGAGATGAACATGGTGGCCACACGATTGAACATGTACACCATTCTCGTAGGCCATGTTGTTGGAGAGATACCAAGACTCTTCGCCAAATTTTAAACTTAGCAAATCAGTTCGTCGATTGAACTCAGTGGCTAACCTTGTGGTCAGCTTTAGGCGCTCCTCGTCTTCGTGACAAAGCGGCAATGGCAAACGTTCAGCGGTGCGACGCCGATGTCCAACAATGCCACTGGATTCAACCAATACCACAAGCCCAATAGGATTGGATTCCGTGCTGGGTGTTGTGCAATTGCAAATAATGCAGTCATACTCTTTTTCGCGTGGCTGCTCTTCGTACAAATCATCGTCTTCGTCGTCCAGGCCACACTCCATATTATGCGCCGCCGTTTGCATGAACTCCTTCTGCTTATTTGCGAACTCTTCCATCATTTTCATTTGCCGTTCGCGGGCGCGCTTCCGACGTTCCTCCTTTTCCCTGGCTTCGCGGGCCCTTTGCTCCGCTTGCTTTTCTCGTTGGTTCGGCCAAAGGCGCGAACGTATCTCATCAATGCTTTGTGCACACAACTCATCACGCTTAGCTATTTTACGTATAAGATTACCAATAAAATATGGACCATCCCCAATTCGAGAATCGGATACTCGTATTTTTTTATAATTACGATTTCGCTTTCTTATTGTGCTGCTGTACGGTTGTTCGCGTTGACTAGAATCAAAACTCAAGTTGGAAGCTGCGGCCGAAGTGCTTGCCTCCGAACAGTCTATATCCATGGCAGTAGGAGAATTCGAAGCGTTACCCGCTTTCTGACTCCATTCGTCTACCTTCAATACGCTTGCATTGCCTGATGTACTTGTTGATGATGCTGCTGCGGACTTTCCCAATTCACATGTCGCACTTTTATTGTGCTTATTTTCCGCGTCGCTCTCTTCAATGTGTGTCCCTTCTGTAGAATCTTCTTCTTCTTCTTCCTCCTCATCTTCAACATCACTCAATGAGAAGCTATCCAATGTACCGCTAAGTTGAGAATGTAGCTTTAAAAGCAACGAAAGTATACTTTCCTCTATGAGAACTTCGTCCTTGTTTTGTCCCCCAATTGCATTGTCTACTAACTGTGTAGTCCGTTTTCGAGTACTCGAATCGAAGGTGCGTCGTCCTAAAACTCCTCGCATTGTTGTTGTGGGCACTATGCTTCTACTACCGACCGGCACAGCCACAGGTTGCACCCGCTGAAATGGCAACAGCATGCTGTTGCTATTATTGCTGGTTGGTGAAAACATTTCATTTTGCTGTTGCGGATGTTGTTGAGCTTCCGTAGCCCTCCTTAAGCCTCCGCCCGATGTACCACTAGCGCCCACACTCCCACCAGTCGCTACACTACCACCAGCCAGTAACTGTAATTCTCTGCGGATAGCCACTTCCATTCCACTTTCGGGCAATGTGATAGGTTGCAGCGAGAAACGAAATCCAACTGACGGTGCGGCACCCTCAATAGCATCATCGTCGTCTCGCAGCGTATCGTCTTCTTGACTATCTTGTCTAATGACCAATCCTTGTTCGGGCACCACAGAGAGATCCGGTGGCAAAGCCACTTCCATATTCTGCATGCGCACCATTGCTGTCGAAGTTGCGCCCGCCACACTCACACTCATCGAATCGTCGTCTAAGTCATCATCACTGCCACCGATCATAGGCAATGCAGCCGTCGTCTCTGTTTCCACATCATAATCCAAATCACCGTAAAATTGACTCGAACGATAGTTCGCTGGCGAAACCTGCGGCTCGTGTGACTTTAAGGAAAGTTTCGTAACGACATATCGCAAATTGCAGCTTAGATTATCCGTCGGATAACAATGGAAAAGTTTGGGCGGATCCCGCCTCATTGCAAATGGATATCCGGGTTTACCTTTCGGTTCACATTCCACTACAGCAGCCTTATCATTGCTGGCGCCATTTGTGTCCTCACTCTTTTCGACAGCGACCTCCAAGAGAAAAATTGCCAGAGCTAACAGATGCTCGGATACATCGCGTGAGTGCACCGCCCGAAACAAAATAGAAAGTATGGTAGAATGAAAAACCCGAGAGTTCAAAATGCGACATGGATCGCTGAAAGCAGCGCCTACAGGACGTGGCATGCGAAACGGTGGCCATAAGTTACCGCTCGTCGGCATCTTATTCTTACTCTTGACGTAATTTGTAAACCGATCGAGGGAAGATTGAAAATCCCTCCGATGTACGGCACGTAGTAGCACATGCAAAGGGTCATAATATTCCTCCCACACATCATCTATAGGCGTGAAAAGACCTTGTTCCAAGTTTTCCGAGCCGGAGGAAGGCGCTTTATATACAGACAACTTCTTAAGGAAGTTTTCGAAGTTTTTCGTATGTACATTACCCGATCTCTCAGGCATTAATTCTAACAGTTGTGAGTGTGTTTTATTTTCAGTAGCCAGTAAAGCGCTGATCTCAATTATACATTGTGTAGCCTCGTCGTTGCCGAGATTGGTACGACTGGTAACAAGCGTTGCCAGGAATGTTAGGAATCCCTCTAACATCGAGCACTGCTCCATCTTTTGGGGCTGCTTCAGTGGTGCCAACTCTAGCCACTGACCCACACCAAACAGTTCGATTGTGTTCTGCAAAAAGAAGTACTGTGGCAAGTTTGTAGCACAGATTTGCAGAAAAAAGAGGTCCATGTCGGCCATAGAATTGCAGAAGTTCGCCTGTATATAAGTCATAGCTTGACCTTTGATTTGTAAGCCATTGCGAACCCATTTCCCCGCCAATATCTCATAAAAGAAGCTCTGAAAAATATGAAAATATTTCAAGTTAAAATATGAGATACTAAAATTTTAAAATTTTGTATGTCTTTAAAAAACAAATCGCTAGATAAACAAGGCGAATTCATATAAGGTGCTAGCGGTAGTACAAAAACAAACTTACATGTATTTTGCTTTTGCTTTCGGTACACAAATGTCAAATTTCATCTATTCTTCGCTCAATGAAGAAGAGGGAAAGCAAATTGCAACACTCTCACTTTTTCGCTCACTCTAAAGTAATTGCACTTTACTGTGGACGCTACCTATCTTAAATTTATTTTTTACATTAGTAAAGACTATTAAATTTTCTAGATACCTATGTCAACAATAGAAATATTTATAATTAAAATAATTTTAAAAAGTAAATGTCAGAGAATGTTCTTTCGGGTTATAATAAAGATTCCGATTTCCAGTTCTGTTTTAAGTCTTTTATTTAGACTTAAAAATCAAAGTCTACATGGATCGCCTATTATAACTCAATTGTTTCTTAATTTTCGACCTAAGCGCTTATTGCTTTTGACCACAGATATGTACATATGCTATGTAGATAAGCTATGAAATACGAAAAAAGGGTATGAAAGCCCTTTTCCAGAATGAAATATTTTCACGGGACGGGAAAACGGATTAAAAGCAAACAACTTCGTGAAGTTTAAAAAAAATTATAAAAAGTGAAATGATATTCGACGATCGGGGAATGAAAGTGCGTGAGGTGGCTGAAGCTGTAGTCATCTCAACTGCTGGTGCATCACATTTTACACAAATATTTATACATGAAAAAGTTATCTGCTCGATGGGTGCCGCGATTGCATACACCCGACCATAAGGCTAGCCGTGTGGATGACTCGTCGCCTGGATAAAAGATTGTCGTATGTTACTTTCGGCTGGTTTTGCGAAATCGCGATTTAAGTTTGGAATGCAATTTCTCAAAAACGCGACGATGTTCTCCAGTCTCTGAGTTCACGAAATTTTTAAATTATTTTATTTTTATTGTTTATCGTTAATTATTAATTATTTTTAAGTTTATGAAGGATTTTCTTTAAAGGGGGAAAACACGACACCCACAAGCTGGTACAAACACAAAAATATCAAGTGTAAGTTGCTGGTAAGGTATTGCCCTTCACCTGGCGGTCCTTACCACTTCCTTGCCGAATCTCCATTACTTTAACAAAAACGTGGCCGCCTTATGTAAGTAGGAATTAAGAATGTACATTTGGTATCAGGCATACCTCTGAGCCGCTTTACAAAATAAGTTACGTGTAATGCAGAGCAGTCGCTCGGAATAGTTCGGCGCTTGGAAATAAGTACGGCTGCACGTTATTTTGCAACTGACAACGTAATGTGTCGTCGGAGGTGTTCATTTTGCGCTTTACTAGTAGATGACATTGGCCATGATGACAATTTTGGTACTAAAAACTGAAAGAAAACATGGCTTACCTCGCAAGCATTAGCAGAGCTAACACAATTGGGTGGTTCACAAGGTGTCGTACTTGTCGTATTGTTGTATGTTGTAAAGTTTTTAACGGCTAAATACATGTTTAGATGACTTGAAATCACCACCAACTATATTTTAATTGTGTGAAATTTCATAATAAAACTTTTATGTTAGCTTATGGTTTTAGCCGTTTAAAGTTTATGACATACAACAGTACGACAGTATACAACACCTTGTGAACTCCCTAAATGTAATACGAGTATTTTACTTGTCTTCCGTTTTATATTTAATTTAGAAATAAATCACTTAAAGCTCGCTATAAAATGATGCTCAAAATGTAATTATTTTTAAATATTTTTTTGAAGTATTTTTTTTTTTAAGTAAACAACCACTTCTTTAATTCCTTCAAAGAATATGGTAGCTTCAATTTAAAAGAAAATGTCATAAGCACAATGGGAGCCATGGCGGGTAAGTGGAAGAAGCGAAACTACCTTTAAATATTTGTATCATGTATTATATTTCTATATTGGCAGTAAGCTATCTTCTCAATGTGTAAAAATTCCAAAATCATAACGAGACAGTCGAGTACATGATTCAATAATAAAAGGTTTGCTCAAAAAGCAGTTTTCTCGCTCCCTCTTGACAAAATCGGCTCCCTTAGCAAAGCACTGTGTGTGGATTCGTGTGTGTGTGTGCAAAGCTTTTGTAAGGCAGCTAAGGGAGTATCAAAAGTCTAATGTCAATAATGAGCAAACCTTTAATTATTGAATCATGAGTCGAGTAGCGTTTTTGTGCATGATAAAAATATAACAAGGTAAAACCATTGAGAGGCAGTCTGACGTTTGCCAACAATATAATTTTAAAATCAAAACTCAAACTCACACACACATTCTCATTTTCAATCTCAAACAACAACAATTGTGAACAATTTAATTTTTTTATTTTCAATTTTATATAATTTTAAAATGTTGGCAAACGTCAGAACAAAATCATGGCCGACGAATTGAGAGAATGAATTTACCTTGTAATGTTTTTATCATGTTTTTGTGTATGCATTGTGTTTATTTATAAACAAAAATTTCGAACAACTGTCAAATCACTCCAGTGGCGGATTTAATTTATATTGAAGCGACCATGTGTTACTAAGAAAAGGGCTAGTGTAGTTAAAAAAAAAAAAAGTTGAACAACTTTTTAAATAGAAAAGTAAATACTATTTATAGTTCAAATCATGATAGTACAATTAAGCAAGGTTAGATTAAGATTTTGGCGTAAGTGTAGAATTAACTCGTCTAATTTTGTCACACGCTTGCATAGATATCCTGAATAGCTTTTCATAGCTTTGTTTTCCTATTAAATGAGTTCTTCATAAATTTAAGAATTCGATTCGCACGCTTGACGCTCCGAAATATAACGTGGCTTTACAAACCGTTGCTTTTTGTAGCGCAAAGACATTCGTTCATATTATTATATTGAACAAGAACGTATGTACATACATATATACATATAAATATGAGCCGTTTATTTTGAAAGTGACATGAGTCACTTCCCAGCTCTTGTGCTTAAATGACCGGTTACTGGTATCTTAGCGCGTCGGTTATTCGTTCAACTTTATCAACCAATGGTACAAGGCAAGGTTTTGCCATTACTTTACGACGATAGAACGATTTGCAGATACGTTCGGCTGCAAGTAGCTGGTCCTCTAAGCACAAGAGGTACGTACGAGGTGACTTATGCCACTTTCAAAATAAACGGTTCATATACATAGATTTTAGCGTAATAATAATGCCGGTAGTAATGCTCCTGCTCTTCTCACTTGAGTTTAGTAGTACAATCAAAGACAAAATTGAACCACAATTCTAAACCACTTATCGTAAAAATTTTTTCTGTGATTGAAACGCTGATGACTGGTTAACCGATTTCAAAATAAATAAAAAAAAAACACGGGCATCCTCGATACTCTTCAGTTTTGGGGAGTGGCTGGAATTTTTTTTCTTGCCGCCCTAATGTACATACAAATGCAAATAAATATCGCTAATTTACTAAAAAGACCGTAGTAAGTAAACACCGACATTTTTGATGCACGTTTAATAATATAGAAATCGGATTAATTTCATTATTAAATCTCCAAAAACGCAAATTTAGAATTACATACATCTCTATATTAACAAACGAGCTTCATATCCATTGTATAAAAATTTCGTGACGCTTCTTTATTATTTTTTTTTTTGTGCGGGAATGCTCCTAGATTTTCTTTTGTTTATTTAATGTTTACAAGTTTTTTTTTGCCTACCACATTACACACCCAGCACCACATAAATCCTTATTTTAAAATTTTCAAAAAATTTTAACATTCAAAAAACTTTAACAATTACACCCATACAATTTAATCTTTTTATTCCGAATTTTTAAGAGAAATTTTAGATATGCGCTTTTATAGTTGATTAAATTATAGTAAATTAAAGTGCAAATTTCAGGACGCGTTTTAATATTTTTTTTTTTTTGTCTGACAGTGTTGTGCATTTTCATTCATATAAAATATGCTCGACAATTACTTTTATATGGAAGAAAATGCCTAGCACCGTCAGCAAAAAACAAAAATATTCAAGATCAATGCGATTTTCTAGCGTTCTGAAATTTGCACTTTAACCTACTAATTTAATGGGCTATAAGAGGGCATGGGCATACCTATTTTTTCTAAAAATTCTGAATAAAAAGTTTTAAATTTTTGGGTGTAATTGTTAGTTTGTGGAATTTTTATAATTATAAACATTAAATAAATAAAAGAAAAAGGCCAAACTTGGTCAAAATGTCACTTAACTTAATCACCTGGCCACAAGTGTGCGTACATTAAAGCTCTCGCCTCCTGGAGTTGGCCTATGCCGAAAAAATTATACCTCTATTATTTTATTTTGATATCAAAGACTATTTAGAGGTCGCTTAAAACGCTCATAGTTTTCCATGTGTTTTATGTGGGGGAAAAAACTATTTTTCGTAGAAATGGTATTGTATTCTTGGAAATCAATATTTTTCAATCAGGGATTTCAATAACAATATCCAATTGTTTATTTAACAATTTTTTAATATTCCATTGAAACGAATAAAACGACATAAATTTAAATATGCCCTAATTATCTCTATTTCAGTAGTAACCTCTTTTTAAATGACTACATTTCATTACCTTTTTGGGAAATATTAAAAAAATCAAAAGAAGTTGTAATTTTTGTCTATGGAAACTTTTATTTCATGCACTTCAACTTTAAATATTTTTTAATATTTCTATGAAGATTATATAAATGTCATTTTTTATGAAAACGAAAGCGTATTTATAATTCATATTTTACAACACAAAAACATTGTTCGTGAACATTAAGTGTTTTGGCTAAAATTTATCTTTGAGTGCTTTAAGGTAAAATAGGGTTCTTTTCAGTGTCCCACCAGTCACATTCATTCAAATGATAGTTACATAAAACTAAGAAATCGTTTGGAATTTTTGTTAAAGCAATACATTAGTTATCGTTCTATGTTAAAAAAATACCTTTCGCTCTTATATAAGTTCTGACGACATAGTTAAAATTCACAACTGATCACATTCTGGATTAAAATGTCCCACCAGTCACAATGGAATGGCCCATAACTGTTTTTTATAAGTCCCCCAAAAAACGAAATGGGTGGTAAAAAAAGCGAAATAAAAAACAGAGGTATATTTTTTTGGATATAGAACAATCCTAGGGGCGAGAGCATTAAAATTCAGACTTTAATTTTTCACAAATATTTGGAGCTCCCTAATGTACTGCAATTTAACATTTCGGAGTGGGAGTGCAGTTAACAGACTGTAGCGTAATGGCAATGTCGCTATCAACATTTACGAGTGCTCTCTGAACGCACTTGACTCTCTGAGTTAGTTAATAAATTTCTTTATTCGTGTATTGGCCTCTGACGAGCGTTGACGCGGTGTTTGGTGTGCGTGAAGTGGTTTTTTCGGTGAAACGTGTTTAAATACATTTTATTCCTGTTTGTTTAGTTACTCTTCTTAAAAAGCAACTTCTCCGCTATTTATTGCGCAAAAAATGTTTTAACACTTTATTAGCGTTAAAGAAATTACAAAGATCTCAAACAACCAGCTACAATACCTGCAGAAACAAATATAAAAACACAACCATGTATTTACCATGCCATTTGTCTTGGCTGGTGGTAGTTTTCCTTCTATTCTTCGCCACACCACCGCCCGCCGATGCCGTTATAGAGGATGTACTTGATATTATTCATGTGGTGAAAGAAGTTACTGTTGGTGTACTAAAGGCATGGGACATTGTTCAACAATCACAAATCGCTCAAAGCATCGAGTTACCTTTGATGCGCGAAAAACAACGTAAAGTTTTGAAACGCTTGAAGGAAATGAGCCGTCAAATAGACCAGGCAGAACAAAAGGTTTGCTAACGCACGCACATGCTTGCATATATGACATATATGTATGTATATGTAACAAATATCATGAACTTAAACTGCTTTTATTTAGTATGCTGAAAACGTCGCTTTGGCTGTTGAATCTGTGACTGCATTTATGAATAGTAATGCACCGCTTATGGCCAAAATGAATGATATCCACGATACGATGAACCGCATATCCTCGCGTTTCCAGCAAATGCAGAAGTACGAGGAGTATCAGGACAAACTTGAAGCCAGCACTCTGATTACCTTCGCCGAATGGGCAGTGTCGCCCAATGCGCACTCGGTACATCATTTGATGGATCGCTTGCATTTAATATTACTTGGCCCAGAAGAAAAGGAGAACACAACAGCAAATATGTTGTCCATGCTGGCAATATCTTACGAGGTAAACACTCAATATTGCTGCCGGCAATCCTAGATATATGTACATACATATGCACCTAACGAAAACTCAAGGATAGCATGGTACTGTATTTTGTAAATATGTATGTATGTAAGTCTTTGTGAAAACACCACGGTTTAATTCCTTGGCGTTGTCTTCGGATTTCGGCGACTGCCGCCCACTTATTTACATATTTGACAAATTTCAATAATATTTGGATCTCAAACTATGACTAACAAAAAGGTTATGGTGCTCTTTTAAAAGTACTAACATAGATTCAATCAGCAAAATTTAGCATACATACCTAATCGTTCATTTTAAACCCGTAATCTAAATGTCCACTATTTTGTTGAAAGCTGACAAAGGAACCCAACTCAAGCTGTGTGTTTATATTTATGAAATATAAACACGCAAATTGGAATAACACAGAAAGTGTCGGTGAAATCGGAGAAGCTAATTCAGCAGTCGCTGCACAAAAAAGCATAAGCATTAACGACGAATAGTTGTGTGACTCATTCAATAATTCATGTGCCAACAAAGAATGAGAAGACTGGTAAATAGCAATACTGTAAAAGATTACTTAAAGCGAATAAATTAATTCGAGTCAAGTGACTTGACGCAGTGTAATAGCAGACACATACTATATACAAACAAATGTATGTAGTAAATGATATGCTACTGTAAGCGATGAGTTTATGAAATTAATCATAAATCCTAAATGATTTCCAAACCAGAGGAAAACAATTTTTTGTTGACCATGGCAACCATGATTTGCCAACAGTGCTGACCCATGCACAGGGCAGCTGAAAAATGTGAATGCAATTTAAAAATGTGAGAATGAACACCAATGTTGGTTGAAGTGAGTGCAAGAAGAGTAAGAGCAAGCAAGCACTTTAGGGCAAGACATCCATCCGATAAGATGGAAGCAAATATGTTTAGACAAAATTAAATAGTAAAACAGTGAATTTAATATACTTGGGGGCCCTAAATAATGATCAGCAATTATAACAAATTTAATAATCAGGGAACTAACCAATAAATATCATTTAGGCAGTTTGGCAAAATTATTTTATTTTGTTATAATTACAACGTTATTTTTGTCACATATTCCGCAAATGTAGTATTGGAGAAACGAAGCTAATTAAATTTAGTCAGGACTGTTAAAAACTATATACTATATATAGACTGTTAAAAACTATGTAAGCAGTAGATGACGGATCTTATACTTAGTCAGCAGGTTGATTTATAACTAATAATAATATTTACAACTGTAAAAACCTGTTCACGATTAGCTCTGCTAAATCGCCGAAGCTTGGCTTAAAATTTCTATCAAAAGACAACTTAGCAAATTCAAATAACATAGCCCATAGTCAAGTCACTCACAGGCACATACGTACAATATATGTACATACAAATATACATAATGCTCGCTCTTCTCCGCATCTGTCTACATGCAGGTGTAAAACCAACGAACACACCAACCAATGTGACCAAGCGTTAACAAAAATCTACTTGACAATAATTATAGAAAAAGTTGGATCTCATTAAAAATTAAGTTAAAAATTGTCAGCGTCTTAAACAGTTATAAGTTACAAATCATAATTTCTTTTAACATAATCAGACTCTATAACTCATGCTAGACTTATCCGACCCCGTTTGCTGCAACAGTCGAGAGATATTTCAATTCAGATTCAGACTTTCCTGTAAAGCACGGATAAGAACTTTTAGACTTAGACACTAGAACCACTTGGGTAGCTAATATTTGTGCTCATCCGCTAAACTACATATCACACCTTTTATCTCTAAAAACTATTTCACCTAAATTTATAAATATTTTGAATGTGATGTAAATTGCTTGCATGGGTCTTTTAGAGTGTCTCAGACACTGTATAACAATCTTCAAAAGATCTTCGTATATACATACAAAAATTAATTAAATTTTCGCATAATACGTAACCCAGCTTCCCTATCAAGCGAGTGTGAAATTTATAAAAAAAATCCTAGTGCTATTCACTAGTAACAGGCCTGTGTTTTCTGCTGGCCCGTAATGGGTGCCCGAAAATGCCTATTTTGTTTTCCTTTTGTTTCAGAGAGTATTTTTTGTTTCTTAATAGCCCAAGTTCGACCGGAATATTTTTTCGGGCGAGTTTGTGAAAACTATCAAACTGCCAGATGAAGAGAATGACAAACATGCAAATTTTAGCTAATAGATATAGGCATATTTAGCTGTTTTTCTTTGATTGATAAATCACAAAACAACAACGAAGCTATGAATTTAAGGTTATTGTGTTCGCTGTCGGTCAAATCTTAATGTCCCGAAACAAGCCCGAAATGGGCATTGAACATTTTTTCTACAAAGCTGATAGTGGAAAATAACGCCTTCATATTGAGCCCTAAAAGCCAAAAAATGTAAGCGACAATTTTTCAATTTTAATTTTGATGCAGAAATGCGTCTAGATGCTCTAAGAACATTTCTGCATCGAAAAGAAAATTAAAAGAGTGTCGCTTACATCCATCGTTTTGACGGTTAGGGCTCGATATGCACTTTACATTTCCACGAATTGTCTTCAACTGGAGCAAACATGTTACATTATTCGATCATCAAAGCATAGTTACCCCAAAAGCATTCAACAAACGTACATCTTTTGAGACCCTGAACTAATCTGGTAAGAATCAACAAGTGACCATATTTTATTCAAAGTATAGTATTAAATATTTGAGGAATAATAATGTCACGAAGCTAGCCCGATATTCTCAATTCTTCAAAAACTAACCTGGTAACACTAAAACACACTCTTCATCAGAGCGGGAGGTACGCACACATATCTACTATCATATATAAATACATAGTATATGTAAATATATCTCTCCTCACCATCGATTCACAATCTCAGCCAGCGCTGAGATTTAGCGGAATCGTCGCCATTCGTTGACTGGTGGTCTACCCACCTCAACATTTTCGGTTCGTTTACATGTTTCGACCTCGATTCGTTCTCAGCTTGGTTACGAGTTTCGCCTCTCATCAAAATAAAATTCCCATTCTATCGCCGTGTTTTTACTTTAGCTTTGCATACTGAACAAAACAGACAAAGTGGCTCGTCACAGCGCGGCAGCACACAATTGTTTTAAAATTAAACAAAAGTAAAGAACCAATCTACTTCCATTTGGATCGCGTAATACTAAGCATTTCTACATAGAAGAGAGTTAAATTAGCATTGTCATTTCAGTAGAGCTTCGATATATTTTACTTTTCTGCTGAAAACAGCATAAAATAAGAAATTTTCAAAGTGATAAACGAATTTCCGTGTCGAACAGAGGTGGTTGTGCATGCCAAAACGAAAGCGCATCAGACGTCATAAACACAGAATAAGTGTTTGTGTGTGAAACGGAGGAGAAAACAAAGACTTGAAATTATTGAATTGCGATGAGATTTCGTTTATCCAACAGACAATAAGCTACACAATCAGACGTGTTTGCACGTACATAAAATGTGCATAAAAATGTCGAATCGTAATAAAGTTTAGTCCAACTGTATACATTTCACGCAAACGGCTTACAGCATACAGCTTTTTTTTTTTACAAATCTAATATAAAACCTATGCTCGAGGTCAAAAAAGACATTTTCATCTCTTGTGGTGATAACAAATAATAATAAAACAAAACACAACGCTAAATCAAAACAACAATCAAAACTTAAACTTAAGCAACACAGCAAATATGCTGTTACTTAGGAAGCGCAAAAACCACTGCGTAATGGCAAC
>NW_023458556.1:3451280-3455321 GCF_013731165.1 Rhagoletis pomonella
GTAAAATCGTAGGTCATAATCTTTGGTGCAAGAAAACCGCCATAACCGCTTTGCCCCTTATGGTATATGCCGAGGCCGGAAAGAGGCACTGGAGGATTGGATACCACTTCCTGTGTATCAATAAAAGGCACAGTGCTTTGCGCAGCATCTTTTTCCAAGCTCGTATTGACAAAGTCAATGTACTGGTTGTGTCGAGAGTCTGGTATAGATTTGACAATAGTGCGTGTAGACATATCCGGGTTGTGGAGATTTATTTTTTGCCTTAAAATACCGAACATTTAGTAAGATATTTGTTTCACACGTAAATGCCATTCCAAGTTACCTTCGGTCGCCGCTAACATCTGTGTTGTCGTTGGATTTCCAAAAGCTATTGATTTCCGGATTTATTAATTGGCCAGCTTTAAAGTCGTATTCGGCTAGCTTGGCCTCTACGTTCAAATGGGCGCCAACCACTCGGAATCGCACACCAACGACAACGTATGAATTGTCGTCTGTATAGATGTCGTCCAAGTCGACCGAGCGGCTTTCGAAACTAAGCGTGTGATAGTCCCGCCCATTACGCACGTCTCTATCGAATATTTTATAGTCTTCAAACGGCTTCCAAGAGAGGCTAGTTCGATTTATGGCACCTCGTGGTAAAAGTTGTCCTTCTTGAATTTGTAAGTGAAATATACGATTATTTTTCACGAAACGTAAGCCAGTGACGACCCTAAATATTTATATATGGAAAATGAGGAAACCGATTTCATTAATCGCTCAATAATAATGTCTTGAAGGAGGCTTACTTATTGTTTTCCACATCAGATACTGTTTCGCGAAGATTGAAGTAGCGATCAGATTTAATACTAATCTCATCGCACAAACAAAAGCAGTAGCTGCAATGCCAGAAAAGATAGCGCCACCAGGAGTCCACCTGTAGATATGTACATATGTATGTATATGAATGTGCCAGAATACACTCTTATGTAGGAATATCTCTTCAGTTTTAGAAAGTGATATATCTACATATGTATGGAATGTGCTCTTACCTTTGTTGTGCCACGCACACAGGCTGATCGCTGACCAAGTACGCGCCCATTTTCATATTCAATGTATTCATAGCGCCGCGTACTATTACGGCTCTGTAATAAAAAAAAAGGAGTTCGCTTAAATAATGTGTAATATTTAATAAGTAATGCTCGTTACACATACAGCAGGGCACACCCACATGTCTGAGTCCACAAATGTGCAGTGATACAATTTACCAGAACATCTGGGTTGGCGTGCACAGTACAGATCTTTAAAGCAACCCTCCGATCTGGTTGATTGGTAAAAATCGCAAGTCTCACGGCAGGTTTCCTCCTTATTCAAGTCAACTTCATTCTCGATGTAGCCCTGTAAAAGCCGAGTCACCTCATCGTAATTTTTGCCCCGTACAAATTTAGCAGGATCACAACGCCACACAATGCGATCGGCGCGCCGCATAACTTCTCGCAATAATTTTAGCGTGCGCTCAGTTCGTTTCTCAAAGTCCATGCGCATTAAATCGACCTCTTGTGTAAAGTTACCTGTAATATATAGAAATATCAATACAGTTTTAAGTGGTAATCTCTCTGGTTCATAATTGTAGTTACCTTTGCCGTAGATCCTTAACATCATCCAGGAAAACTGCATCATAGTGTAGCCCTTTAGTTCGGTTAGGGCTATATCCGCATACAGCGAATTAAGGAACTGCTGGGCCGATTGTTTTGTGTGGCATATTTGGTCCATCGATTCCTGTAAACAAACAATTTTTCATTTTATTGTTAAGAATGGGATCGCATTGCATTGAATTTGTACGATCCCCAAGCAGTTACATTTCCCGATCTGAATTCTGAGTTAGCTCACTTAAGATCTAGGTGTGCCGATACGTACATATATGCCTATACATATGCATATACATATCGATGGCTGAGTGGAAGATCGACCTATCTCGGCAGCCAGTTCGAAAACATTCTATCTCAAAAAACTTTTCAAGAACGCTCTATTTCAGAATTCGTTTGAAAAACGCCCTATCTCAGCTGCCGATTCAAAAACGCCCTACAACAGCATATTTTCAATACATTTTGAAGTGGGATAGGGCATTTTTGAACCGAATTTTGAGATAGGGTGTTTTTCAATAAAATTCTGAAATAGGGCGTTCTTGAAAAGTTTTTTGAGATAGAGCGTTTTCGAACTGGCAGCCGAGATAGGTCGATCTTCCACTCAGCCATCGATATGGTATGTTAAAAATATGTATGTATAAAAAGATCTTTCACATCTACGAACATTTTTAATACAGAAAGTGTTTACCTAGGCTTGTTAAATACTTTCTGAAAACAGTTTGCGCGTTAGGGTAGGGTGCATGTGTAAAAATTCTAGGTAATCGTCATGGCCTTGCTTTTTTATTCGAATGGCAACTGTGGTTTTTTTTTGCAGACACAAAAACGGCGCTGAAACTTGAGTTGCTTTATGAGGCCCTGGTATATCGTAGTTTCATTCCAGCTCTATTTGCTTTGTTCTTTCTTATTTCGTAGTTTGTGGTCAATTTAGGGCTGACAGTTTAAAAGGCATAAATTTAATACGTAGAAAGTACGTATATATATGGTTCTACCGTTTTTTAACGCGTATATGTATGCATTTTTATTGTTTACCTAGATTTGCCAATCGAATTGGCGTTATGAGAATTGGCATATGTTTTTAAATTGCTTGAATGCATATGCATGCATGTATGTAATCAACTCCATCAGCTCCATGCTTGTATTAACTGTGTTTCTCCGCACACATTCAAATGCAATTAAATTAAAAATTTAATAGAGTATGTAGAAACCCGTCGAGGCAAAGTTAATTCCATGCATTTTTCGCAGGCAAATTAATATATATACATATATTTGTTATAACTAACTGGCTTCTATTTTCAATAGTGTGATTTGTTTAAATTTTTTACGATAATAACTGAATCAAATGCATATTACGATGAAATGTGCACCTAGCCACATTCGTGAACAGCTGCTTAAATACTCTGTCTGTCTGTCTGTCTCTACTTAAGCATTGCATTTTTGTTCCATTTGGTATTCGAATCTATGGACATTCCTAAAATATGCCCACAGCGACTTTAAACTGACCAGCATTGCTCTGTAATACAGTGCTTGCTTCACCATCACTAGTTCGACATCCTGGAAAATGCGCGACATTGAAAAGGTGTTGTCGTTACGTAGCGCCGTCTCGCAGATGTCCAGTACGGCGCGCTCATTTAGCTCAGCTGTGTTGTTGTGCTCGGTCATGAAATTCTGCAAATGCATGAAATAAAGTATTTAAAATGCGGTCACCACATATCGTTCCCACTGCACATAACGTTACCTTAATATACTACATAGAAAGGTCCTAACTAATTTTTTTTTTTCGAAATTCCGCTTTGTACAATAGTGAGAAGATTACTCACTAACGACTAAAAAGAATTTAATAACAACTAACAACTACATCATTAAATTAGATTTTGTGCTTATTAAAAACCAGGGCTTTGATAAAATTCGCAACAAAGAAAGATCCTTGGTTTTTATAAACTTTTATAACCACTTTGTACAAAAACAAAAATATTAGATAGGGCCTTTCTATATCAAGGTAACGATATGTTTCACACTGATTTGTATACGAATAGCGCACCTTATAGTAACCGAATACGCTGTCGATTTGCAGCAAGTCGCGCTCCAGCAGACTCCATTCGTAGTGATTTAGTATATCATACTTTCCCACCTCGAAATTACTTTGTAGGTTGTCATTAACAAATTTGCGATGCGAGTCGTAAACTTTTCGCAGTTGCGAACTTTTGCTGGTACCGTCTCTATTCAAGTAATCCCACAACGAGTCCTGTAGGGCGAAGTACTCGCGTCGTGTTGCGTCGACTTGTAAATCGGCAATTTGTAGCTTCAACTGTGCCTGTGCCAGCGCCGATAAGCATACACCAATTAGTTGTGTCAAGAGGAGCAATCGGAGATCGGTTGCCATTACGCAGTGGTTTTTGCGCTTCCTAAGTAACAGCATATT
>NW_023458556.1:3455421-3459337 GCF_013731165.1 Rhagoletis pomonella
AATATGCTGTTACTTAGGAAGCGCAAAAACCACTGCGTAATGGCAACTGATCTCCGATTGCTCCTCTTGACACAACTAATTGGTGTATGCTTATCGGCGCTGGCACAGGCACAGGCACAGTTGAAGCTACAAATTGCCGATTTACAAGTCGACGCAACACGACGCGAGTACTTCGCCCTACAGGACTCGTTGTGGGATTACTTGAATAGAGACGGTACCAGCAAAAGTTCGCAACTGCGAAAAGTTTACGACTCGCATCGCAAATTTGTTAATGACAACCTACAAAGCAATTTCGAGGTGGGAAAGTATGATATACTAAATCACTACGAATGGAGTCTATTGGAGCGCGACTTGCTGCAAATCGACAGCATATTCGGTTACTATAAGGTGCGCTATTCGTATACAAATCCGTGTGAAACATATCGTTACCTTGATATAGAAAGGTCCTATCTAATATTTTTGTTTTTGTACAAAGTGGTTATAAAAGTTTATAAAAACCAAGGATCTTGCGTTGCGAATTTTATCAAAGCCCTGGTTTTGTAATAAGCACAAAAACTAATTTAATGATGTAGTTGTTAGTTGTTATTGAATTCTTTTTAGTCGTTAGTGAGTGGAATTTCGAAAAAAAAAATTAGTTAGGACCTTTCTATGTTGTAGATTAAGGTAACGTTATGTGCTTGTATGCATATATATGTATGTACATATGTATGTGCAGTGGGAACGATATGTGGTGACCGCATTTTAAATACTTTATTTCATGCATTTGCAGAATTTCATGACCGAGCACAACAACACAGCTGAGCTAAATGAGCGCGCCGTACTGGACATCTGCGAGACGGTGCTACGTAACGACAACACCTTTTCAATGTCGCGCATTTTCCAGGATGTCGAACTAGTGATGGTGAAGCAAGCACTGTATTACAGAGCAATGCTGGTCAGTTTAAAGTCGCTGTGGGCATATTTTAGGAATGTCCATAGATTCGAATACCAAATGGAACAAAAATGAAATGCTTAAGTAGAGACAGACAGACAGACAGACAGTATTTAAGCAGCTGTTCACGAATGTGGCTAGGTTCACATTTCATCGTAATATGCATTTGATTCAGTTATTATCGTAAAAAATTTAAACAAATCACACTATTTGAAAATAGAAGCCAGTTAGTTATAACAAATATATGTATATATATTAATTTGCCTGCGAAAAATGCATGGAATTAACTTTGCCTCGACGGGTTTCTACATACTTTATTAAATTTTTAATTTAATTGCATTTGAATGTGTGCGGAAACACAGTTAATACAAGCATGGAGCTGATGGAGTTGATTACATACATGCATGCATATGCATTCAAGCAATTTAAAAACATATGCCAATTCTCGTAACGCCAATTCGATTGGCAAATCTAGGTAAACAATAGAAATGCACACATACATATGCGCGTTAAGAAACGGTATAACTATATATATACGTACTTTCTACATATGTATGCCTTTTAAACTGTCAGCCCTAAAGTGACCACAAACTACGAAATAAGAAAGAACAAAGCAAATAGAGCTGGAATGAAGCTACGAAATACCAGGGCCTCATAAAGCAACTCAAGTTTCAGTATCTGCAAAAAAAACACACAGTTGCCCTTCGAATAAAAAAGCAAGGCCATGACGGTTACCTAGCATTTTTACACATGCACCCTAACGCGCAAACTGTTTTCAGAAAGTATTTAACAAGCCTAGGTAAACACTTTCTGTATTAAAAATGTTCGTAGATGTGAAAGATCTTTTTTATACATATTTTTAACATACCATATGTATAGGCATATGTATAGGCATATATGTACGTATCGGCACACCTAGATCTTAAGTGAGCTAACTCAAAATTCAGATCGGGAAATATAACTGCTTGGGGATCGTACAAATTCAATGCAATTAATACAAAAACCGGCATAATAGTAGTTCCTTAGTTAGTGTATATAATCATTAAGAAAAATATATTTGCATTCATTGGAGGTAAGTCCTATACATTTATTTAGGCAAAAAATTGTCCAAATTTTTTTTTTTTTTTTTTTTTTGAGTTGATCGCACTTTAGATCTAGGTGTGCGATATTATGTACTTACTTTTACCGATCCCATTCTTAACAATAAAATGAAAAATTGTTTGGTTACAGGAATCGATGGACCAAATATGCCACACAAAACAATCGGCCCAGCAGTTCCTTAATTCGCTGTATGCGGATATAGCCCTAACCGAACTAAAGGGCTACACTATGATGCAGTTTTCCTGGATGATGTTAAGGATCTACGGCAAAGGCAAACTACAATTATGGACCAGAGAGATTACCACTTAAAACTGTATTGATATTTCTATATATTACAGGTAACTTTACACAAGAGGTCGATTTAATGCGCATGGACTTTGAGAAACGAACTGAGCGCACGCTAAAATTATTGCGAGAAGTTATGCGGCGCGCCGATCGCATTGTGTGGCGTTGCGATCCTGCTAAATTTGTACGGGGCAAAAATTACGATGAGGTGACTCGGCTATTACAGGGCTACATCGAGAATGAAGTTGACTTGAATAAGGAGGAAACCTGCCGTGAGACTTGCGATTTTTACCAATCAACCAGATCGGAGGGTTGCTTTAAAGATCTGTACTGCGCACGCCAACCCAGATGTTCTGGTAAATTGTATCACTGCACATTTGTGGACTCAGACATGTGGGTGTGCCCTGCTGTATGTGTAACGATTAATTATGTATTAAATATTACATTATTTAAGCGAACTCCTTTTTTTTATAACAGAGCCGTAATAGTACGCGGCGCTATGAATACATTGAATATGAAAATGGGCGCGTACTTGGTCAGCGATCAGCCTGTGTGCGTGGCACAACAAAGGTAAGACCACATTCCATACATATGTACATATATCACTTTCTAAAACTGAAGAGATATTCCTACATAAGAGTGTATTCTGACACATTCATATACATACATATGTACATATCTACAGGTGGACTCCTGGTGGCGCTATCTTTTCTGGCATTGCAGCTACTGCTTTTGTTTGTGCGATGAGATTAGTATTAAATCTGATCGCTACTTCAATCTTCGCGAAACAGCCTCTGATGTGGAAAACAATAAGTAAGCCTCCTTCAAGACATTATTATTGAGCGATTAATGAAATCGGTTTCCTCATTTTCCATGTATAAATATTTAGGGTCGTCACTGGCTTACGTTTCGTGAAAAATAATCGTATATTTCACTTACAAATTCAAGAAGGACAACTTTTACCACGAGGTGCCATAAATCGAACTAGCCTCTCTTGGAAGCCGTTTGAAGACTATAAAATATTCGATAGAGACGTGCGTAATGGGCGGGACTATCACACGCTTAGTTTCGAAAGCCGCTCGGTCGACTTGGACGACATCTACACAGACGACAATTCATATGTTGTCGTTGGTGTGCGATTCCGAGTGGTTGGCGCCCATTTGAACGTAGAGGCCAAGCTAGCCGAATACGACTTTAAAGCTGGCAAATTAATAAATCCGGAAATCAATAGCTTTTGGAAATCCAACGACAACACAGACGTTAGCGGCGACCGAAGGTAACTTGGAATGGAATTTACGTCTGAAACAAATCATCTTACTAAATGTTCGGTATTTTAAGGCAAAAAATAAATCTCCACAACCCGGATATGTCTACGCGCACTATTGTCAAATCTATACCAGACTCTCGACACAACCAGTACATTGACTTTGTCAATACGAGCTTGGAAAAAGATGCTGCGCAAAGCACTGTGCCTTTTATTGATACACAGGAAGTGGTATCCAATCCTCCAGTGCCTCTTTCCGGCCTCGGCATATACCATAAGGGGCAAAGTGGTTATGGCGGTTTTCTTGCACCAAAGATTATGACCTACGATTTTAC
>NW_023458556.1:3459437-3469935 GCF_013731165.1 Rhagoletis pomonella
CTCTAGCTGCTAGTCTCTTAAAATTTCCTCCAATCACGTCGCAAGCAGATTTCCCATGTGAACTTGCAACAAAGTTGAATTCTATCATTTCCTTGCGAATATTATTCCGAAATAAAAGCCCTTTCCGGATAATAAACAAACCGCCTGTCCAAATTTGGTATCATATGAAAGCGGACTGAAATAGCTTCTAAACAAAAATAACGGACGACCTCTATTTATATTTTTTTTTTTATAATTTAATACTAAATAAATGCATATAACTGACACAAGGTTTGTTCTATGGTAATTAATAAACATTTTTATAGAAATATTTTTCAATATGTGACTTTCATCGTATAGACATATCACTTTTAAAGATATTTAAGTCCTCTTTCATTTAATACCAGAAAGACTTTTATTTCGGAATAATATTCGCAACAACAATGGTCTATTTATCATATTTCTGGAGCGTTAGACGATCTAGAGTCCATACGTCTAAGTAGCCCATTATGCCCATTTGGTTACTTAAAGTTGACATTATAGACAATAGGGGTATTCTCGAAGTCTTGCACGATGCACGGATTGCACGAAATGCAAAAATACTATTCCAAATTTCGAAGAGTACGAGAACACCCCATTGCAAAGTGGTAGCATGCATGGGGAGCAAGCAGCGAAATTATGTATCAAATGCAATAACAAGAGACAGCAAAAAAAAATTAAGTGAGCGAGATGAGAGGAATGAGAGAAATATGTAGCAATTCCAACAACAAAACAACTAGCACAGGGTCGCTATTATCTTGCTATGCTATTTTGCAAAATATATACATGGGTTTCGACGTTGCATATTTTGCAGCGATAGGAAATGTTGTTTCCCATGAATTTTCTTGTTGTGTGTTTGCAATTTATGCAATCCGTGCAAACCGTGCTACGTGCAATGGCTTTGCAAGATTTGGAGAATACCCCTAATGTTTTTATGTAAAAAAAAGTTAATGCTATAATCAAAAAGAAAAATGTTTACATAATTTTTTTTGCTTTTATACGTCGCACATTAATGTAAAAAATGTACAATTAAAGCCCATAATAAGACGAAAGAAAGACTTTTTTTCATTCAGTTTCGTTAAAAGGTTTCCAAGATACAGCACTTTAAAGAAAAGCATGTATGACGTTTTCTTAAAATTTAAGTCGCATGTAAATAGGCAACCCTACGTCATATCGGCAAAATATGTAGCACGTATATTCATATCACCTAGACCTTCAATCTCTTTTACTTTCATCCACATCCTTAGAGGTTGCGCACAGAGGTGGCCGCGGTGACATGAAATGCCTCATATAACAGATATTTAGACTTTTTTAGAAAATTTTCCAAAGTCTTGTAGTTAAAACCATGTATGTAATACTCCTTATATTGGCAGTGAGAGCTAGTACCGTCCGAAAACATTCCAGTACAGATATATCTATACACACGTACGAAAGAAAATGAGCACATCCCAGTAGCGAAAATAGTCACCGGTGACATGGTCACTAATGAGGATTTAGTGGCATCATCACACTTGCTGTTAACGACATATAGCTGACAATGACACTGGTGACAATGTCATGCAGGTGTACTCCTATCAAAGACTTATAACAGAGAATGTCTTTCAGCGGTCACTAATAAAAAGTCCCTTGTAGGATATTGTCGCTCAAATGTCATTAATGATCACTGCATGACCATTTATATGAAAAAGTCATGAACGACTTCCATACAAACGGAGCCCAAAGTCATTTAAGACGTAACTTTTCCGTGCAAGACTCTTAAGTGACTAATGCATGACATTCGCTACGGGGTTGATTTCGGAATGCTTACACATTGAGAATTTATCTTACTGCCAATATAGAAGTATTACATATACAGTATCGGTCATATCTATAGCACGCGATTTCAAAGAGATATTGTGTGCCTTTTTTGTTTATTTATTTATTTTTAAGAATTTTCAATTAAAATACAGTTCTTTCTCTAACAAAACCCTTATAAACCCAAGTTTATAACTTGTGGAAAACTACAAAAAAAAGTGCAACAAATTTTCACCTAAATTTCAAACTTTTTTCTCGGAAGTGTTTGAATTTTTCTGAACACACAGTTTTATAGCCCAATCAATTTTAGTCTGATAATGTGCAAGTTTCAAGTGGCTAAAAGTTACCACTGATTTTTTAGAATTTTTTTCGCCAAGGATGTTGTGGTTTTCTTCCATATACAAATAAATTGAGTTTATTCATTATATGGAAGCCAATGCGACAAAAAAAAAACTCAAAAAAAATAACGGTAATTCGTAGCCACTTGAAATTTGCATATTATTATTCTAAAATCGCAGGGACTAAAAAACTGTGAACTCAAAAAAATTCTATCAGTTCCGAGAAAAAATTTTGAAATTTAGATGAAAATTTGTTACACTTTTTTGTAGTTTTCTACAAATTGTTAAACTTGGGTATATATGGCGTTTGTCTGAGAATGAACTAAATTTTAATTGAAAATTCTTAAAAATAAATAAATAAACATAAGTGGCACACAATATCACTTTGAAATGGCGTGCTATAGATATGACCCATACTGTGTATGTGTAAAACCTACTTCCGTAATAAGTGTCACTTTATCAAAGAACATTTAACAAAATCCAAAAAAAAAATACTACGTAAATGGGCAAATCTAAAAAAACAGGTAGCCTTTGTTTTATTTAGCTTTATTTTCACTGTTGTAAACTATATCAAGCTGCTTGCTTTTGGATATAATTCATTGACGCATACTTGAAACCTCAAAAAAAAATTTAGATCAATTTGCTGCATAACTTTTGAATTTTTGGTGTTTAAATTTAAAAAAAAAATATGAAAACAAGTGAATTTTTTATGTAATTTTTAAGAGGGGCACAATTAATTATGTCATAAGTTTTGAAGCACACCATATTCTGACTTGAAATTAAATGGGCATTTAGCACTTATGTGTACAATTCATATGTAGTAGGTAAGAAAAGTGTGCATTTAAAAATAACCAAATGGCAAGTAACTCCAAGTCTGTAACTCCACATTTCTCAATTTTCAAAATTTTCGGTTTATCGCGTATAAGTTTTGAAGCATTTAATTTTAAGAACTCGTTAGTCGTTAGTCGTTAGTTAAGAACTCGTTAGTCGTTAGTCGTTAGTCGGAATATTTCGAGCGTGGTATCAAAGCAACTGTTTTCGACAAAGGTTCTGATAGTTGCTCTTACTTAAATGGAGCCTTCCAAATTCACTGGCGTCCTCAGTTTTACCCTATTGGCTCCACTTTTCGAGATAGCGGTACTTGGAACTTTGCTTAAATTTTAACTATTTTTTTTAAAAAAGTCCCTGAGTTTTGAAGATATTTTACTAAAACTTTGCACATAACCGTTTTTTTTTAATATTACCTTAACTATTTTATAAAATCATCGAAATCGGTTCGGTAAAACATCTAGCTCCCATAGAACTGATTGATCAGAGAAACTGTACGACTCGACAAAATCGGCGTTGTCGACTGTCGTGTTGAAATAAGTAAACGACGAAAATCGTCGAAAACTATGCAGTGCTGCCAAGTTTTTCCGTTTTAAAACACTAGTAGAGAGGTCATGGTACAATAATTACAGGTATTTGGCTTTGCATTTTATTTCCGATCAAGTTAATTTGCATAATTTTTCAAAACAAAAGAAAAAATTTTTGAAATGAAGTGAGTCATATAAATTTTGGATTTATTTACAAGCAAATGTTTTTTTCCGGCTTTTTCAAATCAAATAAGTTTTCTGCAAGGTTTGTTAAAAAAAATGCGTGTACATCAGGGAAGCCAACTCGTGGGGAATTCCCCGATTTGCGGAGAATTTCAGTTTGCGTGGGGAATCGGGGAATGGACCGTTTTTTGTGGGGAATTTCAGGATATTCTAAAACGAAAATTCTTAGAAACTTGAAAAAAAGCTTGAAATTTTTACGACAATTTGTTGAGTTTTTTCAAATATTGCACAAAGTTTGAAACGTGGATTTATACAGTATTTGTTAAACAATGAACTATATTTTTATAAAAAATAACTCAAATTAAATAACAAAAAAAAAATATATAAATTTTTTATTATTTATTTGTTAACTAACTTTATGAAAGTTTGGTTTGGTTTATGAATAAATACATACACTGCCGGAACAAAGTATTGTCACAGCAAATTTTTTACAATATATGCAACAATTTTTATTCTAATATTTTTCCGCCAATTTTGTATAAAAATACCAAATATCATTTAACAACAAAAACATAAAAATATAATTCTTGAACTTTTTGCAAAACTCGCGAAAATTCAGCAAATTTTCATCAAAATTTTCAACTTTTTAATCAGATTTTATAGAATTTGTTTGAGTATGTAGTTTTGCAGCCCATTAAATTCTAGTAAAAAAATGCATGTTCGGAGTTAGTCAAAAATCGCGTTGATTTTTGAGAATTTTTTTTTTTTGTTGACGGTGTTTTGCATTTTTTCCATACAATGTATTTTGGAAAAAAAAAAATTTGTATGGAAGAGACTGCGTGAAAAAAATTGCCAAAAATCAACAGTAATTCCTAGCTACTTAAAACTTGCACTTGCAAATAAAAAAATCCTGCAGTGTAGATGAATAACATTCAAAAACGCAAGTAATTTTTAAGCATTACTGTTGTAATATGAATTCGCCTTGTTTACAACAAACACATCATTTTGACATTAAGAAGTACCGCGACGAAAATCTAAATTCGCCAGTAACACCACCTTGTATAAATTCGCCTTGGTCGGAGGTGTTAAAAATGATTCTCACAAATACGTGCTGTTGGTGGCAAAGACATGTGGCAAGCTAGTTCCCACGTTTTTTTTTTACATATTCGTCGTTCGGTACGATTTCAAAAAAATTTAAAATTCAAACTACCAAAAAGGGACAACAAATTTCAAAATTTTAACTAACACACTGAAGCAATTGTCATATATGGATATGAGAAAAATTAAATGTCATTACTTGGCGCACTGTATACACTGTGGTTTTTCTGAGAGCAATGTAAAACTCAATCACATTTTATTAAATACATTTTGTGCATGATACAAAAATTTTAAGGTAAACCCGCTGAGAGGCAGCCTGAACATTTTTGAAGTTTACTAACATAAGGCACTCCGCACATTAAGCGCCGAATCATAGCAGTGTAATCGTTTCGGCCAAGGCGAATTTATACAAGGTGGTGTTGATGGCGAGTTTAATATGAATTCGCCTTTTTTACAACAAACATATCATTTTGACATTAATATGTACCGCGGCGAAAATCTAAATTCGGCATCAACACCACTTTATATAAATTCGCCTTGGTTTCGGCATACTAAACTAAACTAGTTTCAATGAAGCTCTGTACATTACGATTCATAATCATGTTTTCGCCTAATAATAAAAGCTTCATGAATCGAAGCGCCCAACATTGTAAGGCACTTGCCCATTTTGAAATCGTCATTTGTTTACTTTTTTGTGTTTGAAATAAAAATCATTTGTCATTTCTACAGGAAATAATTGAAATTAACCAATTTCATGCTAAAATTAGTGCAGATTGTTTTAAACCACAAGCATTTATGTAATATTTCGCCCCAAAATTTTTTGCGGAAGTGCGTAGTTAAAAAAGAAAGGCCAGAAAAAGAGTGACGTGTAGAATGTGTTTATTAGCTGGTAAGTTATGCAGGGCGCGCAAGTGTGCAGAAGTCGAGTCGTCATGCATTCGTTTCGCATTATGATGAAACGATTACTCGACTATGATTAGGCGCGTAATGTGCGGAGTGCCTAACAAAAATCCCAACGGGACTTAAAGTGAGCTGCTCCCCAAATGAGCAAGTACGGAGCAGTGCAAAAGCAAAGTAAAAGTAAATTTTTAAATTTCTAACAATGCTAGAAATAAATATCATTTTGAGCAGTTACATAAAATATTTTCTTTTGAAATGTTTTTATGTATACATATTTAATAAGTATGTAAGTTAGGGCGATTTTTTTTGCGACTATTGTTTTTCTTCACTCCTACCTCGAAATTTTGTAGAAAACACCTAAAAAACTCTTTGAAAATTTTAATGCTTTATATATTATACATGTTAACTTTGAGTCTTTTTCTTAACAAGTCTACAACTCAGAGGCATTTTATGGTATAATCTTGGTCAATGATGGGTTTTCTTCAGCATTGAATGCTCTACAAAGTGTCCATTTCAGTGTAATCCTAACTCCCTCCAGCGAAGTAGGACGGGTCACTAAACCCAATTTTTTCATGAAATTCTCGTTTTTTTGCCCTTATCTCGAAAATAACAAGAGCTACAGAAAATATACAAATGACAAACTTGTAGGACTTTCAATTTTCTACAACAAAAATTCAAAGTCCAATATCTCAAAAAATGTGGATATTAGCGATTTCATTATACCATAAAATGCCTTTGAGTTGTAGACTTTTTAAGAAAAAAAACTCACAAGTTTACGTGTATTTTATATGGGAAATCTTTGTACGCCTTGGGCGCCGAGTACTTAATGTTAATATTAAGGGTTCAAATTTTCAGCGAGCTTTTTTTAGGTGTTTTCTACAAAATTTTGAGGTAGGAGTGAAAAAAAAACAATAGTTGCAAAAAAATCGCCCTAATGTATGTATACTATATATAAAAGAAAAGAATCATGTTAATTAGGGCTGTGCGATTAATTGATTACTCAAAATTTTAATTAATCATAAAGTAAATAACTCAATTATTCGATTAATTGGAAATTATGATTACTCAAAAGTTCAGTTACTCGAGTAATCAAGATTTTTGATTAACCAAAAACAAAAATATTTGAGTAATTTGCTTTATGATTAATCAACATTTCGAGTAAAATGAGTAATCAACATTTCAACTCTTTACTTCTGTATAAAGTAGTTAAAGTTCCTTGATACTTTGAAAACAACGTTTCTGTTTTCAAAAATTAAAGCAAACAATTTTTTTCATATACAGAATGTAAAAAAGAAAATAAGCATTTTCCAAAGCAAACTCTTTTAACGAGCAAAATTATTTTTTTGAGTAATCATATTTCAAGTAACTCGATTAATCATCGTTTTGAGTAATCAAAATCTTGATTACTCGAGTAATTGATTAACCGAATAATTGATTAACCAACTTGCTCGAGTAATCGAATAATCGCACAGCCCTAATGTTAATAAATACAAGCATTACTTTATTAAAACAAAAATAGAATATGACATATGAAAATTTGCTTGCGTCGCTTTTTAAATGCTTTAGTTGAAGCGCTCACCAAGGGCTTCTTTAGGAGCAGCAACAATACAATGAAGTGCTTAGGAAGAGAGCGCTTACTGCTGATTATGGAGCGCTCCAATAGCCCTAATGGAGCGCTTCTTGTCCCGTTGGGATGTTTTAGAATTTTTAATCTCACAAATTCAGCCTCACTTTCAGTCTCAAATAAAAGAAAATTTGAATATTTTCATCTATTTTTATTTTTTTTTTTTGTTGCCATTGACGATTGTTGCCTATTTCTCGTGTTTTCATCAAGGTTCATAGAATACAAGGTTACGACATCAGCCATGGCCGCCATTTTTTATTTTATTTATTTTTATTTATTTTTTCCGAAAATCAATCAATCAATCTCAAACAACAACAACTTTGAACGATTCCTTTTTTTACTCTCAATTTTATTTGATTTTAAAATGTTGGCAAACTTCAAAAAAAAAATCATGGCCAACGAATTGAGAGAACGGTTTTACCTTACTATGTTTTTATCATGGTTTTAACTTTAAATATGATATCATGAAAAGTTCTATAATCGGAAGATGCGCTCACCTTTCAGAAGTAATAAAAAATATTAAAAAAAGAGTTTTAATGTTCATTTTGCTCGATTTATGGTTTCTGTTCTTCGATGGAGATGGGGATTTATCACGATTGCGTCATTTTTTTTAATATTTGAATACCGCAAAAATTAACTGAACTGGTATTTTTATTATGTATGTAGCCCATTTTGGTGGAACGAACTCGAAGTTGGAAAATAAAATCTTCGAATCCTTGTTAAGTACATATCAAAGGGTAAACTCTTTCAGGCTGTAAAGTGTAAAAAACAACAGTAGGTGAGTATGCATTGCATACTTTTAGGACAATCTCGCAATTAAACTTTTAAGAGCTCTCAAGAAAAACGAAATATTCATATAAAATGCCGCACAAGATATGGCAGGAAATTTTCTTCTATCAAAATTTCTTAAATCAGTTTGCAGCTCTCAAGTATGGCCTTGGCTCTCAAGGAAAAAATGCTCGTATATTTCTTTCTTCAAGAAAATTTACAGCAAAAGTGAAATGGTTTTTCAGGCAACAGAAATAACAAAAATATTTCTTATGATTTTTCTTGAGAGCTGGATTCTAAGCTTTAAGATACAGTTTGTATTTGAGGTTATTAGCTTTAAAGGTGGATTCAACCCCAAAACCCACACATTGCGTGCGCTAATGATATAGAGTATTCTATTATTTGTGATAACGCTAGTGAAAATGATTCACAAATACCAACTTAATGTATGGACAATACTTCCCAGAAGATAAGAGAAATTAAGGAACAACTTGCTGCACATGTAAGTATTTGTATGAGGTACAATGCACACAAAGCAGTTGAGCCACTCTGCTACCTTCATAGGCATCATTCATTTATAGAGCACTAAAGGAATGCTTCGTTTGCTTGTGGATCGTGTTTTTTTTCAGTTTTGCTCAGGACGATTATCTTTACTACAATCGTAACCATGCCAGTGAGCAAAAGAATTGAAACGTGTCGTGTGTGGTTATTGCTCAGGAACAATATGAACAAAGGAACACGAACTTTTCGTACTTGTTGTGGAAATCCGGTTGTGATCCGATCGGTTTGTTTGTTTTCGTCAGAGAACGAAAATAACCGTCACCAAGTGTCTTGTATAGTTTTTACCACTGACACAAACACTCATCTCTCAAGCAAAGAGTATTTTGTGTTTTCCGTTGTGGGTTATTTATCAACTGCTAAAATTTGCCTTAGGCAAAGACACTTTGGCAGGCACTTTTATTTTTAAGTTTCTCCGCGCTCTAACACTTATTTTTCCTCTTCCAGCGATAAGCGTCCGTGCCCAACAGCAACGGAAAAAGATATGCAAACAACCCTTTCCCACTGAGAGGGGCACACATCTACAAAAAAAATAAACCACCTGTTCTGTTCTGTGTGTTATCTCTTAAATAATGACGGTTATTATGGGACATTTTCAAAGTGGAGAGGTATACTTTCGACCTCTGGTTTTCGTACTCTGGTTATAAAACAAATGGCGGGAACTACAATTTTACGCTTCCTCCGAATGGCAAATGGCTTTTTAGAAGCTTTTTCAAGGCAGAAATACACTGGGAAGTTTGCGACCGCTATTAGAAAAACATTTTTTGTAATTTATATACATAGATGTCAATCGGACTAGGGATCGAACCCAGGCGGGGGTATATGCCATTAGTCTGTGTGCAGAGATAAGCCTATGTACGGACTACCGTAGTGAGAAAATCCTAATTTTGAGTGATAGCCAGGCTGCACTCAAGGCCCTCTCATCATTTCAGGTCAAATAACCATTAGTCCTTGAGTTCAGTGACAAGCTTAACGCCCTGGTGGAAGGTAATGTTTTCGAACTAATTTGGGTACCAGGACACATAGGGGTTGAAGGTAACGAGACGAGGAAGCAGACCGTCTAGCTAGAACTGCGGCCGCCTAGTCTCCTATAGGGCTTTATTTGCAATCGGACCTAGCACAATCAGTGAAGAGCTCAGGAAGGAGAGAAACAAACTCAGAGATCAAAAGGGGCGTAACACCGCAGGTCTACGTCCGGCTAAATGCTTTCTGGAACGTTACAACCTTACAATGTCCAGGGCGATCATAAACCTCCCCAAAGAGAGGTTAAGGCATATATGTAATACTTCTATATTGGCAGTAAGCATTCCGAGATCAAAGCGAGAGAGTCTAGTACCGTTTTTGTGAATGTATTTTGTGAGTGCCGTTTGTGTGTATGTGTTGTGTACATGTCTATTTATAAACGTATGTGTTCCTTTTCTTTCGTACGTGTTTATTGATATATCTGTACTGTAATGTTTTCGGACGGTACTAGCTCTTACCGCCAATACAGGAGTATTACTGGTGTAAACATATGGCAACTCTTGACATGCGTTCATCATTTGCCGAACGTTCAACATTTTTGAGTCAGTCAACGTTTGGTACGACAACGAGCACGAAGCTAACGCGACGATTCGGCGACTCAACATTATTAAATCATAATTTCAATTACTTGACTTTCTACATTTTTTTTTATATAAATCATCATATTAAATATTAATTTCAACAGAATAGAGTTCGTGTGAATTTATTTTGCCAGGCTTCCTGACAGTTTCAGAAGCGGGGTCATTAATAATTGTGTAAATGACGATAATCGGTTCGGTTTTCATAAGAACATACGAATGAACGCAAACGAGTAATGTGAAAACGGACATTTATGAACA
>NW_023458556.1:3470035-3472964 GCF_013731165.1 Rhagoletis pomonella
TTACGATTGTAGTAAAGATAATCGTCCTGAGCAAAACTGAAAAAAAAAACGATCCACAAGCAAAACGAATCATTCCTTTAGTGCTCTATAAATGAATGTTGCCTATGAAGGTAGCAGAGTGGCTCAACTGGTTTGTGTGCATTGTACCTCATACAAATACTTACATGTGCAGCAAGTTGTTCCTTAATTTCTTCTATCTTCTGGGAAGTATTGTCCATACATTAAGTTGGTATTCGTGAATCATTTTCACTAGCGTTATCACAAATAATAGAATACTCTATATCATTAGCGCACGCAATGTGTGGGTTTTGGGGTTGAATCCCCCCTTAAAGCTAATAACCTCAAATACAAACTGTATCTTAAAGCTTAGAATCCAGCTATCAAGAAAAATCATAAGAAATATTTTTATTATTTCTGTTGCTTGAAAAACCATTTTACTTTTGCTGTAAATTTTCTTGAAGAAAGAAATATACGAGCATTTTTTCGTTGAGAGCCAAGGCCATACTCGAGAGCTGCAAACTGATTTAAGAAATTTTGATAGAAGAAAATTTCCTGCCATATCTTGTGCGGCATTTTATATGAATATTTCGTTTTTCTTGAGAGCTCTTAAAAGTTTAATTGCGAGATTGTCCTAAAAGTATGCAATGCATACTCACCAACTGTTGTTTTTTACACTTTACAGCCTGAAAGAGTTTACCACTGATTTAAAGTTAAAACCATGATAAAAACATATTAAGGTAAAACCGTTCTCTCAATTCGTCGGCCATGATTTTTTTTTGAAGTTTGCCAACATTTTAAAATCATATAAAATTGAGAGTAAAAAAAAGGAATCGTTCAATGTTGTTGTTGTTTGAGATTGAAAATGAGAATAGTTGTGTGAATTTGTGTGTAAAATATTAAAATTAAATTGCTTGCAATTTGAAGAATGTGTTTTCTGATTTACTAAACTCAATATTCTTCTAGCATTTTCTGTATAAATGTTCAGGTCTAGGTTAGCGGTTTAGTCGGTAAGAACCATTGTTAGTTTTTTGACTTTTTCGGAAAAAAATAAATAAAAATAAATAAAATAAAAGATGGCGGCCATGGCTGATGTCGTAACCTTGTATTCTATGAACCTTGATAAAAAATGCCTCTGAGTTGTGGACTTGTTAAGAAAAAGACTCAAAGTTTACGTGTATAATATAAAGGATTCAAATTTTTTTAGGTGTTTTCTACAAAATTTCGAGGTAGGAGTGAGGAAAAACAATAGTCGCAAAAAAATCGCCCTAACCAAGGCACATTAAACAGGTAGTATCAGTAGAGCAAAAACAACATTTGCGTGTATTTTGTTGTTGCTTCTGGTATCGAAAGTGTCAAAAACTGTTCTGAATTTTTTCTTCTAAATCAAAGCGTGCCATGTGAAATACAAAAAATTATAAAAAATAAAAAATTGAAATTGGAAAAAATAAAAATTGATGCAACTTTCTTTCCTAGTAAATTTGTTCGCTTCTCGAAGCATTGATCCATCTTTTACAAGGGCCAGTAATCAGCGGTTGTGCTGCTGAGTTGGGCGAACGTTCCAAAAGCTGCTATTCAATCGCTTGTTTTGTATGGAAAAAGGTTTCACATGCAAATGGATTTTAACAATTCAGAATTTTTGTGAGAAAAAATTAAAAATATTTGACATTTTCGAGACGAAATAATTTGAAAATAAATCAAATCAGCTGCTCTACTGATACTACCTGTTCAATGTACCTTGGCCCTAACTTACATACTTATTAAATATACATAAAAACATTTCAAAAAAAAAAATATTTTATGTAACTGCTCAAAATGATATTTATTTCTAGCATTGTTAGAAATTTAAAAATTAACTTTTACTTTGCTTTTGCACTGCTCCGTACTTGCTCCTTTGGGGAGCAGCTCACTTTAAGTCCCGTTGGGATTTTTGTTAGGCACTTCGCACATTACGCGCCTAATCATAGTAGAGTAATCGTTTCATCATAATGCGAAACGAATGCATGACGACTCGACTTCTGCACACTTGCGCGCCCTGCATAAGTTACCAGCTAATAAACACATTCTACACGTAACTCTTTTTCTGGCCTTTCTTTTTTAACTACGCACTTCCGCAAAAAATTTTGGAGCGAAATATTACATAAATGCTTGTGGTTTAATACAATTTGCACTAATTTTAGCATGAAATTGGTTATTTTCAATTATTTCCTGTAGAAATGACAAATGATTTTTATTTCAAACACAAAAAAGTAAACAAATGACGATTTCAAAAAGGGCAAGTGCCTTACAAAGTTGGGCGCTTCGATTCATGAAGCTTTTATTATTAGGCGAAAAAATGATTATGAATCGTAATGTACAGAGCTTCATTGAAATTAGTTTAGTTTAGTATGCCGAAACCAAGGTAGTATGCCGAAACCAAGGCGAAAAGTGGTGTTGATGCCGAATTTAGATTTTCGCCGCGGTACTTATTAATGTCAAAATGATGTGTTTGTTGTAATATGAATTCGCCTTGTTTACAACAAACATATCATTTTGACATTAATATGTACCGCGGCGAAAATCTAAACTCGCCATCAACACCACCGTGTATAAATTCGCCTTGGCCGAAACGATTACACTGCTATGATTCGGCGCTTAATGTGCGGAGTGCCTTATGTTAGTAAAATTCAAAAATGTTCAGGCTGCCTCTCAGCGGGTTTACCTTAAAATTTTTGTATCATGCACAAAATGTGATTGAATTTTACATTGCTCTCAGAAAAACCACAGTGTATACAGTGCGCCAAGTAATGACATTTAATTTTTCTCATATCCATATATGACAATTGCTTGAGTGTGTTAGTTAAAATTTTGAAATTTGTTGTCCCTTTTTGGTAGTTTGAATTTTTAATTTTTTTGAAATCGTACCGAACGACGAATATGTAAAAAAAAAAAC
>NW_023458556.1:3473064-3474653 GCF_013731165.1 Rhagoletis pomonella
TTGTATTTTGAATACACCCTATACTAATGTAGAGTTTAATAGAATAATTTAAAATTTTAGTATTGAATAACGCCATTAAATGTTACAGAAATTTGGTTTGCTCATAGAACATTTGGTATTTGTATTTTCGTAACAGTACGCAGCTATGATAATCACGCAAAATGTGGTCTGGTATGGGTACCGCATGTAGTGGCGTATCGGTGTCGTACATGCGGCATTTCACCATGTATGTCCATTTGCCGCGACTGCTTCAAGAAGGGCGATCATACCAATCACGACTTCAACATGTTCTTGTCTCAGGCTGGCGGCGCCTGCGATTGTGGCGATACATCTGTGATGAAAGCAGAGGGTTTCTGCAGTGACCACGGCATAAACAATAGGGCCAACAAAGAGCCCGTGCCCTCTAATTTACTCGCCGTGGCAGAAGCTATAATGCCAAAATTACTTTTTCGATTACTGCAGCACTTCCGGGAACACAGTGATGCCACATCACAAACGTATAATTTGGCCGCTTATTCATGCGAAGAGTTTGCAAATATGTTGATCGATCTTAACAACATGGGCGAAATAATGCGCAAAGTGATGACACGTGCCCTCATAAATCCTGATGTGAGTAATGCTAAATGCTTGGTACTTTTTTACATACTACACTGGTGGCCCGATAATTAAAAACGATTTTCTGTTACGAGTTTTGACCATATATTTTTATTTATAAGTTTTAATTTATTTTTAGGAAAATATAGTACGTGCTACAGTAAAAACCATATAACTTAAAATTTTAAACTTTGTAAAAGATTATAATAATTCGAAGAAGTTTAAAAAATGGACATCAAAATTTTAAATTTTTTAATAGGAATTTCTAGAAAAAATTCGGGTATGCAGTTTTATAGCCCATTCAATTTCGTTGATTTTCGAGAATCTCTTTTGTTAGCGATGTTGCTCATTTTCCCCCACAAAAAAAAAAAAATTGGAACAGTCAGCAAAAAAAAAAACAAAAATAAAAATCAACGAGATTTTTGAACTAATTCAAACTTGCACAATACTTATACTAAAATTGAATGGGATATACAACTGCATATCCGACTTTTTTCTAGAAAGATTGATGACAATTTTCGGAAATTCGTCGAATTATTATAAATCTTGTACAGAGTTGAATTCTTTGAACTATATAATTTTCGTTTCAGCACGCACTATATTTTCTTAAAAAATAAATCAAAGCTTATAAAAAAATAGAAGGTCAAAACTTGTAAAAGAAAATCGTCTAATTATCGGACCACCTGTGTATGTCCCGTTTCTTATACTCTCTGTTTTAGGTCTACAAATCTTTTACGGAATCTCCCTGCTTGGATACACGGCATGGACGATTTTTAAAGTCGAATCGCGAGAAGTATGAAGAAGCTGTAAACCGATTTCCCCGTCCTGAACCGCCCGACGATTATAAGCACCTGCCTGCTTTAGGAGAAAAGCTCGTCCATACAACTCTTTTGGAAGAATTCATTTTTTGGACATTCAAATTTGAATTCCCTCAAAACTTGGTTTGCTTTTTGCTTAACATGCTGCCCGATCAAGATTATAAGGTAATAAAAAAA
>NW_023458556.1:3474753-3477164 GCF_013731165.1 Rhagoletis pomonella
TCATTCAAGCCGCGCGATATACTTAAAAACAAACTAACAACGATTCTACACGACGGTAACTCACAAGACGTTCATATCAGTGATCTACGACACACCGCAGCGGATCGAGTTACGCAACAACGAGAGAAGGCCAAAATACGTTTCGACCAAAAACATACTGCGCCAACGCAATACAAAGTCGGTGACTTGGTCTTAGCCGAGAACGAATCACGAAAGTTGGAGCCACGTTACAAAGGCACCTTCGTTATTAGCAAAGCCCTTGATCGAGATCGATACGTCATAACTGATCTTCCAGACTTTCACGCAAACAACGTCATTACACGTCTATATACGCTTCAGATAAGCTTCGACCGTGGTGCAATCTGCCAGCTCTCGACGAACAAATTAACGAGGGTGGCATAAGTACCGATGACGAAGACAATTTATCAACTTATATTGATTTAGCAGTGGCCCAATCTCCCCGGGGTCAGCCTGGTTTAGATGGTCACACTAGTTTGCTTCTGGTGGGAAGTTGGGTAGGAGCCTCTGTGACGACCTAACGGACAGTCGGGTACTTTGCGTTTTTGTGTTTGTGGTTGAGGAAAATTATTTTTTTTTACTGTTTCTGAAGCTTAGTTACACTCAAGTTTTGATTGTTGGTAGGTACTTCAAAATTCTATTATTTTCAACTTTAAAGCACTTGACTCTAGTTGCTATTCATGTCTACATTTTCTTTTCAGCGTCGTTGCCCATCGGCAACCCAATAGAGGTTGCGTGGCTAACCATTATCGACCCATAAGCTATTGATGAAAATTTGCAATACTTTTGCAAATTCCCAACTGATAAAACGTTGCTAGAAATTCACACAGAACGTGATACTTTAATAATTCACGCAACGCTGCAGTTGTGATTGCATCTCGAATAAGCCCCTACAACTGCAGCTGCTGCTACCACTCTACTAATAAATATCGCATACAATTTTCTTTATGCTGGAAATTTAAAGGACTGTCGAAAAAAGCAACAAAAAGGAAAACTACTCACCTGCACTCTCAGAGGATGTATCATTAAGAGTGGCAATATGTACGACCTTGTGGGCAGCACTTCCGACAGAGACATTCCCATTTTGGTAACAGCTTGACACAGAAATGCTGCCAAGTAACGATGAAGTGGAAAATGAAAGGAAGCCTGCATCATTTCGTCCTGTTTAAAAAATAGATATGTAGCAATATCAAACTAATAATTGGTCTTAAGTATGTATTGGAAAAGCATGCATTAGAATTACAGCGCCGTATATATGCATATCAAAAATTGCTTATTTGTTTAACAGCGGTGTTCTGCTGTGCATTGACCAAAAATAATATTAATAGTACAAACCGGCGATAGTTTTGGTTCCAAAAAGTAAATGGCATCCAACCATTCATGCAGAGTATTAACGCAATACGTAATTATCTTCTTGGCTAAATGAGCATGAGTGCCGTCCTGTAGATGTGATATTATGGACCACATGGGATAAGCGCTTGCCTCCAACTCACACGAAAAGGCGGCGTAATAAGAATTAGGTTCGAACTCCACATGGGACGTTGTCTCTCGCACATTTACATTCATGCCTTGCAGCATTGAAAGAAACTGAAACCACATATCGATCAAATTGTCATCACGCAAAAATACTAGGGCCACTGATTCATGTGAGAGTACATTGTTAAAGTCAGACACTAAAGGCCAGTAGCAATGATCCTTCATCACTTGGCGTGTACAATCAATTACGAAATGGAAATTCTTGTTCGGGTCTATAGAGAAGAACTTACAGTTATTATAAATATCTGCAATTTGAATCGTACGCACTTACCATGCAATGTATTTTGTATGAGTATCTTTGACATCATTAGCTTAAGACTGATTATCATTACATGCAGTAAGGACAGTTCTTTAACCATCTTCAAAGCTAAGCTTTCATTGGAAAACAGTTGGACGCTCATGTGCACAACTCGGTTGCTAAGTGTATCTGGATCGCGTGACATTTCCAATACGGACGGTATGCGGCTATAGTGCATCACGAAAGTACGAGTAAGATGCTCCTAGATATTTGAGAAAAATAAATTCTTAATTTTAGACTTTGTTCCATGTAAAACCCCTATTAAATCCAATAACTCATCAGCAAAAAATATTTTCAGTTTATGCTCGAATTTTAAAATCTTATTAAAAAGTTTAAACTTTTAGTGCAATTATGTTGCAATGATCTAATTTTCGCAAAGAGTTGGAAATTAAATGAAATCTTTAAATTAAAATCAATTAAATTTGACGCTGTATAGTGTGTAAGAAAATGTACAATTTCTAGATTATTAAATAAATAAATAAATATGTACATATGTATGTAAACAAAACACATTTTTTTATTACCTTATAATCTTGATCGGGCAGCATGTTAAGCAAAA
>NW_023458556.1:3477264-3480583 GCF_013731165.1 Rhagoletis pomonella
TTTTGCTTAACATGCTGCCCGATCAAGATTATAAGGTAATAAAAAAAATGTGTTTTGTATACATACATATGTGCATATTTATTTATTTATTAAATAATCTAGAAATTGTACATTTTCTTACACACTATACAGCGACAAATTTAATTGATTTTAATTTAAAGATTTCATTTAATTTCGAACTCTGCGAAAATTAGATCAATACAACAAAATTGCACTAACAGTTTAAACTTTTTAATAAGATTTTAAAATTCGAGCATAAACTGAAAATATTTTTTGCTGATGAGTTATTGGATTTAATAGGGTTTTTACATGGAACAAAGTCTAAAATTAAGAATTTATTTTTCTCAAATATCTAGGAGCATCTTACTCGTACTTTCGTGATGCACTATAGCCGCATACCGTCCGTATTGGAAATGTCACGCGATCCAGATACACTTAGTAACCGAGTTGTGCACATGAGCGTCCAACTGTTTTCCAATGAAAGCTTAGCTTTGAAGATGGTTAAAGAACTGTCCTTACTGCATGTAATGATAATCAGTCTTAAGCTAATGATGTCAAAGATACTCATACAAAATACATTGCATGGTAAGTGCGTACGATTCAAAATGCAGATAGTTATAATAACTGTAAGTTCTTCTCTATAGACCCGAACAAGAATTTCCATTTCGTAATTGATTGTACACGCCAAGTGATGAAGGATCATTGCTACTGGCCTTTAGTGTCTGACTTTAACAATGTACTCTCACATGAATCAGTGGCCCTAGTATTTTTGCGTGATGACAATTTGATCGATATGTGGTTTCAGTTTCTTTCAATGCTGCAAGGCATGAATGTAAATGTGCGAGAGACAACATCCCATGTGGAGTTCGAACCTAATTCTTATTACGCCGCCTTTTCGTGTGAGTTGGAGGCAAGCGCTTATCCCATGTGGTCCATAATATCGCATCTGCAGGACGGCACTCATGCTCATTTAGCCAAGAAGATAATTACGTATTGCGTTAATACTCTGCATGAATGGTTGGATGCCATTTACTTTTTGGAACCAAAACTATCGCCGGTTTGTACTATTAATATTATTTTTGGTCAATGCACAGCAGAACACCGCTGGTAAACAAATAAGCAATTTTTGATATACATATATACCGCGCTGTAGTTCTAAATCATGCTTTTTCAATACATACTTAAGACCAATTATTAGTTTGATATTGCTACATATCTATTTTTTAAACAGGACGAAATGATGCAAGCTTCCTTTCATTTTCCACTTCATCGTTACTTGGCAGCATTTCTGTGTCAAGCTGTTACCAAAATGGGAATGTCTCTGTCGGAAGTGCTGCCCACAAGGTCGTACATATTGCCACTCTTAATGATACATCCTCTGAGAGTGCAGGTGAGTAGTCTTCCTTTTTGTAGCTTTTTTCGACAGTCCTTTAAATTTCCAGCATAAAGAAAATTGTATGCGAATTTCGTTACATTTTCAATAGTTTAATATTTGAACCGGTTTGAAAAATATTTATTATTAGAGTGGTAGCAGCAGTTGCAGTTGTAGGGGCTTATTCGAGATGCAATCACAACTGCAGCGTTGCGTGAATTATTAAAGTATCACGTTCTGTGTGAATTTCTAGCAACGTTTTATCAGTTGGGAATTTTCAAAAGTATTGCAAATTTTCATCAATAGCTTATGGGTCGATAATGGTTAGCCACGCAACCTCAATTGGGTTGCCGATGGGCAACGACGCTGAAAAGAAAATGTAGACATGAATAGCAACTAGAGTCAAGTGCTTTAAAGTTGAAAATAATAGAATTTTGAAGTACCTACCAACAATCAAAACTTGAGTGTAACTAAGCTTCAGAAATAGTAAAAAAAAAAAAAATTTTTCTCAACCACAAACACAAAAACGCAAAGTACCCGACTGTCGTGGGAACGCTTTCCGTTAGGTCGTCACAGAGGCTCCTACCCAACTTCCCACCAGAAGCAACCTAGTGTGACCATCTAAACCAGGCTGATCCCGGGGAGATTGGGCCACTGCTAAATCAATATAAGTGGATAAATTGTCTTCGTCATCGGTACTTATGCCACCCTCGTTAATTTGTTCGTCGAGAGCTGGCAGATTGCACCACGGTCGAAGCTTATTTGAAGCGTATATAGACGTGTAATGACGTTGTTTGCGTGAAGAGTCTGGAAGATCAGTTATGACGTATCGATCTCGATCAAGGGCTTTGCTAATAACGAAGGTGCCTTTGTAACGTGGCTCCAACTTTCGTGATTCGCCCGTGCTGGCTGGTTCGTTCTCGGCTAAGACCAAGTCACCGACTTTGTATTGCGTTGGCGCAGTATGTTTTTGGTCGAAACGTATTTTGGCCTTCTCTTGTTGTTGCGTAACTCGATCCGCGGCGGTGTGTCGTAGATCACTGATATCAACGTCTTGTGAGTTACCGTCGTGTAGAATCGTTGTTAGTTTGTTTTTAAGTATATCGCTCGGCTTGAATGAATACACCAACTCATATGGGGTTTGACCTGTCGTTTGGTTGCGCGTTGTGTTGATAACCCATTGGATATCACGTAGTTTGTCGTCCCATTTCTTCTCTGATTGCGTCGTCGTTCGGAGCATGCTTAACAAAGTTCTGTTAGTTCGTTCGGCGTGATCATTCGCTCGTGGCGTGCGAACAGCGTTTTGAATATGCTTAATGTCGTAGTCTTTACAGTATCTAGCAAATTCTTTGGATGTGAACCATGTTCCACGATCCCTTACGAAGCGTTGAGGGACTCCAATGTAGCTGATTACTTCGTCAAGGACTGCTAGCACGTGTTTAGTCGCAGTACTCTTGACAGCGCGAATTATCGTAAATTTGGTGAACGAATTAACCAAGACCAATATGTGCTCGTTCCTACGGGAACTTTTCGGAAAAGGACCAAGATGATCTAAATGGATTGTTTTAAATGGAATGGGCTCCATGTCATCCTTCTTTCTTTCCTGTCGGGGATTTTGTTGCAGGCACAATCGACGCAAGATTTGATGCATGCCTTTACAAAATTTCACATTCGTGGGAACCAAAGGAAGTTTTGGATACGATCGATCGTCTTATCAACACCTAGATGTCCGGCCTTGTCATGGCTGTCATAAACCACGCGCCATCGAAGTGCGTTAGGAACAACCCAAAGTTTCTTTTTGTGGACGATACGATACAACCTGTCTTTCTCGACGTTGTACTCCTTCACTGAAGAGTCGTCAACGTTTACCTTTTCGATGATATTTTTGATACGTTCGTCGTGCATCGCAAAAAGCCAATCGTCATTTGTAATATTCGTTTTCATTAT
>NW_023458556.1:3480683-3492697 GCF_013731165.1 Rhagoletis pomonella
AATTGGACGATATTGCTTTGCATTCAGCTTGAACGAAAAAAGTCACTCCCTGGCATACTTTTCTGTAAGCCGGTTCTTTCATTTAAAGGTTATTTATAAAATAGAAGAGAATTTTTTTTAGAAAAAAACTATAGATCCACTTAAGTTTTTCGATATAACTTTGGTAAATGTTACTCGATCGGCACGTAATAATTACCAAATTGAAGGCGAGACTAGCTATTACTGATTTATGATAATAATATGACGAAAATCATTCAGATTATAAACAAATTATGGTAAAATAAAATGTTGAAATTTTTTTTTGTCATTTTCCTATATTTGCAATTATTATATTGTATGCATAAACATAAGTAAACTAATTAGTGTTTCTAGAAGTTGTGCCTGTTCAGTGCTTCCATACTCACTTTCATAAACAACATTTTTTCCACGATGATGGTAAATAATGGCTTTTCTATTAGAGCTACCGAAATTGCTCCTAAATTTGCAAAAATTCGCAAACTAGCTAATATTAAAAAAATATTAGAATATTTGGAACCAGCGACCTAAATGCACGCCAGCAATATTAATGCTGTTCTTTACATCTTTTGACTATAGGCCAGTGCAATTACCAAGAGAACAATTAAAATTTTATTGAAAAGAGATAACTTTGAGATTAACGATAAGCTGAAGGGCTGCGAGAAATGGTATTTGACTTTATCTTTTACGTTAACGGACTCATTACCTAATAATATGCCCTTTTTGCTGAACCCAGAACTTTTAACAAAAATTGGTCTTATTCGACTAGTGTGCTTGGCGGTCGATGCGAGTGCTCTCACAATTATAATAAAATACTAATATTTTGCAGGCTTGTTGTTGACTTCATGATACAATATATTTTCACTATTACCAAGGGATTTGAGAAAAATTAGATTTTCGACCCGCCCTAATGTATACTATTTGCCAGAGATATTATGAACACATTAATTACATCGCTAACCTTTTCAATGAAAATTTTTCTTCAAATCTGTGAGTTGTTTATGAATGCCGTTTAACGTCGTTGGGTTTCAGATCAACTTCACTTAAATATGCCAAACAAGTAGCAACACTGTTGCTTGCTCCTTGAAATTGTTGTTGCATTTGTTTGTTTACATTTTGCACTGAACAGCGGATTGTTCTTTGCAAGATTGATAAAGCAACCTATCTTTTAAAATTGGTCGTTTCGTACAAATACAGGGTTCCATATCTCATATTTAAATAGCCAATATTGGCCATTTAAGTGCAGATTAAATGTATTATCTGAAAATGAATTTTTAAAGTTAATCAACAATCTCTACTTAAATAGGCCATCTGAAATTGTGCCTTAGGCCCATTTGCAGAACAGAAGGTTATCTGTATAACTCAAAGTTTACCGATTATACCATTTTCCCACGACATCCTGAATTACTTTGTTCGCTCCCTCAATTACGACCGCGAATTACCCCATTCCCACGGGCACATTCTTAATTCGATTTGACAGTTCTCTGTATCTGTGTTTTTTTTTGTTTTTTTCGCTGCAAAATTGATGCAAAATTTAAGTTCTTCCTAAAAATTTATAAGTTTCCATAATGAATTTGGGATATACACATTTATAAACTGAACTTTCCGTACTCAGAAAAAATGCAAGTTTTGATTTGTGAGCTAGTTTCGATAAATTTCCGATAAAAATCAGAGACGGCACCGATTTGTTCGTAATTCGTATGGTAATGGGATCTGAACTACGAACAAATGAGGTATTTCGCTCTCAAAATTTTGTATAGCGAATTACGTGATTCGAAGGGTAATTGGAGTACGAATTACGAATGAGAGAGCGAACTACGTAATTGGGGTGCCGTGGGAAAGCCGTATTAGACTGATAAGTTTTCTTGCACAGCAGTAGGTTAGGCATTACTTCAGAGCTAAAAATGTAAATAAATACCTCAGCAATCTTCGAAGATTAACTTGCTAACTCTATACAATTAATGCTAAATCAAGCCAGACGACTTAGTGTGAAAGACGTCCAACCTGGCAGTATTTACGGTCAGAACGCAATGTGAGCTTGGGGATGGCAATAGGAACAGACACGACGACGCTTGTCGTATGGGGGTTGGATACCATCGAAAACCTGACCACGCATGGTTTTGTGTGGAATCATACCTCGCTCAGATTTGGAGAAGATGCGTGATGGAGTGCGGAAGGGATATGGACCACGAGAAGGATTAACATTACAGCGTTTATGCAAGTGTCAGGAAGCCTGGCTAAATAAATTCACACGAACTCTATTCTGTTGAAATGATGATTTATATAAAAAAAAATTTAGAAAGTCACGTAATTGAAATTATGATTTAATAATGTTGAACGTTTGGCAAATGATGAACGCATGTCAAGAGTTGCCATATATTTACAGTCGGCCACTCCTGTCTATACAAGCGTCTTCGCTATTAATTGTCTTCGTCATCGGTACTTACGCCACCCTCGTTAATTTGTTCGTCGAGAGCTGGCAGATTGCACCACGGTCGAAGCTTATCTGAAGCGTATATAGACGTGTAACGACGTTGTTTGCGTGAAGTCTGGAAGATCAGTTATGACGTATCGATCTCGATCAAGGGCTTTGCTAATAACGAAGAGGCCTTTGTAACGTGGCTCCAACTTTCGTGATTCGCCCGTGCTAGCTGGTTCGTTCTCGGCTAAGACCAAGTCACCGACTTTGTATTGCGTTGGCGCAGTATGTTTTTGGTCGAAACGCATTTTGGCCTTCTCTCGTTGTTGCGTAACTCGATCCGCGGCGGTGTGTCGTAGATCACTGATATCAACGTCTTGTGAGTTACAGTCGTGTAGAATCGTTGTTAGTTTGGTTTTAAGTATATCGCGCGGCTTGAATGAATACACCAACTCATATGGGGTTTGACCTGTCGTTTGGTTGCGCGTTGTGTTGATAACCCATTGGATATCACGTAGTTTGTCGTCCCATTTCTTATCTGATTGCGTCGTCGTTCGGAGCATGCTTAACAAAGTTCTGTGACAGCGTTTTGAATATGCTTAATGTCGTAGTCTTTACAGTATCTAGCAAATTCTTTGGATGTGAACGATGTTCCACGATCCGTTACGAAGCGTTGAGGGACTCCAATGTAGCTGATTACTTCGTCAAGGACTGCTAGCACGTGTTTAGTCGCAGTACTCTTGACAGCGCGAATTATCGTAAATTTGGTGAACGAATCAACCAAGACCAATATGTGCTCGTACGGGAACTTTTCGGAAAAGGTCCAAGATGATCTAAATGGATCGTTTTTAATGGAATGGGCTCCATGTCGTCGTAGTTGTATACTCCTTCTTTCTTTCCTGTCGGGATTTTATTGCAGGCACAATCGATGCAAGATTTGATGTATGCCTTTACAAAATTTCGCATTCGTGGGAACCAAAGGAAGTTCTGGATACGGTCGATCGTCTTATCAACACCTAGATGTCCGGCCTTATCATGACTGTCATAAACCACGCGCCATCGAAGTGCTTTAGGAACAACCCAAAGTTTCTTTTTGTGGACGATACGATACAACCTGTCTTTCTCGACGTTGTACTCCTTCACTGAAGAGTCGTCCACGTTTACCTTTTCGATGATATTTTTGATACGTTCGTCGCTTAACTGCATCGCAAAAAGCCAATCGTCATTTGTAATATTCGCTTTGAATATGCGTAATGATGCTGTCTCAACTTCAGAGGCGCACTCAACTGGAGCTCGGCTTAGCGCATCTATGTGCTCCATTCGTCTTCCGGCACGATGTTCAATAACGATGTCATAGTCTTGGACTTTCAGCCACCATCTGGCTATTCGTGGTATAAGTTCGCGTTTTGCATCACAGTGCTAATCGCGTTGCAATCTGTGACTACCTTTACTCGCTTACCATAAACATAATATCGCATACGTTCAAGAGCTTCCACAATCGCTAACGTCTCCAATTCATAGCTATGGTACTTTCTTTCATCGTCGCTAGTTGATTGGCTATAGTAGAGTACGGGTTTCCAACAACCACCTTCATTTTGTAAAAGCACGGCTGCTAATCCAATTGTACTGGCATCAGTATGAATTTCATGCTCTGCGCTCCCGTTGTACGATACCATTACAGTTTGAGATGTGAGTATGCCTTTAAGACGATTAAAAGCTATCTCTTGTTCATTTGCCCAATGAAATTCGCTGCCTTTTCGTAAAAGTTTTCTTAACGGTTCAGATAAAAGAGCATAACCCGGAACAAATCGCCGGACTTAACCGCTAAGTCCTAAAAATTAGCGGACTTCATGAACGTTAGTTGGCGTTTTAAATTGCTCAACTGCAATCGTTTGTCGTAGCCCTGGTTAAATACCACCAGAACCAAGACAATGTCCCAAAAATTCAATTTTAGTTTTGAGGAATTCGCATTTTTTAATATTAAGCGTTAAATTTAACTCGCGCATAGCTTGAAAAACACGTTTAATTTTTCCGGAAATTTCGTCAATGGTATGGCTGCCTACTAGGATATCATCCATGTAATGAATCATATCAGTTGGTTTAACTCTGTATTTGATTTTTGCCATAAGCCGTTGAAAAACAGCTGGCGCGTTCTTAAGCCCGAATGGCATGCACTTGAAATTATATGGTCCTTCAGTGGTAATGAACGCTGTGTATTTTTGACTTTCAGGGGCTATTGGCACCTGATAATAACCCGAATTAAAATCAAGTGTCGTGTAGTATTTAAAGTTCGCAATTCTTGTAAAGTCTCTTCGATGTTAGGCATAGAAAAATTTGCCGTTTTTGTATGAGCATTTATTTTACGGTAGTCAACACACATTCTATCAGTACCGTCTTTCTTTTTTATTAACGTTATCGGGCTATCATAAACCGAGTCCGACTTTTCAATAATATCGTTTTTAGATCTTTTATTATTTGACTTACGATCGCTTTTTTCGGTTCTGGAATTCGATGTGGTAATTGCGCGATTGGAATATTCGTGTCGAATTTGATGTCCATATTAATTGCATTTGTTTTACCGATTTCATTCAAATCACTTGCAAATACGTCACGATATTCATTGATTATGTCTAACAACTGCACTTTACTTAGTTTATCATCAGTACATTTAACGTCATTTTCCGCGTATAAATTTTTAACACACACCGGTTTCTCGAAATGTTTTTTTTTTTTTTTAGATTGGCGCTTACACATATGTTAGTGTTTGGCCGAGCTTCTCCTCCGACTTGTGGCGTGCGCCTTGATATTGTCACACAAAGCGGAGGGACCTACAGTTTTACGCCGACTCCGAACGGCGATTGTATTTTTATGAGAAGCTGTTTTTCATGGCAGAAATACAATCGGAGGTTTGCCATTGCCTGCCGACGGACGACCGCTGTTAAGAAGAAACCTTTTTTCTATATTTTTTGCGATGTTGCTTTGACCAGGGTTTGAACCCGGGTCCTGCGGAGTGGAAGCCCGCACTGTTTACCACTACACCACAGCGGCCGACAAATGTTTACCAAATTTAAAATTACCATTGTCGACACTCGTGTTTTTAAAAATGTCTTGACCCAAAAATAGGTCAGCGTTTATAAAATCGCCGTCTACAATGTAGGCAACTATTTCACGTTCCAGCTCGTCGATTTCTACTAGCAATGTAATTTTTTCATTAGCCATTTGCGTACCGCCACAAATACCATTAATTGATATTGCACAATTTTCGCGAATATTTGGCAATTTGTTTGCAACAGATTTACGAATCATGTGACACTGACTACCCGTATCGAGAAAGGCGATAAATGTTACTCCATTAACAATTACTGATTTTTAAAGTTTTTCTTGAAATCGTTAATTTCTGCACGTTGCACGTTCACAGCTTTCTTTCCACAATTCTTTGGTACACCGCGGCCATGAACTTTGCTGCAATCAACGCAGCGTTGACGTCGTTGTGACTTCGAACACTGACTAGAAAAATATGACCTACCTCCGAACAATTATAGCAAGTAATCGACCTTTTATTTGTCTTCTCGTTAGTACTTGGTTTAGCGTTATCGTTTTTAAGTTCAAACTTTTGCTTAGTTTCGTTTTGTATACTCGTTTTATTGCTTTGCGCTCGTGAATTAGACACATAGTTTTCAATAGTCTCCCGCATAAGTTTCACCGAATTAAATTTCACTGCAGCAATTGCCGTTTGCAATTCACGATGTTTAAGTCCATCTCGCGTATATTTAATAATAGAGGCGTCGCTTAACTTGTATCGCCGACCTAACATGCATACACGGAAACAATAATCAGTAACAGTCTCGCCATTTTTCCTACTGGCATTACACATTTTATAGTTTATGTCTGCTTCGTTCATTTCGTAACTGAATTCGTAACTGAATTCATTCCAATTGGCAAACAACACTGGCGAAGAGTCTAGACACATCTTTGCTACACCACGCATTCTGCTGTACACGGCTAACATGATACATTTTTCATCCCAATTGTGAGCAGATAGCACACAGTTCACGCGATTAATAAACTGCCCAACAGTAACCGAATCTTCAGAATATGGATTGAAGTCGGGCAGAGTCTCGGCAATCTCTTTCACTGAAGCTGTTCGTGTTCGCTCTCGTTCCTACATACGTTCATTGTCATTAGCTGATATTTGTTGTGTTGTCGTCGGTGTTTGTTGCATCGGAGTTTGTATGTCTGTTCGTTGCGGCTGTGCAACAGGCACCTGCGCTACAGCAATAGCACTCATCATTGTGTTCATCATCGCTCGTAGTTGGTCTAATTGATCTTGAATTGTTCCGCTCTCATTCGGCGGCTCTTCTATTTCAACAATTTCGTCTGTACCTATGAATTCACTTAGCCTTTGAATGAGCTCTGCTTTTGAGCCTGTTGTTGGTATTTTGGCGTAGAATAGACTTTAATTGCTCCACCTTCAGACTCACAATCTTTATCTTATTATCAACCATTGTCCTGTCCATTGAAACGGTCAGGAAGCCTGGCTAAATAAATTCACACGAAATCTATTATGTTGAAATTAATATTTAATATGATGATTTTATATAAAAAAAATTTAGAAAGTCAAGTAATTGAAACTATGATTTAATGTTGAGTCGCCGAATCGTCGCGTTAGCTTCGTGCTCGTTGTCGTACCAAACGTTGACTGATCCAAAAATGTTGAACGCTCGGCAAATGATGAACGCATGTCAAGAGTTGCCATATATTTACACAAGTAAGCAAAGTAGTTGATTTTGTTCTTGTAGAAGTGCCTGGAGAAATTCAACTCTTCAAAACGCACAACAGCTACTTTACCATCTTGCAGCAGGTATTTGGCAATAACGGAGGCCAAGCGACTACGGCCATCAATAGATAACAATATATTTGACAAACCAGTCATGTTATAGAACTGCAGTTAGTTCTTTTGTTTGCATTTGAAGTTTTATATTAAAAAATTTATTTGAAACCCGAATGATAAATTAAATTTTTCCGCCATATCTTCTACCAATGTACTTTCTCGTTCCGTAATTTTCGCCAAATCAAATAAAAATCTTAAGCTGGCCTTTGCGTAAATTTTGACAATAATTCAAAATTATTTAATATAATATAGACTGGTGCTGACTAAGTTAGGCGACATTTTGACCATTTTTTGCTATTTTTCTTTTATCTATTTAATGTTTTCAACAATTTTTATTGGGCTTGAGGCCGTTTTTAATGAAAAGCTTATTGTGGAAAGGCAACAATAATCTGAAAAAATGCTAGAAGTGATAGCTATTTCAGAAGTCACCACTTTTCCTCATCAGATTTCTTTCAGTAGTATTCGAACCGACGCACAGTGCTGTGTCTCCATATAAAAAGTGGGCAAAAATAGAATAATGGACGGATTTGAGTAAAAATTCGTTTCTTGGTGGATTAGAGTACGGAGATTTCAAAAATCAATTTTTTTTTACCTATCTCCTACATTTTTCATGGAAACTGAGATTGAAACTGCAAAATTTGATATTCAGAAGTAGTTCCAATACTGAGTAGTTATTTTATTATTTATACAGGGCGTTTTCCTAATAATATTAAAGACTTCAAGGCTTCATTCTATGGCTTAATTCATGGCAAATAAGATTCCCTATATCTCTCTTACGCAAACCCTCTAGGAATGGCAGCTACTTTCATTTTGGTCCTTTTTGACTACAAAATGTTTTTTTAAATTGATTATATCTTTTGGTGTGGATGTCACACGCTTAAAAAATTTGATTCATTCAAGACGACATTAAATACTTAAAAGACAAATATAATTTTGTTTTCCTTTTTATTAGTTACTTCGCACGAACAAGAGTTGTTGCAAAATACTGAAAAAAATACCAGTTGCTTATATGGAAAAATTACAGAACTCGAACTAGTTGAGGCCGTGTGGCTGACTAGTATTTGATTAGTATAAAACTAATTGAGTTGACTGAAGGGTACTTATTACTTTTAAGTTTCTTCAGCATCGACTAAATACTCTTCCAGCTCGTCCATTGTATAAACTGCATTTTTGTTTGGGATAGCACTCCTTTTAAAAACTACTTCACGTGTATGATCATATCGTACGATACGTATGTGTTTATGTAAAGCTTCCAGAGCTTCCTCTGAAAAATTGCAACTTTGCTTGCTTTTTTCATTTTTTTCAGAGCATACTCGAGCTCTTCGATGGAATAGTTTTTCAACAAATGCTCTACCCTTCGATTTTTTGTTCTCCGTGAAGCTTCGCAAAATTCTTCTTTAGAAAGTCTTCCCCGTTCAGCACATTTATCCTTATTTCCATTGGAATCCGGAAGGGAAAGGAATGTCCAATTTAGCCATTTAGAATATGTTTTTTCAAAAGCGCTTCTTTTGCGGCCACTATAATTCCACTTATTTTTCATCTCACTATTAAAAAGTTTTATATTTTGATTCAAAAGTGCTTTGTCGCATTTAGCGTGTATTAATTTGTCTTCAAAAAATGCAGATAATGCAGACACTATCTGATGGACGAGTAGAAATCCAGATATCAGCTAAAATTGAGTTTTTTATAATTGAATTCATATTAATATTAGTTTTTTCACTATTTTACGCTTCACTACACAGCACAAAACACTACCGCGTGTGTCTACAGTAATAAACTTTACTATTTTTAAAGAATGTTTTGGCATTTAAGTAATGGAAAATACTGTGGTAACTGTAATCAGTGAATTTTTTTTTTTGCAAAAGTTTATTTTATAACCTTAAAAAAAACGATTTCCTTCGAAAAGCGCATTGAGTCTGCAGACTTTTTTTTTTATTTCAAAGAAAAATGCCCCTTCTTTCAAATAAAAGAATAAAAAAAAACATACTTTTACATATTTTTTTTTTATCCCTTTGTAAACTTAGGTATTTTTTAAATTTTCTGCAACACATTTTAGGGTGGCCATTCCAGCCAGGAAACTCAATATTTTGTTAAAAAGCTCTATAGAGTGGTTTCCTTACAGATTTTCTAATTAGAAAAATTGTGTCTTAAGATAAAGTATGATAAATTGTATTTTTACCAATTTTTTTTTTTAAAGACACCAGCTAAAGGCATTTTCATAAAAGGAAAAATATATAAAAAACACACAACTTTAAGAGGTTTTTGTGAGAGCCTTATGAGATAAAAACAAAAACTAAGTCCAGATCCTTAATCTAGGATAAATTTCTTTTCCAACGATACCAAACACGTTGACATACGTGACAACAATTTTTTTGATTTTTGCCCGCTCATACAGCACTGTGCGACGATCCCACTGACTCAGTCAGTTGCCTACACACTGTGCTAGGTTTGCCTTTTGAATCCTTGTTGCCTTTTTCCACTGTTTCATTTCGTTAAGTCAACTACAATCAAGCGCAGCTATTCCAGTACTATTTGAACTTGATCATGTGGTTGTTGGTAGAGTCCGACCGATTCCAGTTTTTTTTCAGGTACCGATGCCGATGCCGATTCGGTAAAAAATTACAAACAAATGTATTAATTCATAAAAACAGTTTATTTATCGTAGTTAACAAAACAAAATAAACAAATAATTGAATTAGTTGGCTTGTTATGCAATATTACATACACATGTGGGTGAGATTATTATGTACATATATCACATTTATGTTCATTACATAAAACCCTTTTTTATAGTGCTTAGCAAGAAATAGGAACATAAAATTTCATTTCGGTTTGTACTCAAATACACTCTTTTGCACTCAATGCATAAGAACTTAAATGCTAGGCATGTACATGCATATGTACGTCTTTAAATTAATAGTCAAAGTTGAATAATTTAATATTGTAATGCAAAAATAGAAGCTTATTGGCGTTTTCTCCGAGTAAATTGGTACGCCTATCGCTATATAGCTGACCCGCAGCACTGAAAAGCTGTTCTCTCGCAACGCTTGACGCCGGAGCTGACAGATATTTGGTACCTTTTTTTTAAGAGAAAATATGGACTCTGATGCCAATATTCAAAAATATTACTATCCCGAGGAATACGTTGCTCATTAAGATAGGAATCAAGCTGTTTTTTTAATTGTGATATACCTTCTTTCTCTTGAATACCTTGAGATAATATATCAGAATCGTGAGATTCTTATTTTTTATTTTTATTTTTATACATTATAGTCTAATTACAGGTACAGACCAAAGCATAATAGAAAAATAATAATATGTATATTATTACTTATACAATGGATTTATATAATAAGAAAAGCTTAAGTTTATTATTTGAGACATTCTTCGCGAGCGAGAGATCTAGGTCCAAAGAACTTGAGAGTTTGTTCAGTTCAGACAGGGTTCTTTTGATTGGTGCATTACTGCCATAGAGCGTTCTACTAAAACCAATAGCAGAAACCTCGTAATTGCGTAAAACTCTTGCGGGGATGTCAAACTTAACTCTGCTAAGATTAGGGCAGTCGACAGTGCCCGAGACAATATCAAGCATAAAATATACAGACAAGAAAATTCTTCTATTGCTCAGCGTCATTAGGTTGATCAATTGACAACGCGCTAAGTATGGTGGGATCGGCTCGGAAAAATTAAGGGATCGCAAAGCATGCCGTAAAAATGTCTTCTGAACCAATTCCAGCCGAATGATATGTACTTGATGATACGGTCTTCAAATGAAGTCGGCGTACTCTAATTTAGACCGAACAAAAGCAGGGTACAAGGTTTTAAGAGTATATGGATTGGAGAAACAATTACTATTGCGACGAATAAAGGCAAGCATTGAAAACGATTTAGAAATAGTATAATTTATGTGCGTGACAAAAGTAAACTTGGAGTCGAAAAAGACACCGAGATCTTTCACTTCATTAAGCGAATCTAAACGGGTATTGCAAATATGGTAAGAAGTTTGAAAGGGCTGCAGCAACTTGGAGAAGGTTACTTGATGACATTTCTTTATATTAAGAAAAAGCCTTTTTTTTACACACCGTAAATACAGCCTCCCCAAATCAGCCTGAAGGACAAGTGAGTCAGATCGTCGGCATAAAGCAGATAGTTAACAGCTGAAAAGCATGATCCTATATCATTTATAATTAAAATGAAGAATAATGGGCCCAGTATGCTGCCTTCTGGTACACCCGAAGTGGAAATTATAGTTTTAGAATATATTGCATCCAGGAGAACTGAACTTTTCCGACCACTAAGATACGACATAATCCACTTAAGGAAGCCGGAATGAACACCTAAATGGTTGAGTATAGCAATTAGGACAGAATGTGAGATCCTATCGAAGGCTTTAGCAAAATCAGTGTAAATTGCGTCCACTTGGTGACCATTTTGGAACGCATCAAAGCAATCATCGGCGAAAAATGCTAAATTACTTATTGTAGATCTTCCCGAAACGAAACCGTGCTGATTCGGGCAAATCAAATGCTTAAGATTAAACCAAAGTTTAGCCTTTATCACGCTTTCAAAAAGTTTTGAAACTGTAGATAATTTAGAAATTGGGCGGTAGTTTCTTACATCAGCTTTATTTCCACTCTTAAAAATAGGGGAAATGTAAGCACGTTTCCAATCTTCGATGAAAATGCCTGA
>NW_023458556.1:3492797-3495195 GCF_013731165.1 Rhagoletis pomonella
AAAGCCAAAGAAAACAAATTGTATTCCTTGTTTGTATCACATTGAAACGTACGACAGTCACGTATGCGACGTATGGAAATACCCATATGCCAAAATCCGCACAAACCAGATCAAGTACCGTAAAAACTCGTGCACCAGAAATCTGCGTTGAAAACTTATCCATTGTTGAAATCAAATAATGTTCGCGTTGAATACACTCGTTAAGCGGTTTTGGGTCAAGACAAATACGGAGTTTACCATCTGGCTTTTCAACTATCTGTAAGTTATTCACCCATTCTGTTGGGTGCTCAACCTCAGAAATAATTTGTTGCTTTTTCATATTTTCCAATTCCTCCTTAAGTTTCCCCTTCAGGCTAAGTGGTATGCGTTTTTTATAATGCAAGACTGGGGTGGAATTCGGCTTAAGCTTAATGCTAAATTTTCCTGAAAATTTTCCCAACCCATCAGATACATCCCTATCCAATCTCATGAACTCCTCTTTATCCCTTGGCATTACTGTGATAGCATTAACATTCAATCGCTCAACCAGTCCATGTTCAATGCAGGTGTCTAACCCTAGCAATGGTTCAAGTGAGTCATTAACAACAACGAACTCAGTCAGTCACTCGGTTTTTGTGACAGAATCTCGACAATTTAATTCAATTACTCCAAGAGTCTAAATTTTATTCTCATCATAATCAAAAATGTTACATATTTCCCGAGTGTTGTTTATTTTTGCGTTTAGCTTTTTAATAATATCAATTGGAATGCAATTAACATCAGATTCCGTATCAATTTTGAACTTGGTCACTTCCGAACCAATATGGTAGGTTTTACTCCATTTGTTTTGACCAATACGATTAACGCTTATTCTACAATTATTAATTAAATGACTTTTCAAGCTTATGGAACTACCCTTTACTAATTTACCTGACTCGTTATCCCAATTTACAGAGTGGTTGGTTGCCCGCTGGTGCTTTCCGTTGTTTCCCTTACTGCTGTTGGTGTTGTCCATTGGTTTTCCAGATTTGGTGACTTGCTTGCAGAAGCTTAAAATGGCCCTTGCGCCCACATCCATGGCAAACGCCGTCATTGGCTAGGCACGTGCGAAGATGCGTTGGCGAAAATAGTTGACCACAATTATAACACTGTGCGTTTGCACTCTTCACCGACTTAACTGTTTGCTCTTCGCGCTCTCCGATTTCCACCACACGGCCGATAATGGATTTATTCTGCTCCAGCAACTGTTTGTGTGCATTCGCCGCCATATACGTCTTACACTTCTCGATGATATCCTTTAGGTTGCTATGATTTCCGTCCAATAATTGTAGCTGCAAGCTCTTATCGTGGACTCCGACAATGATGCGATCACGCAACATATGATCCGATATGATACGATGTACCGCATGAACAAAAAAATTTCAAAACTGCATTTGCTTGCGTAGTTCCGTTTCAAATTCGGAAAATGTCTGTCGCTCCGCCTGCTGAATTGAGTTCAAATTGAAAGTTTCCATGGAATCATTCTTTCTCGGAGTGCAATATTCATCGAACGCTTTGATTACTGCGTCCAATGTGCGAACGGGTTGTTGCGCATCGGCCGCTTTATCTGATCCCGGTTGCTGCTGTATATTTCCGGAGATTCCATCGGCAGTCCCATCGTTGACAAACAATGTATTATAAATATCGGCTACTCGTGTGCCAATCAACCATAGAAATGTTGCAATTTTCTGTGGTTCCGAGTTTTGCAACTTGTTGGCCATCATGTACATAAGAAAGGTGCGTTTCCATGTTGGCCATTCCCTGGATAAGTTTGAGCAATCAAGCTCGCATGGCAATCTGTAATTATTAGCCATAACAACTGCAATCCGTTGATATTTTTCAATTTAATCTCACGATCCTTATTTAAAAAAGTTAGTTTTTTAATTATGTGGTTTCTAACCACTTCCGGCACCATGTTTTAACTTGTTAAAAATTAAAGACGTCCGTCTACTGACATGTGCAAATACCCAAGAACTTTTTATTCACAACATAGCGTACAGTTACAGTTCAGTGTATCTTAACTTAGGGCGGTACCACACTTTACAACTTTTACATAGTGTAAACATATGGCAACTCTTGACATGCGTTCATCATTTGCCGGGCGTTCAACATTTTTGAACCAGTCAACGTTTGGTACGGCAACGAGCACGAAGCTAAAGCGACGATTCGGCGACTAAACATTATTAAACCATAATTTCAACTACTTGACTTTTTTACATTTCTTTTATACAAATCACCATATCAATATAAATTTCAACAGAATAGAGTGTGTGCGAATTTATTTTATTATAATCGGTTCGGTTTTCATAAGAACGTACAAATGAACGCAAACGAGTAATGTGAAAACGAACATTTATGAACAAATACGAAAGGGGCGAAG
>NW_023458556.1:3495295-3534842 GCF_013731165.1 Rhagoletis pomonella
GAATATCAAATTTTGCAGTTTCAATCTCAGTTTCCATGAAAAATGTAGGAGATAGGTAAAAAAAAATTGATTTTTGAAATCTCCGTACTCTAATCCACCAAGAAACGAATTTTTACTCAAATCCGTCCATTATTCTATTTTTGCCCACTTTTTATATGGAGACACAGCACTGTGCGTCGGTTCGAATACTACTGAAAGAAATCTGATGAGGAAAAGTGGTGACTTCTGAAATAGCTATCACTTCTAGCATTTTTTCAGATTATTGTTGCCTTTCCACAATAAGCTTTTCATTAAAAACGGCCTCAAGCCCAATAAAAATTGTTGAAAACATTAAATAGATAAAAGAAAAATAGCAAAAAATGGTCAAAATGTCGCCTAACTTAGTCAGCACCAGTCTATATTATATTAAATAATTTTGACTGAATTATTGTCAAAATTTACGCAAAGGCCAGCTTAAGATTTTTATTGATTTGGCGAAAATTACGGAACGAGAAAGTACATTGGTAGAAGATATGGCGGAAAAATTTAATTTATCATTCGGATTTCAACGAAAATTTTTAATATAAAACTTCAAATGCAAACAAAAAAACTAACTGCGGTTCTATAACATGACTGGTTTGTCAAATATATTGTTATCTATTGATGGCCGTAGTCGCTTGGCCTCCGTTATTGCCAAATACCTGCTGCAAGATGGTAAAGTAGCTGTTGTGCGTTTTGAAGAGTTGAATTTCTCCAGGCACTTCTACAAGAACAAAATCAACTACTTGGCTTACTTGTGTAAACATATGGCAACTCTTGACATGCGTTCATCATTTGCCGAGCGTTCAACATTTTTGGATCAGTCAACGTTTGGTACGACAACGAGCACGAAGCTAACGCGACGATTCGGCGACTCAACATTAAATCATAATTTCAATTACTTGACTTTCTAAATTTTTTTTTTATATAAATCATCATATTAAATATTAATTTCAACAGAATAGAGTTCGTGTGAATTTATTTAGCCAGGCTTCCTGACAGTTTCAGAAGCGGGGTCATTAATAATTGTGTAAATGGTGATAATCGGTTCGGTTTTCATAAGAACGTACGAATGAACGCAAACGAGTAATGTGAAAACGGACATTTATGAACAAATACGGAAAAAAGAAAACGCATATTTCGAAGTGACGACTAACATTACAAACGTAAATAAAGTAAATAACGCGAGTGCTTCAACAATGGTTGATAATAAGATAAAGATTGTGAGTCTGAAGGTGGAGCAATTAAAGTATATTCTACGCCAAAATAATTTGCCAACAACAGGCTCAAAAGCAGAGCTCATTCAATGGCTAAGTGAATTCATAGGTACAGACGAAATTGTTGAAATAGAAGAACCGTCGAATGAGAGCGGAACAATTCAAGATCAATTAGACCAACTACGAGCGATGATGAACACAATGATGAGTGCTATTGCTGTAGCGCAGGTGCCTGTTGCACAGCCGCAGCGAACAGACATACAAACTCCGATGCAACAAACACCGACGACAACACAACAAATATCAGCTAATGACAATGAGCGTATGTACGAACGAGAGCGAACACGAACAGCTTCAATTAAAGAGATTGCCGAGACTCTGCCCCATTTCAATCCATATTCTGAAGATTCCGTTACTGTTGAGCAGTTTATTAATCGCGTGAACTGTGTGCTATCTGCTTACAATTGGGATGAAAAGTGTATCATGTTAGCCGTTTACAGCAGAATGCGTGTTGTTTTGCAATTGGAATGAATTCGCGAAATGTTTGAAAGGAAGAATTCAGTTATGAAATGAACGAAGCAGACATAAACTATAAAATGTGTAATGCCAGTAGGAAAAATTACGAGAGTGTTACTGATTATTGTTTCCGTATATGCATGTTAGGTCGGCGATACAAGTTAAGCGACGCCGCTATTATTAAATATACGCGAGATGGACTTAAACATCGGGAATTGCAAACGGCAATTGCTGCAGTGAAATTTAATTCGGTGAAACATATGCGGGAGACTATTGAAAACTATGTGTCTAATTCACGAGCGCAAAGCAATAAAACGAGTATACAAAACGAAACTAAGCAAAAGTTTGAACTTAAAAACGATAACGCTAAACCAAATACTAACGATAAGGCAAATAAAAGGTCGATTACTTGCTATTATTGTTCGGAGGTAGGTCATATTTCTAGTCAGTGTTCAAATCCACAACGACGTCAACGCTGCGTTGATTGCAGCAAAGTTCATGGCCGCGGTGAACCAAAGAATTGTGGAAAGAAAACTGTGAACGTGCAGCGTGCAGAAATTAACGAGTTCGAGAAAAACTTTAAAAAATCAGTAATTGTTAATGGACAAACATTTATCGCCTTTCTAGATACGGGTAGTCAGTGTCACATGATACGTAAATCTGTTGCAAACAAATTGCCAAATATTCGCGAAAATTGTGCAATATCAATTAATGGTATTTGTGGCGGGACGCAAATGGCTGATGAAAAAATTACATTACTAGTAGAAATCGACGAGCTGGAACGTGAAATAGTTGCCTACATTGTAGACGACGATTTGATGAACGCTGACCTATTTTTGGGTCAAGACATTTTTAAAAACACGAGTGTAAGTGTCGACAATGGTAATTTTAAATTTGGTAAAAACTTAGAGAAACCGGTGTGTGTTAAAAATTTATACACGGAAAATGACGTTAAATGTACTGATGATAAACTAAGTAAAATGCAGTTGTTGGACATAATCAATGAATATCGTGACGTATTTGCAAGTGATTTCAATGAAATCGGTAAAACAAATGCAATTAATATGGACATCAAATTGGATACGGATATTACAATCGCGCAAACACCATATCGAATTCCAGAACCGAAAAAAGCGATCGTAAGTCAAATAATAAAAGATCTTCTAAAAAACGATATTATTGAAAAGTCGGACTCGGTTTATGCTAGCCCAATAACGTTAATAAAAAAGAAAGACGGTACTGATAGAATGTGTGTTGACTACCGTAAAATAAATGCTCATACAAAAAAGGAAAATTTTCCTATGCCTAACATCGAAGAGACTTTACAAGAAATTGCGAACTTTAAATACTACACGACACTTGATTTAAATTCGGGTTATTATCAGCTGCCAATAGCCCCTGAAAGTCAAAAATATACAGCGTTCATTACCACTGAAGGATTATATAATTTCAAGTGCATGCCATTCGGGCTTAAGAACGCGCCAGCTGTTTTTCAACGGCTTATGGCAAAAATCAAAGACAGAGTTAAACCAACTGGTATGATTCATTACATGGATGATATCCTAGTAGGCAGCCATACCATTGACGAAATGTGCGGGAAAATTAAACGTGTTTTTCAAGCTATGCGCGAGTTAAATTTAACGCTTAACATTAAAAAATGCGAATTCCTCAAAACTAAAATTGAATTTTTGGGACATGGTCTTGGCTCTGGTGGTATTCAACCAGGGTTACGAAAAACGATTGCGGTTGACCAGTTTAAAACACCAACTAACGTTCATGAAGTCCGCAAATTTTTAGGACTTAGCGGTTATTTCCGACGATTTGTTCCGGGTTATGCTATTTTATCTGAACCGTTAAGAAAACTTTTACGAAAAGACAGCGAATTTCATTGGGCAAATGAACAAGAGATAGCTTTTAATCGTCTCAAAGGCATACTCACATCTCAACCATTAATGGTATCGTACAATGCGAGCGCAGAGCATGAAATTCATACTGATGCCAGTACGATTGGTTTAGCACCGTGCTTTTACAAAATGAAGGTGGTAGTTGGAAACCCGTACTCTACTATAGCCGATCAACTAGCGACGATGAAAGAAAGTACCATAGCTATGAATTGGAGACGTTGGCGATTGCGGAAGCTCTTGAACGTATGCGATATTATGTTTATGGTAGTCACAGGTTGCAACGCGATTAGCACTGTGATGCAAAAACGCGAACTTATACCACGAATAGCCAGATGGTGGCTGAAAGTCCAAGACTATGTCATCGTTATTGAACATCGTGCCGGAAGACGAATGGAGCCCGTAGATGCGCTAAGCCGAGCTCCAGTTGAGGGCGCCTCTGAAGTTGAGACAGCCTCATTACGCATATTGAAAACGAATATTACCAACAACGATTGGCTCTTTGCGATGCAGTTAAGCGACGAACGTATCAAAAAAATCATCGAAAAGGTAAACGTGGACGACTCTTCAGTGAAGGAGTACACCGTCGAGAAAGACAGGTTGTCCCGTCATTCCCACGACAGCCGGTTCTACGTACCGGAATGACTGGGGTTTCACCCGACCAAGGGCCGTTGTTTCGGCGATCTAACCCCGTCTAGATCGGCGATACCCATTAATCATTATCCGTCCATGGAGCAATACCTTGCAGCCGGATTGCTCCGCATCCTTCTTCTCCGGGCGGGCGTAGAGCCCAACCCCGGACCTGAAATTTACTTCTGCTGTGTTTGCCAGAATGGACTCCACCCGAACTCCACTTCGGTTAGGTGCAACTCCTGCAACGGGTGGAGTCACCTAAGAACCTGCTCTGGCCTTAGGTCTCACCGGGAGTGGACCACAAACTTTGTGGCTCCCTGTTGCTCAAGCCAAATGGCACAATCAGCCTCCACGGCTACCCACTCGCGTAATGCACGGGTGCGACCTAGCACCCGAAGAGCCTGCACGGCTCCTAGAAGCTCCTCTGAGCAACAGCAAACCTCCCAACACACCCCTCCCACACAACCTACCGGCCGGTCCCACTCGCGAGCGCGAGCCAACCAGCAGCTACTGGTTGCCCACACCATCTGCTCCGTGTGCCAGAACAGAATATACCGGAATGTGACATCAGTCAAATGCAACACATGCCTTGGCTGGTGCCACTTCCGGCTATGTTCTGGTCTACGCACCACTCGCGAATGGACTACAAACTACAGCGCCCCTTGCTGTAGTGCACCGCCGACGCAGACAACAACGCCCATATCGCAGCCACCTACCATCAGGCTGCAACAGCAACTGCGTCAGGCGCAACAGGCCCAAGGTAGGCCCCACACTTCTCTGACCCCCCGTATCGCGACCAGCCTCCCAAGGCAAATGAACGTACTCCAACTCAACTGCAACGGACTCCAGAGCTAGATTGAGGAGATAGCAGTCTTCATGGGTCGGCACGGCATATTGATAGCTGCGGTCCAAGAAACGAAGTTGCACAGCAACTCAACTCTGTTGGGTTGCGCCGCCTACAATGTGCTCCGTAAAGATCGCGAGCGAGATAATGGTGATGGACTAGCGTTCATTCTACACCACACAGTGCAGTATCGGCTAATCGAAGAAGACATCGACCCAAGGGACACTACCCTAGAATGTCAGGGCATAGCTGTCCGGTCAGGCGATGTCGAGCTCGAAATATTTAACGTGTACATACCCCCTGTCACCTGCTGCCCGGCTGGATATCTCCCTGACATAGGTGCGCTACTCAGAGGCGAAAACCGATTGGTAGTAGGTGACTTCAATGCGCACCACGATCTTTGGCACTCAAGCCTGGCCAATGATCGGAGGGGAAACAGTTTGGCTGAGCAGATAGACGATTCGACATTCTGCACCATGAACGACGACGCCCCCACCAGGATTGTGGGCAGCTGCAGCAGCTCGCCAGACCTAACAATTGCTAGCGCTGGTCTGATAAATAGCATATCATAGCGACCTATGCTAACGTTAGCATCAGACCATCTGCCCATAATCATCTCGATCAATAAGCCCACCGACTTTGCTCCCGCGGATCACCGAACCTACACCAACTTCAACAAAGCTGATTGGAACGGCTTCGCGGAAGTTACCGAGAGCAGCTTCGCCGCCCTCCCCACACCCACAGACGTACATGCTGGCGAACGCCAGTTCCGCAAGGTAGTCACAGCCGCAGCAGCTCGCTTCATACCGTCCGGACGCATCGCGGAAGTCCGCCCAAATTTCCCGGCTGAAGCAGCTGTACTAGCAAATGAGCGTGACCACCTACGCCAGGTCGACCCCGGGGACCCTCGCTTGAGGGAACTTAATTTGGAGATTCGGCAACTGATAAATCAACACAAGCGGACAAAGTGGGAAGAGCACTTGAAGGCCTGTAACTTCACCTCTGGTGTGAGTAAGCTCTGGTCAACCGTGAGGTCCTTGTCCAACCCGACGAAGCGTGATGACAGAGTGGAAATTTCATTCGAAGGTCACGCCTCATCGGACCCGAAGAAATGCGCGAACTATTTCAGTCGGCAATTCACACTGCATCCTTCGGTAGACAAGGCCAAACGTCGAGTGACCAGGAGGCTGCAAAACTGCCCAAAAACGATGCACCACTTGTTTTCACCAGCGGTGAAGTAAAGGGGGCCATCGGGAAGGCGAAAGCCTCCAAAGCCATTGGACCCGACGGAATCTGTATGCTGATGTTGAAACATTTGGGGCCTGTGGGGGTAGCATACCTCACGGAGGTCCTCAATTTGTCTATGACCACTCCCATCATTCCTGATGTGTGGAAATCAGGGAGAGTGGTCCCACTGCTGAAACCGGGGAAGCCCGCCAACAGAGGAGACTCTTATCGCCCGATAACGCTCCTTTCCCCGGTCGCGAAGACACTTGAGGCCCTGCTGCTCCCATACTTCACCTGCCACCTAACCCCAGCGAAACATCAGCATGGCTTCCGTAAAGTGCACAGCACAACAACAGCACTTAACGCTATAAACACCCAGATAACCCGCGGCCTAAATCGAAACCGCCCCTGTGAGAGAACTGTCCTAGTAGCGCTGGACTTGTCAAAGGCGTTTGACACCGTCTGCCATTCCACGCTGCTAGAAGACATTGAGGCCTCCTCTCTCCCACAGGGACTGAAGCGATGGTCGGCGAATTATATGAGTGGTCAGCAATCATCACTAATCTTCAGAGATCAAACCTCGAAACCTAGAAGAATAAAACAAGGGGTTCCACAAGGTGGTGTTCTCTCCCCCTTACTTTTTAACTTCTATATCTCGAAACTCCCCCAGCCACCTGAAGGAGTTTCCCTGATCTCGTACGCTGATGACTGTTCGATTTTGGCGTCTGGGAATGGAATTGATGACCTCTGCTCAAAAGTAAACGGCTATTTCTCCAGCCTTTCTCGCTTCTTCACTGCAAGGAGCCTTACCCTCTCCCCAACGAAATCAACGGCGACCCTCTTCACCACCTGGACGAAGGAGGTCAGGCTTGAATTAGGCATTCACGTCGACGGCACACCAATACCGACGGTGAACAACCAGAAAATTTTAGGGGTTACCTTTGATAGCCTGCTCTCTTTCTCCGCGCACACAACCGCAGTTGTCACCAAAGTACAGAGCCGCAACAAGGTCCTCAAGTCGCTCGCCGGCAGCACTTGGGGCAAAGACACAGAAACGTTGTTGGCAACATACAAGGCAATTGGCCGGCCGGTTCTAAATTATGCTGCGCCAGTTTGGACGCCGGGGACTAGTTGGACGCAGTGGACGAAGCTACAGACTTGTCAGAACGCCGCACTCCGGACAGCGACTGGGTGCCTTCTGATGACGCCTTAGCATCACCTACACAGTGAGGCCCAAGTGCTCTCCGTAAGGGAACACAACAAGATGCTCTGTAAGCAGTTTCTTGGGGGGTGTCACAGAAGTGAACACCCCAACAGACCACTGCTGGAGGAGGAGCCTCCGCCCAGGCACGTCAGGGGGCACCTATTCATGTACAAGGACGCAGTCCAGACCTACACAGACCAACCACTGGACCCAATGACGTACAGACGAGCGATTAACGACATTCATAGGGAGTCTGTCTCCACCTACCTCGACTCCCGGCCTAGGAATGTCGTTATCGGAGCCGAGTCACCACCTGTGGAAGAGACGGAGCTTCAGTTACCTAGAGAGACCCGCGTTAGCCTGGCTCAGTTACGGTCTGGATATTGTAGCCGCCTAAACAGCTACCTGTCCAGACTCGATCCAAACATCCCAAATGAGTGCCCGGCATGTGGAGACTCCCCCCACGACACCAACCACCTCTTCACATGCCAGCTCAATCCGACTCAACTAACACCTCACTCCCTTTGGTCCGACCCCATCGAAACAGCTCGTTTCCTGGGCCTACCGTTAGTTGAGCTTGACGATAATGATTAAAAGTTGACCCGAAACAGGCGGGGCTTAGTAGTGCCGCTACAACAACAACAACAACAACAACAGGTTGTCCCGTATTGTCCACAAAAAGAAACTTTGGGTTGTTCCTAAAGCACTTCGATGGCGTGTGGTTTATGACAGTCATGACAAGGCCGGACATGTTGATAAGACGATCGACCGTATCCAGAACTTCCTTTGGTTCCCACGAATGCGAAATTTTGTAAAGGCATACATCAAATCTTGCGTCGATTGTGCCTGCAACAAAATCCCGACAGGAAAGAAAGAAGGAGTATACAACTACGACGACATGGAGCCAATTCCATTTAAAACGATCCACTTAGACCATCTTGGTCCTTTTCCGAAAAGTTCCCGTAGGAACGAGCACATATTGGTCTTGGTTGATTCGTTCACCAAATTTACCATAATTCGCGCTGTCAAGAGTACTGCGACTAAACACGTGCTAGCAGTCCTTGACGAAGTAATCAGCTACATTGGAGTTCCTCAACGCTTCGTAACGGATCGTGGAACATCGTTCACATCCAAAGAATTTCGTAGATACTGTAAAGACTACGACATTAAGCATATTCAAAACGCCGTCCGCACGCCACGAGCGAATGGTCACGCCGAACGAACTAACAGAACTTTGTTAAGCATGCTCCGAACGACGACGCAATCAGAGAAGAAATGGGACGACAAACTACGTGATATCCAATGGGTTATCAACACAACACGCAACTAAACGACAGGTCAAACCCCATATGAGTTGGTGTATTCATTCAAGCCGCGCGATATACTTAAAAACAAACTAACAACGATTCTGCACGACTGTAACTCACAAAACGTTGATATCAGTGATCTACGACGCACGGCGGCGGATCGAGTTACGCAACCACGAGAGAAGGCCGAAATACGTTTCGACCAAAAACATACTGCGCCAACGCAATACAAAGTCGGTGACTTGGTCTTAGCCGAGAACGAACCAGCCAGCACGGGCGAATCACGAAAGTTGGAGCCACGTTACAAAGGCCCCTTCGTTATAAGCAAAGCCCTTCATCGAGATCGATACGTCATAACTGATCTTCCAGACTCTTCACGCAAACAACGTCATTACACGTCTATATACGCTTCAGATAAGCTTCGACCGTGGTGTAATCTGCCAGCTCTCGACGAAAAAATTAACGAGGGTGGCGTAAGTACCGATGACGAAGACAATTAATAGCGAGGACGCTTGCATAGTCAGGAGTGGCCGACTGTAAACATATGGCAACTCTTGACATGCGTTCATCATTTGCCGGGCGTTCAACATTTTTGAACCAGTCAACGTTTGGTACGACAACGAGCACGAAGCTAACGCGACGATTCGGCGACTCAACATTATTAAACCATAATTTCAACTACTTGACTTTTTTACATTTCTTTTATACAAATCACCATATCAGTAAGGGTATTCATCAAACCTTATAAGTGCATTGTAAACCGTATAAACTTATAATTGTGTAAACATTATAAATGAACTGTCAAAATTTGCATGGAAACTCATTTACACATTTCTGATAAATTTCTCCAACGATTTCACTGAATAAACTTGATAAACTGAAGCCAATGCAACTCTGTCGCAACTTTAGCTATGTTTTCTTCGGCAATAATCGGGATCCGCATAAAACTTTTGCACGTAAATTCAACAACAACGATATGATTCTAATAGAGATCTGGTTCAAATATTATCCGTTCTGTTTGTTTAGCTTTACTGATAATTTGACCGCAAAGTTTGGTAGCCGTTTCAAATGAATTCATGCACAAATAGACATTCTGCCATTGTTTCTTTTAACTAGCTTCAAATAAATAGGCCGTATGTTATATGTATATTTATTTAAATAGATATCATCTCGTAAATATAATTTTTCACATTTAGTGAGTTAGTTTCTATAATTTTTTTATCCTCGTACTAGTAGTATTAAGTTAGTGATACTGTGCTCTATAACGAAAGAAAACACGACTATTGTCGCATGTGTAAACGAAAAGGGAGTGTGGGTCGTTCATGTAACAGAGTGCGTAAACTTATAAGATTATCTGCTTGATAAAGTTATCGGTTTAGATGAATACCACTAATATAAATTTCAACAGAATAGAGTGTGTGCGAATTTATTTAGCCAGGCTTCCTGACAATAGAGAGTGTGTTCCGTACACGCATATGTTTGATTATTACATTTATTAAACCTTATAAATGCATTGTAAACCGCATAAACTTATAATTGTGTAAACCTTATAAATGAACTGTCAAAATTTGTATGGAAACTCGTTTAAATATTTCTGATAAATTTATCCAGCGATTTCACAGAATAAACTTGATAAACTGAAGCCAATGCAACTCTGTCGCAACTCTAGCTATGTTTTCTTGGGCAATAATCGGGATCCGCATACACATTTTGTACGCAAATTCAACCGCAACGATATGATCCTGATAAAGATCTGGTTCAATTATTATCCCGTCTGTTTGTTTTGTTTCACTGATAATTTGGCCGCAAGGTTTGGTAACCGTGACAAATGAATTCATACACAAACAGACATTCTGCCATTGTTTCTTTTAACTTGCTTCAAATAAATAGCCTTTATGTTATACGTATTTTTATTTAAATAGATATTATCTCGTAAATATAGTTTTTCCAATAATTTCTTTATCCCCGTGCTAGTAGTATAAAGTTAGTGATACTGAGCTCTATAACCAAAGAAAACACGACTATTGTCGCATGTGTAAACGAAAAGAGAGTGTGGGTCGTCCATGTAAAGCCTGATATACAGTTCAATGCGAGCGTGAGCGTGAGTTTTTTATTTTGACCAATCAGCCCTATTCTGCATTTCGATTACGTTCTCGCATTCCGCTCCGCAAGAATCGAACTTAGGTATTGTAAGTTGGAGTTTGTAAATATTTTAAAATAACTAAATAATTCTAGCATCACTGTAATTTTTCATTTAAAAATTTAAAAATAAAATTTCGTTTGCTCTTAATTTAAGTGGAAACGTAATTATAAGAATGAAATCCATAGCTGGGGCGTTATTGCTTGAAGAGGAGGACGAATCCCAGATTGCTGATGCGAAAGTTGAAAGGCGGAGATTTAGGGACATGTTTAATTTTAATCAATAAAATAAACATTGTTTGAGCACTCCACAACATTTGCATTTACTACAGAGTGGAAGATTTGAACGCAAATGAATTCCATTTTGAAAGCCCTCAGGAGGAGGGGAAGATCAAAGCTTATCCTTCCATAGCAAATCGAATTCGAGACAACATACACACCTCTTTTTAAAAAGTTAGTAAAAACGAATGCAATCATAAAAACATATTTTTTATGTAACTTCACATTTTGTGTATGGATGTATGTATGTACATATGTACATCTATTAATTTTATACAAAAAGAATAAATTGTATTCAGTGCATTTCACAGTCTTATTTATAGATAATGAAAACAAAAACGCATGGACTTCTTCTTTGAAAACCTCGCGCAATATCCCTTTTGGTTGCCATTATTTGAGCCAATTTTTCGTATTGCCCGTATTACCGCTCGCGAAAACACAGAAATCGAGAAAATTCAGTTATGATGACTTTTACAATCATGCACAGTATATTTTACTTATTTTTTTTTTAATAAAATTTTATTATTTAAACCTACGACAATAACAATCGAAACGTTCTCCGTCAGCAAATTTGCAACTTAGAAAAACGGAACTAGGATCGAAATGTAGAATAGGTATAATCGTAAATTTCGAAGATTGATCGAAAGGAAATGGAACGCAGAATACCAAAGTTGCAAAACGCAAAAGTTTCGGTTCGAGCCGAAATGCAGAATAGGGCTGAATATCTTCGTTATTACTCAACTTTTTGCTATAGTTGAGACATGAAAAGATAGAGAATTAAAATATCTTACGGAATTATAGAGTAAAAACTAATTTAAAATGCATAATATGCCTTTTTTCGAGCTCACACTCAACTGTGTGCGTACGCAAAGCATTCGCATGTGAACGCCAAGTTTTGACAGATGTGTGTGAGCGCCCATAAGAATACAAATGGAATTCTTTGGCTTTGCGAACGTTCACGCTCACGCTCGCATTGAACTGTATAACAAGCTCAACAGAGTGCTTAAACTTATAAGATTATCTGCTTGATAAAGCTATCGGTTTAGATGAATACCACTAATACCCTTTGGGCCAGTTTTTCAGTGCAGGCCCGTTGTTTAAACTAAGTTTAAACGCCCGATCTGGCTGGTTTAAACTAAGATCAGCCAACCAAATGTCAGCCAGCTGTTCAATTTAAATTCAGTTTACTTAGCATAACTAATAAAGTTGCAACTTAAATTGAAGTACCAACTTAAAATTTACCTTTATTCATAGTCGCATTTCAGACTTCTACTAAGTAGTTTCGACTTAGTTTACGATATAGCAAAACCAGTGTGAAAATGTATCGATTTTTCTTTACGATATTTTGGAAAAATTACATTTTTATTAAAAAATGTCAAGTTTGATCATCCGTTTAAGTAATTTTTATTTTCATTGCATGATTATGCAAAAGAATAAGGTATCTTTGTATGGGCCAAATTCCTATGAATTTTGTTTGCTGGGTTGGAGCTGCTTCGGCCGATGGAGTAAAAGACGAAATGCTTATATTTTTCCCATGTCCCTCCTATGCTTTTCGACACTCTTGTGTCACCTTCAGGGAGTCTGTTTTACTTAAACGATAAACAATAAACATGAAGAACGAAAACCGTGAATGACAAAAACATCATAATAGTTGCACACATACATACATACATATATACACAACAATAGTTACATATGTACATGTATACTTAACACTAATTATATACACACATAATACCACTTGAAACTCACATTAAATATTGACAAGAATTTTACATTAATTTGCATACATTGAAGGTAATATAACATTTAGGAAGAATTATTGAAAAGTATTCTTATTTATATTTTAATTTTAGTACGGCTGCATATGTGTTCTTCGTGTTGTCGACGTCTTCCTCAAAGTTGATTGCGTTGTCCAATTGTTGTTGTATTCGTAGGCTATCCAGTGTCATTCTCCTTCTTTCTCCTCTTTCGATGTCCAAAATTTCAGTGTTGCCGAAGTCCGCTATATGTTCGTGCGTTGTCAAGTGTTGAGCCAGTGCTGTTGTCATCTTTTTGTTTCTCGCGTCCGCTCTATGTTCATTGATTCTTATACCCAACGCTCTTTTTGTTGTGCCTACGTAGCATTTATTGCAGCTTTCGTTATCATTGCCCTTGCACTTTATTTGGTACACTACATTGTGTTGTTGCTCCTTTTCAATCTTGTCTTTGGTTTTCGTAAACAATTTGTTGGGTGTGTTATGGGGCTTGTGTGCATATATCACATTCTCATTTTTTATTGTTTTTCGTAAGTATTTGTAAGTCCTGGTATGTATTATCCCGATACACTTAGCCATACAGACAATTATGAAGAATTGGAAAAAATTAGAGAATTTTACAAACATTACACGATAAGTTCTTATCAACTGAAGGAAAATCTAAAAAATATTACTATTGAAGAAGATGAAATTTTAATATCATTCGATGTCATATAACTATTCACGAATATCCCGATACATTTAGCCATACAGATAATGTATATAATTAGTGTTAAGTATACATGTACATATGTAACTATTGTTGTGTATATACGTATGTATGCATGTAACTATTATTATGTTTTTGTTAATCATGGTTTTCGTTCTTCATGTTTATTGTTTATCGTTTAAATAAAACATACTCCCTGAAGGTGATACGAGATTGTCGAAGCGCATAGAAGGGACAAGGGAAAAATATAAGCATTTCGCCTTTTACTCCATCGGCCGAAGCAGCTCCAACCCAGCAAACAGAATAAGGTATCATTTTCTTGTTAATTGTGTGAAATAGCCAAAACAGACGCAGTGATGTGAAGTCGATGTTTATCGAAGGCATGCTGTGAAACATACAAATAGTAGATATCTAAATGTTATGCACAAATTTACTTTCAAAGAACTAGGGTGAAACTGACTTATTATTTGAGAATTTATCTAAATTATTCCAATTATAAAATTGTGATGTAGCTTTATTCGAATTGTAATACGCATTTAATTTCATCTTCCGATTAAAATGGATCGATCTTTGTAAATTTTAATTGGAGATTATTCAATATTATCAAAATAACCCTCTACCAACTTAATTTTTACATATTTCGTCTGTTTTCCCTTAATTTGATAAAATACTTGTTCCTAGTTACGACTTAGTTGCAGCTGCAGCCGAAACTAAATTTTAAGTTGGTACTTAGCCAGAAAAGTCGAAACTAAGGCGACTATGAATACCTTTAGTTGTGACTTAGAATAGTTTCGACTTAGTTGAGTACTAAATATGACTATGAATATGCGCCTATAAGTTTAAACTGACACTGAAAAACTGGCCCTTAATAGTGGTAATTTTTCGATAGTATCGATAGTGTTAAAAATTATCGATAGTAGACCGAAACCCAAATCAACCATCGATACTATCGATAGTGCCATCGATAGTTTGACACTCTATTCGTGAACTCCCCATTCTATTTTCAAAACATCGATGCATTCTAGGGTTGTTCGACTTTACTTGAAAGTCGACTTTCGACTTTTCGATCGACTCTGTTGACTCGACTTTAAAAGTCGACTGATCGCCCACGAAAACTCGACTTTTTTTGACTTAAAAAAAAAACGTATTATACACTGCATTTAAAGTATCATGATTTACAAGTGGTATTTAAAATAATCTGTAATATAGTGAAATTCAATGCTGGGTAAAAGACCACCAGATACGAAGAGACTTTTAAAAATATTGAAAACTGCGCGTGTTATACAGCAAGAAAAATGTTGGCTAGGAGTACAGTGAAACCCGCTTAAGTAACCCCCCGCTTAAGTGTCTAACCCGCTTAAGTAACCAACATTTTTGGGCACCGTGAATATTTTAATGTAATCTGAAGAAAATCCCTCTCTTAAGTACCTCCCCGCTTATTTACCCAACCCGCCTAAGTACCTCAATTTTTCGCACCCCATTTGCCATTTTACCTATATTTTCCCCTTTTAAGTGCTCTTTTAAAATTCCTTAACATATTTACATATTTTGAAACTCAGTGGCACCGTATTTTAATTGAAAAATCTTAAATAAATACCTAAACTTCATTAAATGTTTATGGTTTATTCAAGGATTTACATATTTATGTAAGTTAACAAAAATATGTAACTACATCAATAATTATGTTCGCTTAAGTACCCGCATCGAGGTACTTATGCGGGTTCTTTTAAGTACCCAACCCGCCTAAGCACCTCAAAAAGCTGACATTTTTCGTGATGTACTTAAGCGGGTTTTACTGTATTTTTAAAATTTGATATTTTTAAACAGTGTGCGTTTGTAATGAAATTTAAATATGTTATATAAAAATTTAAGCGATTTTAGATAGGTGAGCAATAAATAAAAATTGTTTAGTTTTCACCAAAATTAAAAAAATAATTCCTTGTATTTTACCTGTAATTTAAAATACAAATCTTATGGAGACAACTAAGAATCAGCCATAAATTACGATAGTGTGAAAATGCTTTTATGCAAATATACACTTTAAAATATAAATTTAAAATTTTAAAGTTAAACTAATTGAACCATTTTCATCCAACCTACGCATAAACACGAGTTGGCCTAAGTGCTTTCCGGAAATCCGATTTCTTAGCTTCGTTGCTGTAAGCCCTGTATGGGAGAAAAGCCTTTCCGATGGAACATAGGGGGCGAGTATTGGCAGAAATTTAAGTGCCACTTTATAAACATGGGGATATTCTCCCTTTAAAGTAGCCCAGCCTGCTAATGGATTAGGATTATCCACACGACTAATAATCGGCCTATTTAAATATTGCCGCATCTCAACTGAAATTCCACCAACATCTTGATCGGTGTTTAAAATTTTGTCCCTTACGGATTGGTCAAATTCGAACCAAAGACTGTCTGTAGAGCTCGCAACGTTTTCCGAATTTGTTACTCGTTGAATATTGTCAATCAAAATTCTAGAATCAGCTGCAAAGAGATCGCACACCATCGAACCTGAAATCAGATATTTTTATAAATATGTGCATACTTGCTATCAAAAATAAGTTGAGAGGCAGATAGGTAAAACAATTTCTTTACAAATTCTGAGAAAAATCTGTAAAAATATTAAAAATAGTTAATATATACTTGTTGATGGCATCATGATAAAAATATATATTGCAAGGTAGAACCGCTGAGAGCAACTTTTAGCATTTTTGACGTTTGCAAACAATATGACTTTTAAATCTAAAACCCACACACATATTCTCATTTTCAATCTCAAACAACAAAAGTTTTATATAAAATTAAAATGAAGGCAAACTTTAAAAAAGTCGTGGCCAACGAATTGAAAGAACCATTGTACCTTATTAGGTTTTTATCATGGACGGCGAAAAAAATTTGTCACTCACGTTATGTTTGTATGTACATAAGTGTGGGCCGAAAATCCGCTTTTTTAGAACTTTGACTGGTAATAGCAAAATATGGTTCATTATGCTTTAAAAAAATCTGTGTGAAATTTGGAATTTTTTGGTCAATATCCTAGGCTCTCCCAAGCCCATCAAAGTTCAATATGCTCAAAAAATAAAAAATTAATTAATAAATTATTTAATAAATTTTTGTACTAAAATTGCAATAATCTTCGAAAGTATTAGTCCTACATAATTTGGTATATGGACCTTTTTTGTAGAGAATCGAAGTTAGCTAAGAAATATTTTTTTTTAGTACTTGGACTTGAGAGAACATAGGATATTGACCAAAAATGTTCACATTTCACACAGATTTGTTTTAGAGCGTAATAAACCATATTTTTGCTATTACCAATTAAAATTCTAAAAAGTGGATTTTCGGCCCACGCTAATGTGCATATGTAATGGCCACTCGCTCGCACAACGCAACGGGGCAATGCAATTTTTACTTGAACCAGGGATGGAAAGCGAAGTTTTAAAATTGTACCTAATTTGGGAAAAATATATACAGTGCCGGACAAAAGTACTGGCACAGAGAATTTTTCGCAATATATTCAAAGTTCTTTTTTTTCTAATGTATTCTCAATATTTTGTTAATAAAAATATAGTTCACACCTCACCATAAAACATAAAAACAAAATTTCTGAACTCAGGAAAATTCAGTAAATTTGTGTACTAACTTGCAACTTTCTATTCAGATTTGTTGGAAAAATTCTGGGTATGCAGTTTTATGTTCCATTCTAATATAACAAAGTGCAAATTTAATTTGCGTTTGGTTTAATTTAATTTGCGTTTGGGTGAAATTAATGCGCGTTTGGGTTAGATTAATTTGCGTTTGGGTTATATTAATTTGCGCTTGGTTTAATTTAATTTGCGTTTGGGTTAAATTGATTTGCGTTTGGTCTAAATAAATGCGCGAATGCTATATGCCCTGCAAACAAATGCTCCCGAAATCTTTAAGAGTATCGGAAATTTGTTACGATTCTTTTAGGAATCTTTAAAGAAAACATATGAAGCGATTGACAAGAACTAGTAAAGAAACTTATGTACGATTTCTTAAAGAAAATTAAAAAAAAATTTTGAAATCTTTCAGAATTTTATGAAATCCTGGTATGCAGAGTATACATATACATACGAATATGAATAGATAAAAAAAGATGTTGATAACACAAGGAGTTCATTCCAACGGTAAATGTTGTTATCGTACGATTGCTACAACCTGTAGTTATTGAATCATGTTCCTGTGGTAAGCGTAGCTAGAGTTGGACTTACGCCGGTTATTTTTTGATGAAAAAATTACATCGACATCGATCATGAACCAATTAGAACAGATCTGACCGGTTGAGAAGCAGGCATTTGTAATAGCAATTGAGAAAAAAGTGCGTGACGTTCGTAATTTTGAAGTTTGCTATTTCTGTTTCGCTTCTGTCTTTATGTGTATTTTGTCGGTGGTTTATTTCAGTGATTTTAAAGCGATTTTCAATAAATTTTTTGTGCAATTGTAATTAAAATGAAGTCCGCGGTGATTGGTTGCAAAAACTCGTACAAAAATAATAAATTAGTTTGCACTAACATGTGCTACAAAATTGCTTGAATTTTTTTCTTTATGCTTCATCTTCATATTCTTTGTTTACTTTTCAAAGAAAATAACATGGCGCCGAAATTACAAACGTCAGCCAGGAAATCACTTTCTTCTTTAGCTTCATCTTGTCAGATCTTGTGTAGTTGGATCATGGACATCGATCTCGATAACCATAATAGGGCCGATTATGTTCTTTGTAATTTTTTTTGGGGAATTGATTACTGCACACTTATAGAAAATATGCTTAATATCATGATACAATGGGGGTCAAGGCTGTTGATATTGCTTCATATGTGTTGTAATGTTCTGAGTCAGGAGCGGATGGCTCAAGACCGACCATACGTGGCGACGAGTCACACCCTTCGAGAGGTGCCTCTGCTTTTACTGAATATGGCGGATCTAGAGAGGACAACTCGATAAAACCCGTAATTCCGAGTGTCATCCGTACCGTGCTTATGGGATGAATGGCACTACGTAAGTGTGTCTTATAACGGTGGCCTCCAGATACCTGGCGCCCTCTGGTTGTAAGAAGTGTTGCTTGGGATACTGGGGGCTATATCCCAGCTGACATCCCTTCCCCCATACTCGTGGGATACACATGGATAGTAACAAAAATTCAAACCAAAAGCCAGAAGGAGCTGCACAGCTCCAAACAATGGCCAATGCTGGCCTTTCGACTTCTGTCGAAACCGAAACCATCGCTACAGAACTACTGGGGGCGCATAGTCCCTCGTATGATGTAGAGATGGTGGATACTAGCGTGAGACAGGATGCAAGTCCCGTCAGAACGCTATCTGATATCTCGCCGAAGGATGAGCAGAAGTTGCCTCTCCGGTGAACAACTCATATCTCCAAGCTCGAGAGCGGGAGCGGCTTAGCGGAGCCGGTCGGAAACGCCTCAAGCGTTACATGGAAAAGGGAATGAGCTATGAGCAGGCTAGAGAAAAAGCCAAAGAACCCGGTGGCCCACCACGGAGAAAAAAAAATTCTCCAAAAGAGACCTAGGTCTGATAACTCCACCCCGCAGGGGCGATCCCCGAAGAAATTTGTCAAACCAGGTGAGGAATCTGCAGGGGGCAGGCCACCGCTGAGGCAACTGTGCCTCATGCATCTGCAGATTGTCGCGGGTGACCAGTTTCCTTTAGGGATGCACTGTGCGGAGTGAAGCTGGGAATAGTCCCAGAGGACTATCCACCCACATTGTGGTCAACGGATGAGCTTAGAGCTATCCAAAATGCCATCCTCAGGGTGGTAAGGAGCAACACATTTAGCGCTGTAAAGCCTATCTTTTAGGGTTGCACCTTCCACTCGGGATGGCTATCCATCAGTTGCAGATATGCTGCGACCGCGGGGTGGATACGGAACACTGTTCCAAAGCTGGCTCCATGGAAGGAGGCGAAGATGAAAGTATCGAGGAGGCAGAAAAACCTCGCCGCATCATTCTTGTGGGACTCTTCCCGGAGCTGCCAGTGAGGATGCGCTCAGTCTGCTGCAGGCACAGAATGACGGCCTAAGAATTCCGGACTGGCGCCTTCTGAATCGAGTACGCAGATCAACAATGGCGGAAATCACCATTGCAGTTGACCCGCTATCAGCAGACACGCTAAAGCACCGCGGGAACGTGGTAAACTATGGCTTTGGCGTAGTAAAACTTAGGGAGAAAGCCAAACCGTCGATGCCCATGGTAGCTAAAGATGCCGCCGACACCGATAAACCTAACTCGGAGGAACAACCTTGCTGCTCCAAAGACGTCGCCGTAGCTCCCAGGCAGGTACCCACTGACACGCAAGTGCAGCAGAAGTCATCGGAGGTTGACATTGGTATAGACCCAACAGAGCTACACGTAATACACATAGCTCCAACGTTGCGTCCGAAAACTGCAAAACCAACATGCCCAACCCTACAACAGGTGCTGGACGAAGCCCAAAAGAACGTCGGACCAATCGCATCCCCAAAGCCTGCAAAACGGCCACCACTAGTTGGCAGCTCCAAGGCGGTTATTTCCAGCCGCAAAGGCAAGGGAGATGCAAGGACGGCTGAAGAAGCGGTCCTGCTGAAGGGCAATAGGTGGCTGCTCGCAACCGAAAAGACCGCAAGTAATGGCATCTCACCCCAAAAACTTCACAAATCCGAGGCACATTAAATGCCTCCAAGTGAACCTTCACCAAGATAAGGCAGCATCAGATGTTTTGCATAAGAGGTTCACAAACGAAGGCTTAGGTGTAGCCTTCACCCAGGAACCCTGGATATTAAGAGGCGACGTCAAAGGCCTTAATATAAAGGGCGGTAAGATTATCTATGCCGCCAGCTGTCGCCCAAGAGCGGCGATGCTATTAAGTAACAAACTAACGTTTCTCCCTCTTTCACAGTTCATTACGGCAGATCTCGTTGCGGTATGGGCCAAAATTCCGACTGCTAGGGGGGTGCAAGGGGCAGTACTTGCCTCCGCGTACTTCCCGGGTGGGGAGGAGATAGCCCCGACACCTGAAGTAAAGGCGCTTACTGATCACTGCCAACGGAGTGGTATACCTTGGAAACTCTGCTGTGATGCAAATGCCCATAGCACTGTCTGGGGGAGCACCGACACCAACAAGAGGGGTGAGTACCTCCTTGAGTTTATAAGTAGTTATAATATAAGCATTATGAACCATGGCAATGAACCAACGTTTAGGAACGCTATTAGAGGGGAAGTCTTAGATCTTACTCTAAGTAGTCAGAACATGGCAGCGTCTGTCACAAACTGGCGTGTCTCAGGGGAAGTATCAATGTCGGACCATATGCACATAGAATTCGACATTGGCCACTTTCCCCAGCATGAACTAGTTTTTAGAAATCCCAGAAAAACGAACTGGGAACTCTTTCGCTTTATCATTGAAGAAGGTGGAAACAGCCATGGTGGTCAAATTACGACTGCGCACGAGCTTGAGACTGAAGCTGAACAGCTTCATTCAGATATTAGAATAGCTTTCAATAATAGCTGTCCCCGAGGAAAGGTAAAATCCAAACGTGATGTGCCTTGGCGGAGCAAGAAGCTTGAGCAAATGAGATGCCAAGCCAGAAAATTATTCAATAGAGCAAACAAGACGGGTGATTGGAATCCGTACGAATTTGCACTAACTTCTTATAACAAAGAATTGCGGAAATCCAAAAGCTGGCTGGCGAAACCACTGCGAGGAAATAAAGAGCCTCCCAGAGGCAGTACGCCTCCAAAAAGCTCTAAATAGGGAACACAAAAATACGATCGGCGCTCTAACGAAACCAGATGGTAAATATACTCAGCACCCGGGAGAGACTTGCAGACTTCTGCTAGACACTCACTTCCCGGGCTGCAAAGCGGGCTATTATATACCGGAATTGGGTGTCCCAGCACGCACTTCTGGTAGAGAGCAAAGCCTTGCAACTAAACTTACCACGGTAGAAAGAGTGCAATGGGCGGTATCTACCTTCAGCCCATACAAATCACCAGGACCAGATGGGGTCTATCCTTGTCAACTCCAACAATGAAGTAACTATATAGCCCCAGTCCTCTCCAGACTATACAGAGCGTCGCTCCTACTGTGTCACATTCCCAGTAGATGGACAGAGGCTAAGGTCGTATTTTTACCGAAGGCAGGTAAACCGGCCGCTGTGGTATAGTGGTAAGCAGTGTGCGCTTCCACTCCACAGCACCTAGGTTCAAGCCCTGGTCAAAGCAACATCACGAAAAAATATAGAAAAAAGTTTTTTTTCTTAACAGCAGTCGTCCCTCGGCAGGCAATGGCAAACCTCCGAGTGTATTTCTGCCATGAAAAACAGCTTCTCATAAAACTACAATCGCCGTTCGGAGTCGGCGTAAAACTGTAGGTCCCTCCTCTTTGTGTGACAACATCAAGGCGCACACTGACATATGTGTAAGCGCCAATCTATTATTATTATTAGGTAAACCGGAGCAAATGCCTTCATTCTACAAACCAATTAGCCTCAGCTCATTTTTCCTAAAAGGAGTGGCAACACATCAGAGAAGTCAACCTAACGGAACGACCACTGAATAAGAACCAATTTGCGTATTAACCAGGCAAGTCCACTGAGACTGCCATTCACAGCCTTACATCGAAAATCGAAAAGGCTCTGGAGTCTAAGAACATAGCCCTTTGTGCCTTCATTGACATTTCAGGGGCTTTTGACAACACGTCATACAGGGCAATAAGAGATGCCCTGATATGCAAGGGAGTGATCCCCATCATAATAAATTGGGTGCTTTCTATGCTAAAAACAAGGAAGATCAGGATGGAGCTAGGAGGCACGAAAGAATCTATTACAGCCACAAGAGCTTGCCCTCAAGGGGGTGCACTTTCTCCTCTTCTGTGGACTATGGCTATAGACGAACTCCTCTTCCTACTGAACGACCATGGCTTTGAAACACAAAGTTATGCAGACGATCTGGTAATTTGTGTAACAGGGCTGCATGGCGAAACGATCACCAACCGCACGCAACAAGCCCTGCGCATTACGCAAAGATGGTGTGACACCAAAGGATTATCCATTAATCCTACTAAATCTATTCTGGTTCCGTTTACCCGAGGGAAAAAGTTATCAATGACAGAATTTACTCTGGGCGGCACTAAAACAGGGCTCTCAAATGAAGCAAAATACCTGGGGGTGTGACTGGATAAGACACTCACCTGGAATGTACATTTGGATGCAACCGTAAACAAGGCAATGAGAGCCTTCTTCGCATGCACGCGACTTTACGGGAAGACATGGGGACTCTCCCCCAAAATGACTTACTGGTCATTCAACACAGTTGTGAAGCCGATAGTCACCTATGCATCCTTGGCATGGTGGACAAAAGCGACACAAAGAACTGCTAGCGCAAAACTAAGCAAATTGCACCGAATGGTGTGCATTGGTATAACAGGGGCTATGCGGACCTGTCCTGCTGATGCACTCAGTGCTCTTGTAGGCATACCACCCTTCCCAATTCTAATAGAGAGGGAGGCCAGTCTCTCGGCACTGAGAATCCAAAATACTTCCGAGTTAAAAACCGGAAACATGACAGGTCATATGAAGGTCCTTATGAAATTCACAAATGACCCCACAATGCATATGAGGGACTCAGTAGCTCTGATACTAGTGATTTCTAGGAATTTCAAGGTATCTATTGCCGACCGAGCATCCTGGAGCACAAGAAACCCCTACACCAAACCCGGAGCTGAAGTTTGGTACACTGACGGATCAAAACTTGAAGATGGAAATACTGGAATTTTAAAAGATCGATACCAATGCGCAGCTACCCCACCATTTTCCAAGCATTTAAAAACATCTGCATTATGTCGGACAGTCAGGCTGCCTTGCTAGCACTGAGGTCCCACATAATAACATCAAAACTAGTGTACCTCAACACCCTAAACGGTCTTGGAAGAAAGAACACAGTATTACTGGGCTGGGTGCCGGGGCATGAGGGCCACGACGGCAATGAACAGGCGGACCGCCTAGCAAAACACGGAGCTACCACACTATTCCATGGCCCGGAACCCTTTTGCGGGCTCACCAAAGCGAAGAAACGACGAAGAAACGCCAGAACACATCCTTTGTGAATGTGTTGCTCTTGCTAGACGTAGACTCGCTCACCTAGGTGGTACAACACTTAATCCATTCGAAATATGGAACAAAAAGCCCACCGAAGTGCTAGCTTATATTAAAAGCATTCACGTATAGGGTAAAGGGCCACGCACAATAGACCACCCTAGAGGTCGCAGTGCTCAAGGCTCATAATAATAATAATCATGATACAATAATTTTTAGAAAACTTAAAATTTTTTGACATAAACCGCGTCTGTGAAAAACACGCAATGTGACCACTGCTACGATATAAAACTTGGGGATTTTCGCTTGTTATATTAGATATTTTTAACAGAACATGTAAAGATTTATGTATTTCATAACTGATTATTTAATTTTTAATATACATATACGTAATTAAAACATACATTCTTGCCACTGCAAATCGCATGAATAAAAATCATAAAAGCGAAAATGTTTCGGCAATATTTCTTGTTTAAAATGTTTTAGATCCATCGCACACCACGGATTTAATCGGTCCCGCGATTAAGTTGGTGTAGTGTGCGCACCTCCATACATCTTCATGTACATACTACCCTACTATTTAAATAGGCGGCCGATAGATAAAGTCTGTGGTACGCGGTGGCTCTTATACATAGCTGTATCCTTACATCTATTGCGTGAGTTGCAATATCCACGGAAGCAGCAGTTAATTTTTTCATAATTTTTTATGAAGAAATTTATTAAAACATATTGGAAAATTGTATACTTATCTATATGTTTGGATTTCCTTTGTTTAATTTTTCCAACGTTAAAAGCTGGATTTTTTTTTTGAAAAAGTTGGTATAACAAAATATACAAAACACGTTTTCTGTCAGATAGCTAACATGGCGGATAAGAAGAAGAAGTGAAACTACCTTTTAAAAATTATTGCATCATGCTTAATATACAATAAAAAAAAGTTTCGATAGTAGCGATAGTATCAATAGTGCAGCTAAACTATCACAAACTATCGGATGGCCCCTATCGATAGTTTGACAGCTCTATTCACGAACTAAAACTATGTTCACATATCAATATTACCTCAATCAAAGCTCGTTTTTTAATCACCCCGTTTACATAGGCAAATCTCAGATTATTAGCCGTCAAATTTGTTGTGCTTGTTATTCTCACATCTCAAGGAAAATTTATGTTTCTTCTCTGTGCCACCGTGATCACGTTTTTCTGCTATAATAAGCAATATAAATATATTTTAACTTAACATTTTATTAAAAATACATTTACAAACCTCTTTTACTTGCTAGCGTACATTTTTGTTTACTTTTACATTTGTCATTTCTCCTCTCTTTCGCAAAAACAATCGATAAAACTAGGATGGACAACGAAAAGTTATCGGTTAAATCTGAGATTATTTTATAATTACAGATTAACAAGGACGAATTTTATATGGCGAATCTCTTGTTATAATTACAGATTCGGATGTTAAGCTCGGAAATGAGGATAATCTACTTATATGTGAACCTAGTATAATTCGTTGAATGAAGTAGGTCTAGGGCTGAAACGATACGAGTAAATACAAGTACATACTCGATAGTATTCGTTCGATACCAAGTAATTTTGGCATCGATACTTTTGAACCAAGTACTGAGTAGGTATCGAAAAAAGTACTCGTATCGAAACCCGATGCCAAGTTAAATTTTGCACCGAAATTTTTTCCTCTATGTTCATGGCTAATATAAATCGCCCTATGTTTTTTTGGCAACAAAATTGTCAGCGAAAACCGCGAGAAGGCGACATAATGAAGTGTACACGTTCCAGTTACCTCACCAAAGTCGAGGGTTTGCAACGTTTACACGGCCAATTGTTCGAGTGGAAGTGTGAAGTTGATGAATGTTCAGTACAGACGTTTTAACGCGATGTAAAAGTCGCTGAGTAACACTATTATTCTTCGCGCTGTAAACGTTAGCAGGTAATACTAAAGGTAGGTGCAAATAGCTATGTTATTGAATGAAAGAAATAAAGAAAAAGAGTTGATTCAAAATATAAAAAAAAAATCTTAGAAAACACTAAAATATTAAACTAAAACATTTAAACACTAACTTTTTGTTGTTGTTGTAGCAGCATACAAGTTCCCCAAAGAGTTTTTGGGAGTGTTGCTGGAGTGACAGTCCTTGCTTGGTCAGATATAAATCTGGGTCGTTCCAATAACATAGACCCAACTGTCGTGGGAACGAAACGCTACCTTCGAATCTAGTATGTAGAAAATGTATATATATATAATAGAGTGGTTCAAAAAAAACACTATTTTTGGAAATTATTTATGAAAAAAAAGGTACACTTATTTTTTTATTAAAAAAAATAAAAATAATTGGAAGTTGCGCTAGCCGGTTTTTTATAAAAACGCTGATGTTTTAAGTTTTCTATTTTCGTGGCATGTTATAATAATAATAATAATAATAATAGGTTGACGCCTACACATATGTTAGTGTTTGGCTGAGCTTCTCCCCGATTTGTGGCGTGCGCCTTGATGTTGTTACACAAATGGGTGGGACCTACAGTTTTACGCCGACTCCGAACGGCGATTGTATTTTTATGAGAAGCTGTTTTTCATGGCAGAAATACACTCGGAGGTTTGCCTTTGCCTACCGAGAGGTGACCGCTGTTAAGAAAAAACATTTTTTCTATATTTTTCCGATGTTGCTTTGACCGGGGCTTGAACCCAGGCCCTGCGGAGTGGAAGCGGGCACTGCTTACCACTACACCACAGCGTCCGCGATATGGTATAGGGCAGCTAAAAATGTTGTTTTTATATGTAGTTACTAAAGTATTATTGGGGAATGTTCCCTTAAATACATACTTGTCTTGGACAGTTAGAATGGTCTTATTTATATTATATTATTATTTTTATAAATATCTTAACTCGTAATGCTTAGAAAATACGTGTTTTGACATATAGAATAGTAAATGCTCAAAATCAAGGAAATAGAATATGATCCAACTAAACAAGATCTGACAAGATGAAGCAAAAGAAAAAAGTAATTTTCTGGCTGGGGTTTGTAATTTCGGCGCCCTGTTATTTTCTTTGAAAAGTAAACAAAGAATATGAAGACGAAGCATAAAGAAAAAATTCAAGCAATTTTGTAGCACATGTTTGTGCTAACCAATTTATTATTTTTGTACGTGTTTTTGCAGCCAATCACCACGCATTAATTACATTTGCACAAAAAATTTATTGAAAATCGCTCAAAAATCACTGAAGTAAACCACCGACAAAATACACATAAAGAAAGAAGCAAAACAGAGATAGCAAACTTCAAAATTACGAACGTCTCACACTTTTTTGTCAATTGCTATTACAAATGGCTGCTTCTCAACCGGTCAGATCTGTTCTAATTGGTTGATGGAAATATAAGGGGACGACGTCCAATTATTCTATCAAAACTAAGAAAATAAAAAATCAACCAACACCAACACACAAAATAAAGTTTCTTAACGTTTGACATCGATAGACCCCATGTTGCCGTGGTCCGATTGTAGGAACACGCATATTTACGTGTTCGTCTCGGCGAGGAGAAGGTTTATATCTAGATTAAAACATTAACAGAGTTGCCATCTGTTAAAAATTGTTGTTGAATTTGTTAAATGAATTGCTGAAATATGGGTATCAATGGAGATGGGTTTGAAAAGGCTTTATCTCTAAGCAACCTCCCAGCGTTGCCACCGGTTAAAAAAATCAAATTTAACTTTAATTTAGGGAATTAAATAATTCAAATATGTATCACAGTATAGGGAAGAAAATGTAATAAAACTAAATTTTTATAATATTAACAGTAATGTAACAGTCTTATTTATTTTTAAGAGAATGTTGTAAGTTTAACGTGGAGTAAATTACATAGCGTCCTCAATTAGTGAAATATCGGAGTTGTCGTATTTTCAACGTATTGCCTTTCCATACCGAGGTTATTAAGTGCACTGAGTTTGGTAAAAATTGATAAATCGGTTACTGATATATATATTGGTGGTCATAAGTGGGCGGCGCCACGCCCATTATCGAAAAAATTATAAAAATCTAATTTATAGCTAAGAGGTTATTCCAAGAATCGATTTTGAGTGAATTAGCTTCAGTAGTTACTGATTTATCGCAACTTTTGTGTTCCTGTAAATTAACGTTATATGGGAAGTGGGCGTGGTTATCGCCCGATTTCAAAGCTTTTTAGCAAATATCATACCGAGTTTGGTATGGATTGGTGAAGCGGATACTGAGATTCATTATTTCATCATGAGTCGGCCGGGCCACTCCCACTTTCCAAAAATTTCAAAATAATCCTATTTTGTTCCAAAATTTTACTTCACATATCAATTTTAAACAATTTGGATACAGTATTTATTGAAATATCGTAGATTTAGCTAAATTGACATTGATCTAAATTCATACGCTTGTATACCCAAACCTGTTTCTTTAATCATCACTTATATAACGCCAATGTTAAGGGAAACAAATGTTTATTTGGAAATATATAACAAAGTTTGGTTCACCTTACATTCCCACAGATTTCTAGCAACAGGACCGAAATTCCTGAAAAACATGGCTTTTGTTTAAAAATTTGGAATTTTTTTTTTTTTTATTAAATGGATTCATATTCTGGTTGGCGGCCGCTCTGGTGTAGTGGTAAGCGGTGCGCGCTTCCACTACGCAGGGCCTGGGTTCAAGCCTTGGTCAAAGAAACTTCGCAAAAAATTTAGAAAAAAGGTTTTTTCTTAACAGCGGTCGCCCCTCGGCAGGCAATGGAAAACCTTCGAGTGTATTTCTGCCATGAAAAACAGCTTCTCATAAAAATACAATCGCCGTTCGGAGTCGGCGTAAAACTGTAGGTCTCTCCCCTTTGTGTGACAACATCAAGGTGCACACCACAAATCGGAGGAGAAGCTTGGCTAAACACTAAAATATGTGTAAGCGCCAACCTATTATTATTATTATTATTTATTTTTTTTTGTTCGTAGGACAGGGAAATGCTTTATGCACTGGCCGGGGGCGCTAGTCTCTATACTACCTTCCCCGAGTGTGGGACTCCCACCGAAGCGTGTTGGGCTACCCACTAAAACCCAAACTCCCACCGCCCGCGCAAGAATCCCGCATCTGGCACCGCAATTCTGCATGTCTTCAGATGCAGGAGCGCGCTGCTAGAGCCTTGGGGCTGCTCTTTTGTTTTTCATTCGGATGTCCTCAGTAGACAACCGTCCTCTCGTTTGCAGTGGAGTAAGAATTTCACGTAACTCGCAACTGCTTCCCACTTTTCGGCGCTGAAGACCATTACCCCAACTATGTTGTTCGGAGTTATGTCTCCGTGTCTTTCTTCCAACATTCTGCGCGAAATCAAGAAGTGTTCGCAGGTGAAGAATGTGTGGTACACGTTATCTTCGACGTTTCCACAGTAGTGACAGAACGGTGAGTCCACCCTTCCCATTCTATGAAGTTATTCTCGGAAGTAACCATGACCGGTGAGGAATTGCGTCAGGTAGAAATCGACTTCCCCATGTGGTCTGTTCAGCCATGTTTGAAGGTCGGCTATCAGGGAGTGTGTCCATCGACCTTTTGTGCTCGCGTTCCAGTTTTGTTGCCCCTGCTGGATCAGTTGCTCGCGCGCCCTTGCCGCGGCAGCTGCTCGACCTATCTCGGCACTGAGATTGTAAATCTCTGTTGCTCGTAAGCAAGTAGCTCAATTGGCATGACACCAGAAATAACTAGAACCGCGTCCGCTGTACGGTATGCAGAAGCAATGCGTAGTGCCCCTCTGCGCTGGACCGAAGACATTTGAATCCGGTATTTTTTTACTTTCAATGCGTCGGCCCATATTTCTGCCGCGTACAGGAGCACCGACTGGACTGCTGTCATCAGAAGCTTCCTGCGGCATGGCTTCGGGCCGCCCACGTTCGCCATCAGCCGGCTTAGAGCTACCGTGCTCTGCGCAGCTTTTTCACATACTCCATGGATATGTTCCCAGAATGTGAGTTTGCTGTCAAGCTTCACCGCTAGGTATTTTGTAGGCCTAGAAGTTGTCACGAGTTGAGTTCCGACCATCATATTTATAATTGTTGGGATCCGTTTCCTGGTGAGAAGCACGATCTCTGTTTTGGCTGTAGCCAATTGCAGACCGTGGTCGCTCATCCATCGACTGACGTTGCGCATGACTTGGTTTAGCTTGAGCTGTGCTAGCTGGACGTTTCTTGCTGTTATGACGGCGGCCACGTCGTCCGCGAAGGCGACAAGGAAGGCGCTCTCCGGCATTTCCGTGCGCAACAGACTGTCATACGTGGCGTTCCAGAGGTCCGGGCCAAGTACAGACCCCTGTGCCGCTCCGCCAGTTATACGTCTCTTTCTCTGACCTTGTGTTGTGTCGTACAAAAGCCTACGGTATCTGAGGTAGTCCCGGATCATATCTAGCAAGTATGTTGGAGCCCTGAATGACCGTTCCAAGGCCTTCAGCATGTCGTCCCATCTTGCCGAGTTGAAGGCGTTCTTGACGTCCAGTGTGACTAGCAGCACTATTGGGTGCGCCTGGTGGCAGGCTTCTTCGGCCTTATGTACCGCCTCGACCACTTCGCCAATTGCTCCTATAGTTGAGTGTCCCTTCCTAAAGCCATGTTGTCGGGGTGAAAGGCCTCCCTCGCTTTCTATGGCTGACGTCAAGCGTATTTTGAGCCGATTCTCCATCATTTTGCCTGCTGTGTCTAGCATGCAGAGTGGCCGGAAGGATGAAGGAGAGTGTGGGTCCCATTTGCCTTCTTCCATTGGCTTGGGACGACCCGGGCCCTAAGGCAGGTGTTATACATGTTAAGCAGGAGATCAGGGCTCGTTTTCGCTACTAACCTGATTGCCTTCGCTGGTATGCCATCTGGGCCTGGAGCCTTGCCGGCTTTCATGCTTCGCAGGGCTAGCTTCAGCTCTTAGTGGGTGTGTAGGAAATAGCGCATCCACGGTATTCTTAACTCGGGCCTCATCCATCGCTTGCGATGATGTATGGAACTTTTTCAGCACTATTTTGTATCCCTGGCCCCAGAGATCGCGATCCACTTCGTCACATAGCGCTTTCCAGTAGTTCCGTTTACTCTTCTGTATCTCGGCCACAAGTACTTTCTTAGCGCTTTTGTAGGCTGCTGCTCTGGTCAGCGCCTCAGGTCTACCACGAGCGCGCGTTGCGAGTCTCCGCATTCTATGGCAGGCCCTTCGCAGCTCTGCAATTCGGTCATTCCACCAGTATACCTGTTTTTTACCTGACCATGCTCTCCTCTGTGGCATTGAGGCTTTGCATGCCCGGTCAATGCAGAGCATGGTTTCTTCGACCAGCTTAGTACAAGACTCCCTGTTGTGAATCTCTTCGGTTTTGGGTGAAATAACTTGGGAATCTGCTAGGAATGATGTATCGAACTTGCGAACATCGACCCTAGATGGGTTCCATCCTGGTTTCCTGCGAAGGATACTACGTATTTGCCCTCGCGTTGTGTCAGTGACTTGGAAAGTGGTGTAGTTGTGGTCGCTACCACTCAGGTCTTCCATCACTCTCCATCCGTCAGCCCTTCGAAGGAGGCTTTCTGAGACCAGGATTATGTCAGGGTTAGAGTATCCAAAACCCGGCCTTCTATATGTAGGGGTCGATCCGGTGTTGAGGATAGTCAGGCCAATGCGGGCTGCCGTTTCAAGGACCAGTCTTCCTCTGGTGTTTGTTTGGGGCATACCCTATTCCACGCCTCTTGCGTTGAAATCTCCAGCAGCAATTATGTGGCCGGTTATATCGCGCAATTCGTCTTCAAGGTCTTCGAGTTTTTCCCTGAAGACAAGGACTGTGTCGTTTGGAGACAGGTAGCAGCTCACCAGAGTGATTTGCGACATTTTCACCCAGACGTAGCAGCGTCCGACCCCGTTGCTCTCTGCGCGATGGTTGGCGTTAGCAATCCATATCGCGGCCGAGCCTGATTGGTCAACATGCCAAGTTTCCTTTGTTCTATAAGGTTCACTGATGATGATAGCGTCTGCTCTTTGTTCAAGAACCAATTGGACCAGCAGGTCATCAGCTTCCTGTTCATATTTCCTTGTATAAATTTAATCATAATCTCCCAAGATTTGTCTTAGCCTCAGCAAGGGCATCCCTGAAGGCCTTGCACGCTCCCGACCCGGGCAGGTGATTGGCATTTTTCTGTCCATCTCCTGCCGAGCACAGGTGGCAGCTTGGGCTTTCTTTACATGCAGAGGCTATGTGGCCCTGCTGACCACATTTCCAGCATGAACTGCTTCTATCTGGGCCTTTGCATGCCGCCTTTTTGTGGCCACCACGGTCATTATTTGTTCTCGCGAACAAATCTCCTAATTCCCCGCGTATAGCGTTCTCCACTTCTGGGGCCGTGGTTGGGCAGTCCATGCCCAGAACTTGTAGACGTAAACGTCTAGTGAGAATACTGCTTAATGATTCGTTTGGCGAGACTCTTCTTTTTTCTCACCCTCTTCTTTGTTTTGCGGCTCGCCTTTATTGACCAAGGGTTCACCTGGCGCTGGCCCTGGCTTGGGATTTCTGCTTTTTCCAACCGTTTTCCATTGATTATCTGGTACGGGTTTCTGTGCATTATTATTATTATTACCATTATTGTTATTAGCATTATTAATAATAATATTTTTACTACTATTTATTATTATTATTATTAGTATTTTTTTTCTTTTCCGGCTCGCCTGTTGGGGATTTGGGCCATACCCGTATTTATGTCCATGGACACATTTTTGTGTTTGGAGACAGCACGCTGCATCTTCTTCAAGACGAGCCGAATCTGGGCCAATTGCTTCTCTTCATTGCCTTCGAAAGTTCCCAAGCTTGCGGTGGCATGCTTGTCGCTGTTTGCAGCAGCTGGCGTTTGATGACCACCATCCCGGCTGCCGGGAGTTGTTGTTTGCAAAGGTGTACCCTGCTGCACCACGTCGGCGGCTTTCTCCGTGCTCGTGGTGCCGGCTTTTGCCTGCAGAGGAGTTTGTGGCGGGGAGCGCACAACTCGACTGCTCTTTCTGAACGGGCTGCATTCTTCCTCGAGAACATCTACATCTATTACATTTGTATTTGATGTTTGTTTAATCATTTCAGTTCTATTGGGTCTCTGCTTCAAGCCGCTATCTCCACACGTAGCACAGTCGATGTAAGTGTCCCGAAGTCCCCTTCTCTCAAAGGAGCAGGCCATCGCGAGGGTTGACACAAGTCCTTATGGGATATTGTGTTCAGAGCCAAGACTGCGCAAAACCAGGAGTAAATCTCAACTGGACATGTGCGGCCAACTAAATGGCGACGTGTATTGAACGTACTTGAAGACTTGCCAGGGTTTTAACGAGACGGAGGCGATTGCAGCATTAGCCCACCTGCCATTTCTGTGAGGTGTCACCATCACATACTAAAGTGGTGGAATACGGCTCTCGCCAGCCCAATGTCGAATGAATCGTATACATGTTGTTATGGTTCGCATACATTGGGAGCAGCAGTGAGTGCAGGCGGCATGACACAATGGGGTGCACTGTGGCTAGTCATGTCGGCTGGGCGGGGTTCTTGCCTCACTACTGTTCCCTGCGCCATAGCATAGAAAAGTCATGCCTGTCAAACATCCCAACGGACGGACACAATTCAAAAAATTTCAAAAAAACAGTTACCAAAAAAAAACCTGAAAGAAAACGTTAAATTTAAATATTTAAAATAAACTGAAAAATCAAAAGAAAGCAGAAGGCAAACTAAAACAAACATAAGAAGAAATGAGCCAAAAACAAAAAAAAAACCTAAGGCCGAATATGAGGCACCACCGCTGGTATTGTGTTGCCTGGTGCTGGCCCAACCTCATCCGTGGCTATCAGCGCACCCTAGTATTGATAGCCCCATACAAAAATTCTAATGTGCCTCCCTAACCCAGGAAAAAGGTCAACATTCCCATTTAATTACAATTTATTCGAATAAATTCATTTTCTTAACCTAATTATTAAAGCTAATTATCCTAACACTAAAAGTTTCTAATCCTATTAATTCTAAAAAAAACACTAATTTCTAACATCAAAAAAAAACACCTATCATCTAAAAAGGTAAGTATACTTAAATAACGACGTATGGGTTTTCCTTAAGTCTAGGTGAAAAAAGTAATTAATCAATTAAAATTAAGTCTAAGGTAAGGTAGGTAAGGTAAGAAAGGGTAAGGGTTCTGGTAGATAATTTTAAGGTAAGTGATTCAGTAAGGGTAAATATGAGGTAAGTAAAGGTAAGTCTTATTTTTAGGTGAGTAAATCCGGTAAGTATGACTAGGGTACGTCAAGGTAAGTATAAATCGGGTAGGTAAATTTAATAAATTTAATTCTAATTAAGGTAAGTGAGCTAAAGTAAGTATAAGTAAATTTTAGTCCCTATTCCTCCTAGATTACTATAATTCTTGGTTTTAGGTTTCTAATTCTTTTATTTTAAATCTTCTTTCTTTCCTTTTTCTTTTAGGTTTATTATTATTATTATTATTTATTAGGGTTCATATCAATTTGGTTTATATCGTGGCCATTTTCTTTGTTATCATTCTAAATGGTTATTTGTTAAAATTATTTTGGTCGAATTTTCGCGAAATTTTTTATGTTAATTTATATTGGAATATTTTATTTTATTTATTTTTATTTTGCTTGAATCATTTTTGATTCAGTTTTAGTCAATGTGATAACGGTTTAACTAGTTTAATTTCATTACTAATTATTGTAATTTAGTTTATTTTTATTTTAGTTAATTTACCTTTACCAGGTTTGATTCTTAACCAAAAAAAATTTTTTGTTCAAGCAATTTCTAGTTAAATTTCACTTGAGTTTAGTTAATTTAATCTAACCTCACTTTCTCTCACTTTCATTTACTTTAATCCAATTCTACTTTAATTTTAGTTTCTGATATTCGTACTTTTTTTTTCTCTTGTTCTTTTAATTCTAAAAAATTCTTATATTGGTTTAGTAACATTAGTTATTCTTATTTGTGATTAATTTAAATTCTTTTCGAAAAATCCCTTAACTTATTATATTAATGTAATTTTAAATTTTAATTTCTTTATCTGTTTTCTACAATTTATAAGTTTACTTAGTTTTTTTTCTTTTTCTCCTTTAAGCCAGTAATGGTGTAGGTAGGCATATATGTATATCAGATATACATACATATATACCTATGTATATAACTATACATATATATATTGCTATGTATACTACTGTGTATCGTATGTGTTAGGCCCCGAAGGACTCATCCTAATGTTGCAGCAGGCTTGTGTGTGGCACTGCTGTTGTTGTTGTAGTCGTTGCTGGTGTTGTGCCTGTTGCTGTGGCAGCCGTTGTCGTTGTTGTTGTCTCACCCGATTTTTGGTGGCGACGTTGTTGCAACCGCTGCTGAGGAAAAGTTGTAGTAGTAGCCGGTGGTTGTGGTTGTTGCTACCGTTGTTGTCTCCTCGCGCAACTTTTGTTGTTGTTGCGTTGTTGCAACCGTTGTTGTCGCCTCGTGCAGCTTTTGTTGTTGTTGCGTTGTTTGTAGGGCTGTTTCTGTGAGAACCGTTATTTGGTCGGAGTTGCTGTGGTTTCCGCCCGTTGTTGTTGTTACGCGGCCTCTGCTGTACCCGGGTGCTCACCCCGGTTGATGCCCCCTCTCTGGCGGGTTGCTGTTGGTTAATGGTATATATTTAATTAGTATACACACATATATAAAATGTAATATCAGATAATAATATAACGTATATATAAATTGTGATGTAATGAAAATGCACCTAGCTATCTCTTCATATGGCGGTTTGCTGCTCCCGCAACGCCCGCGATTGAGGGCGCACGGGGGTGGCAGGTGTAGGCTTCTCCCTGATGCGGTAGCTCCGATGCTTTTGGTGCTCGATATAGCACACTATGTTCGCACGCAACTATACGATGGTTGAGATCCAGATGTGTTTACCTATCTAGTCACTATTTTCACTTTATTTATGCAGTTGAGACTCAGAAAAGTTAACCTGGTACGTGTGTAATAAAGAAAAAACCACAGTCAGGGTATTCATATAAACTCGTAAATGCCTCGCACCCGCGCTCGTAAATGAATCGGTTTTCCATACCAAATTCAGTGGTGCCAGAACTTTTTGGATGAACCGGCTAAATTGGCAAATAAAACCGGCTAAAAACGGCTAAAATGTTTCAACTAAATTTCACATATTTTATTTAAATAAATCACGAGTAAAAATACTATTTCTTGGAGAGAAGTTACAAATTCGAGCCGGAAAAAATTTTGCCAGCAAGAATTTGCAATTAGGAAAAACATATGATTGTGGCACATGGTTAGATTTTTTGCCGACGATAATTAGAATAAACAAGTTCGTTAATTTTAAAAATTTACAAACTGGAGCGATGTTAAAATGAAAAATGTAAGTTAATACTTGATTACTTAATTAATTTAGTTAATTCCAATGATTTGAACGGTACTCGGAAAAAAAACTATTTATTACTATTACTATCTGATATTTTGAGTGATAATTCTCGCTGGATTTTCGACGAACACACCTATTGTCTTCCCTACAAGGCCTTTTCAGACTGACCGATTCTCAATACACTCCAATAGAAACCAATACACATAAAAAACGCTGTAAAAATTTCTCTTCAATTTTAAGGCAGTAAAACAACGACCTTAATGGTGCATTTACATGGTATGAATCTGTTCATAAGCCGTATGAATTTTCCTATAAAAGAAGCAAATGGAGAAATGAATGAAAGCGATATATATTTAACAATTTTGACTTGTATACTAGACAATATTTTTTTTGTAAACAACGAGTAAAAAAATTTTATTTTGTGCTAGCTTCGAAACTAGAAGCTTATTTTTTTGTTAAATGTGCTTTAAAAAGGACCTACTGCCAATAAAGCCTTGTGGATTGCTATTTTTCCATATTTGTAATGCTTCCATTTAAACATCTTTGTGGAAAAACAGTTTTTTGTTCAGAATTGCTTGTTTACGAAACGTTTGGCATAAGTTTTAAATCATAGGGATGCCGTTTTCTTCCGTTTCTCAGTGGATTTTATACTTGAAAAGGCACCAAAACATGTATGCATTACTTCTACATATCTTCGTTTAAAGCACAAAACCTCGCATCAAGGAAATGCAAAACCTCGTATGGGAGGTTGCCTAAATTTTAAAAACGGTTCTCTCTTTTAAACTTAATAATCTTCTCTCCTTATGTCTAAGTCTATTTTATTATATCGATATTTTATTATAAATGGCTAAGGGCTTGATGTCAGGAGCTTCCGATGACCAAATATCTTTTTTGGCACAAATTTCAGTTCCGAGGTTTTGCAGAACCACGATACGCGCTTTTGTACTTTAAACGACGAATATGTATATCGCTTTAACAATATGTTAGCGTTTGGCCTAGCTTCTCCTCCGATATGCGGCGTGCGTGATTTTGTCACACAAAGTAAAGGACAGTTTTACGCCGACTCCGAACGGCAATTGTATTTTAATGAGAAGTTGTTTCCATGACAGAATACACTCGGAGGATTACTATTACCAACAGAGGGGCAACAACTATTAGAAAAACTGGGCTTGAACTCAGGCTCTGCGTAATGCTCTACAGCAGCCGCCACTACTTTTACATATATTGCTGGTATATTCAAAATACTATCCCGAACTTCGGAGTGTATATATGTAATATAAAAAAGAATGAGAGGTACTATAAGAAAATGTACCCAAAATTCTGGAGCAAATGAAAAAATGCTCATTGAAAATAGTTCACATGTATAAATTAAAAGATATAACTTAATAGGTTACAGCGCTAAACAAAAGGAAAAGTTAGAAAAAATAGCAATGCGGTTTGAAGGAAACATGAAGCCATAAAATGCTTGTTTGTTTCGTTAATACTCTGAACTTTGTAAGATATGGCACTCTATTATTTGCAGTAGTTTGCAAATATTCACTAATGGTTCTAAAATCGCAAACATTTTCGTGGGATGTTTTTGTTTGATTTCGAATTGAAAATACATTACGATCATATTGTACCGAAATAAGTGCGGTATCTCTGCATTTTTGTAAAAGCCAGAAAGAAGCATAAACTGTATGAAAAAATGAAAGGGAGAAGTATACATGCCTTCTATAATTTTGACTTATATGTATATTTGGCAAGTCTTTGTGTAAACAACAAAAAATACAAATTTTCATTTCTTTGCCAGCTTGGAAAATATAGGCTTATTTTTACTTAAACGTGATATAAAGCTCATTAAAATGTTCTGTAATGTCTTGTTGTAAGTTTGTTATCATAGTTCTTCGTATTTTTATTGTCCACTAAACGTGAGTGGCTTCAATTCAAAAAGTTCTAGTACAAAGAATTTCTTTGTTTTAAATTTGTTTGTTTATTGTTTTTAATTTTTAAAATTCATACTTTTGACATGTATGTGAATGGCGGAGTTGCCGCTTTCCTACTTTTCGGTGGGTTTTTATATTAAAAAGGCATCAAAATGGGAAAAACCCCCCTTGGTATCTCTGCATCTGTTAAACTTTTTATGGGAAGATGTATGAAAATTCAACTTGCTATAATTTCAAATGCTTAACAGTATCACAACAGTATGTTTACAGTATCTCCCCATATCTTTTCATATGAAAAAATTTATTATATGCATCCCACTCGATATCATTGAATTCCTCATTAGAACATGTAGTCCCTCTATTTTAACGTATCAACAGTTCATATGGCTTCATACCATGTAAATGCGCCATAAGTAATCATCAACCGAGGCCATATGTTGACAAGGGATGTAAAATCACAGTTACACCAAAGAACTGGCCGGAAGATGTCTCGTAGGATTCCCAGCGAGTTAAAAATTGGTGCTCTTTTATTTTCATTTTGACTCACTTCAGTGTTGGTTCCTTTAATTCAAGTTGGCAGTCGGTTTTTGGAATTTGAATAAGTTCTCAGTAAAAACGTTTGTTTAAAAAAATACATATGTGTACATAGTGCTTGAAAATATCAATTTTTCCATTACCTTAAACCTTTGGGATTGGGCAAAAATTATGTTTTTTATTTTAGGCAGAATTGAATATGCGCTAACTGGGAAGACAATATCTACATGTAATTCTGTTTCTTGGCACTATATCCAAACACAAACGCATCTTAAGTCTTAACAGTGAAACAATTTCTTATTTTCTAAGTTTGCGAATAAAACTTCACACTTAAAATTAAGACATTTATAACAAACATTTTATGAAGAAAATCCCTTCTTCGTTTAAAATACAAACGATAAGGCTAGTAGCCATTTATAACACATTTTGGGTCGCTTAGTCAAAAATGGAAACATATATACATATTTGAAATTTAAGAAAACAAGGCAATTAGCCAAATCGGCTAAAAACGGCTATTTTTTCTGCAAAACGGCTAACAAATCGGTTGCCCGCTAAATCGAAATTTCTCCGGCTGTTTGCTATCGCAACCGGCTAAATCTAGCCGGAAAACGGCTAAAATGGCAACACTGACCAAATTTAGTAAGTTTACGGGGTTTACGCGATCACGAGGCACATATGCGCCCAGATGAATGGCCATAGTGTATTTACATGTTGAATATATGAAGGATGTGTGGATACTTCATACATTCTCCACCTTACTTTTATGAGTCCTAACTTTTCCGAGTCTCCACCGCACCAATAATGCACTAGCAAATGCCGGAGATTTCC